>NW_023416346.1:99346041-99886863 GCF_014108235.1 Myotis myotis
GCCGGAGGCCTCAGGCCTGGTCAAGGGGCCGATCCGGTGATTGGTGATCGGAGGGTGATGAGGGTCAACTCCTCTGGCTGAGGCATCAGGCCTGGGTGGGGGGCGGAGCCGGGGATTGGGGGGATATGATGGTCCCCTTGCCCAGGCCTGAAGCCTGGTTCAGAGGCGTCAGGCTTGGGCGGGGGGTGGAGCAAGCGATCAGAGGGAGATGGGGGTCCCCTGCCCAGGCATGATTCCTGGGCCAGAGGCCTCAGGCCTGGGCAGGGGCCAGAGCCAGTGATCGGGGGGAGATGGGGGTCCCTTGTCCAAGCCTGACACCTCTGTCAGAGGCGTCAGGCCTGGGCAAGGGGCCAATCCTGCGATTGGAGGGTGATGGGGGTCAACGCCTGAGGGCTCCCAGTATGTGAGAGGGGGCAGACTGGGCTGAGGGACACTCCCCTCCCCCACACCCAGTGCACGAATTTCGTGCACCGGGCCCCTAGTATACATATAAAAGCCTAAGCTACCATTATGTCTGGTTGACTGAACGACCAGTCGACCAGTCACTATGACGCACACTCACCACCAGGGGGTAGACATTCAATGCAGGAGCTGCTCCCTGGTGGTACGTGCACTCCCACAGCCAACCTCCTGTGGTCCCTCCCCCTGGCCGGCCAGCCCCAATCTGCCCCGATCAGCCCTGATCACTGGACAGACCGAGGGACCCCACCCGTACACGAATTTGTGCACCAGGCCTCTAGTTATTCATAATAACCAAAAGGTGAAAATAACCCACCTATCCCAGATAAATGGATGAACAAAATATGATATGTACATAAAACAGAATATTACTCAGTCTTAAAGAATTAACATTTTGAGGGGGGATAAATGATGATGGACAAAATAAATTAAATTAAATTGCAAAAATATATTAATAAATAAAACTCTCCCATAACCTCACCAAGATAATGAGGGTTAATGTTTTTATATTTGTTTATCCACACTAACTACTATTACTACATATTCTCAAATGATCACACAGTAAGCAATGTCTTGTAACATACCTTTTACTTAAAAAAAAAAAAAAGAAAACAAACTTTTGATATATGTTACAAAATAGATGGCCCTGGCAAGTATCAGGCTTTATTAAATAGACCAGGCACAGAAAGTTACATATTGTTTGAACCTGCTTATGATATGTCTAAAATGGTAAATTCATAGTCAGAAATACCAAAGTAAATAGAGGTTTCCAAGGTGTGGGAGGAAGGGGAAAGTGAAATGTTTTATTTTATGGGTATGGAATTTTATTGTAGATGAAAAGTTTTGGATATAGATAATAATGATAATTATACAAAATTGTGCAATGCATTTAATTTCACTAAATTATATACTTACAAATGGATAAAATTATAAATATTATGTTATACTAGTATATATTTTAACACAATTAAAATAATTATACTTAAGAGGGAAAAAATGATACAAAATAAATGAAACAAGCCAAGAAAAGAAGGAAATTGACATATTCAGTACCTATAACCCAGTCAAAATGCTAAATATTGTCATTAATTATTTCAATTATAATGACAATGAAAAGTAGGTGTTATTATCAGTTCACAGCTGAGGAAGCCAAGATTCAGTGATATTTGAAACCTAAGGTCACCTGAAATCACCAAACATTTCATTCATATATAACTAAGATTAGTGTTCAAGTTAACTGGCACAGATTTAATGGTATCAAACAGCTTTACTACTGGGAGTAGAGTATTCTTTTGTATTCTGTGATTGTATCTATATTCTGAGGAAAGTAGAACTTGAAGACTTTATGTTGCAGGCATCCAACACTAAGACAAAAGTACATGTCATGTCCAAATTCAGACAATCTAAGTGGAGAAAAAATAATCACTCAAATCATGCAAGAAATCCAAGTTTCTATTAAGTTGTACTGGCAATTACTGCTGACATTCAAATATCATTGCTTTCATGTCATAACTATGTAAATTTCCCTAAGCATTTTAGTATAAATGCAGAAACATTTCAGACACATACCCATACACACACAGTTTTAGAGGAAAACAATCATATTCATACTTTTTATCTCACAACATCTGCCCCCAGCAAAAATAAAGACTATATACTTCCAGTAGTTTCATAGAATTTTAACCTGACCAAGTACACTGTGCTTTTACCTGGTACTTGCTTTGCAACTAAACTTTAGTATAAGCATATTTCCTCATTAATGGGCTTTTCTGAACTAGCTCATTGGGAAGTGATCCTCCTGTCAGTAGAATTTACATAGCATTATTTTTATGTTAATTGACATCTACTGTTTTGTAGCTGAGTTCATTTTGGACAAAGCTGCTGATCTCCTCAACCGGGCTACAAGTTCTTAGAGGAAAATCTAAGTATCTTTCTCATGACTATATGCTTCCTGTGCTTTTTCATGAACTTAAAAAGAGAGGCAGCATGACAATCTCCTAGTAGGCAGAAGTATAGAACTGAATGTTTAGAAACAAACAAATGTGGGTTTGAATTTTGGCTTCAAAGTTTATTATTACTGCAACAGCTAGCAAATTGCTTAGCCTCATTTGGGCTTAGTTTCCCCAATAATAATATCAACATGGTAAAGTTATAAATATCAAAAAAGATAATGCATGTAGAGTAGCACTTAATGACTGATAACATTTAAACATTAAAGGATGGGTAAAATTTCTGGCTAAAATTGGAAGAATAAAGGGTTTTTTTTACAATACTTTCTTCCTTTGAAATACATTATGCATGGATTAAAATAAAAATATTCTGAAAAAATAGTTCACCTTCACTTAAACAAGGAAATTGGTAAAATCTCAAGCCATAAATTATGAAATACCTAACAAATAACAGGGCATCAATGTTGAAAACAGCAGCATGCTGAGCACTGACATAGTTAATTATTCATTCACTTAAAATTATGTATTGAGTATCTATTTTACATCAGGCACTATGACACTGGCTAAGAATATAATGAGCAAAAAAACTAACCTTGATGTTGCCATTAAGAAAAATGTCTTCTTGGACCTCAAAGAGGAAACACAAATGTTTTCAAACTTAGAAATCATCCCAAAAAGGATGTATATAAACATTCCTTATTTGAGTGATTGAATTTGGAAGTATGCATAAGTTACATGATACTTGTACACAAACAGCCTCGATAAAGGAAAAATGAAGCATGAGAAAATAAGAAGCATAAGAACATGCACTGTAAAAGAACCTGCCCAAGACAATGCAAGAATCTTGACAATTCTTCAGTTTCAAAGGAAGTATATACACACATGTCTTCCTCAAAATTAGCCTCTAAAGGGGACTTAAAAATATAAAATAATGAAATCAAACTGGAAGAATTTAAAAAATAAAAGAGGAAAAACAAGAAGATTAAAGCCACATGATCTATAATCGAAAACACAAGAATAAAATATATTGGTTCAAAATAATTTTAGAAATTGAAAAGTAAGAAATGAACATATACAAATGATCCTAGAGCTAATAAATAAAGAGTATGTAAAAGAGAGATCCAGTATATGCATAATTGAGAAAAGATCATTTTGTTTACTGGTACATGCTGTGAGCCTAAGGCGGAAGTATTATCATTCAAATGATGGAATGGAGTCTCAGTTAAACCACTGATCTAAGGTTGTAGCACTAATACTTCTCTGAGCCAAGGGTAAAACACATGGATCTCCAGTTTCAAAGTTTATGGTATTTTCTCTATACCACATAGCCTTCTGTATTTGGAAGGGGCTCCCATTGATGGCTCAATGGTTCAGGTGGTTCTGATCTACCTGGAGAAAGGTAATGGCAGAAAAGTGAGAATAATAGGTGACAGCTTTTGCTACAAGTCTCTAGCTTTTTCCCCCTGGATACAAGTAGAGCCAAATGAACTGGTAGTGCTCTCAAACTAGTCTCTTAAGGATCTAGCAATTAGATCCCCATAGGTACTGCTAAGAACATTTGAAGTGGTTGGATTTTAAGAATTTGGGTGGATTTTACTGAATTTTTAATATTTGCAACTTTATAATGTATAAAATTCTTAAGACTAAGCTATACTTTCTATGTTTTTAGACATAGTTTATTAACTCAAGAGAATATTATACAAACTGTGTCTTTATGGCCTATTACTGAAACCTACTCAAAGAACCTTTCTTTTTTAATTTTTTAAAAAAAAAATTCAATTGAAGTTTATATTCAATATTATTTTATATTAGATTCAGGTGTACAGCTTACTGGGTATATGTGGAATCTAAATAACAATAAAAATGAACAAACAAAACAGAAACAGACTCATAAATACAGAGTCTGATGGTGTCCAGAGGGAAGGAGGGTAGAGAAACTAAGTGAAAAAGGTGAAGGAATTGAGAAGTACAGATTGGTAGTTACAAAATAGTCATGGGGATGTAAAGTACAGTATTGGGAATATAGTTAATAATACCTTAATAACTATGTATGGTGCCAATTGGGTACTGAAAATATCAGGGTAACACTTTATAAAGTGCATGACTATCCGAACATTTCTATGCCAAAGAAATGATGAACACTCCTGGCAAGGCTACTGTTTGAAAATTCAAATTCTTAGTTTCCAATAACCATAGCACTGCCCTTTTGTGACCCCATCTCCTGCCTGCTTTTATTGATGTTTCCATTTACCCTTCCAGTCACAAGGGAAATTAGCAATAGATAAAGGGTGGTGCATTAGATCATTTGCACTTAAATGCCTCTCTCCTCCATATGTAATCAGGAGAACTGAAAAGAAGGGAAAGGCAAGGAAAGAGTGGGCAGCTGTGAGAGTAATTTCATTTTGAAAAAAATATGCTAACATGTGTCTATTCCTGGAGTTTTACAAGACCTAATCTTTCCAAATGAGGGGATTCTTTCTTTTACCCAAAAGATAAAAGAATTAAGAATTAATGTTTTTAAACTCTTGGAGACTCTGAAGTCACTACCTGTCCTGGTAAGGTAAGTTCTGAAGAAATATTTAGGGTTAAAATCACACAAACAACCATTGGCATCAAGACAATAATTTTTTTTTATTCCTCACAACTCATTGCCCTCAATATCTAACATCATAAGTTGTTTTACACTTTATTAAATGCTTCACAAAATGCTTTCATACATATTATTTTATTTAATCCTAACTAAATACTATTTAATGAGTATGGATTAATATTATTGCATAGACAGTGACCAATGTTATTATGAACAGTTGCTCCAAATATTTCTTCCTGTGATAGAACTGTGTTTATTTAGGAAAATACATTGATAGGCATGATTAGTGATAGAAAATAAAGACCTAAAGCAGCAGTTCTCAACCTGTGGGTCGCGACCTCTTTGGGAGTCGAATGACCCTTTCACAGGTGTCGCCTAAGACCATCGGAAAACACATATATAATTACAGATTGTTTTTGTGATTAATCACTATGCTTTAATTATGTTCAATTTGTAACAATGAAAATACATCCTGCATATCAGATATTTGCATTACGATTCATAACAGTAGCAAAATTACAGTTATGAAGTAGCAACGAAAATAATTTTATGGTTGGGGGTCACCACAACATGAGGAACTGTATTAAAGGGTTGCAGCATTAGGAAGGTTGAAAACCACTGACCTAAAGGGAAAGAGAAAAATGAGACATTATTTTTCTTAAAAATCTTCAGTATGTTGTAGGCAGTTAGACAGACAAAATGGGAGCAAGGATGATGGGTTGGGAAGAAAGTCCCGGGTGCCTAGCAAGAATCAAAACTGGGAAAACAAGGACCTTATCCCCAGGGTAACCTTTCCTCCCCTCTCATATCACTGTTCATGCAGCTTGGACTCCCTAAACTTTCATAATGCCACTCATGTGACTCAGACCCTCCCCTAATCTTTCTTCTCCTAGCATGTTGTTAGTGACATAGATTACACACCCTTAGAGGGGGAACATACAAAAGGGTAAGAGAGTAGTTGTTTAAGCATTAAGCCCAAAGGACAGTGAGGTTCTGACCCATATCAGGTACAACTAGACCTCAGTTGTGTTTCAGCTCCAGGCTCAGGAAAGCCACAAAACTACACAAGCAACATTGAATAATGACCTCTTGCCCTGGAGCCAATCAATAAGTAGAGACCACAACTCTGAAAGGACACACCTGGGTAGCGGATGAATATTCTTTTGGGATTCTCACCTGAGACCTCCAAATAAACACCTCCAAAGAAACACCCCCAAGACAGAGCACCCAGTGTGACTCACCCTCTGGAGCAAGCCTGCATTTTTCCTGTGCCCCTTCTCTCCCTCCCCAAGCACATTCCCTTTAGCCTTCTCTCTCCTAAGCTTCAAGGGCACCTTCCTTTTCCTCTGTAACTTGCTTCCTGAGCCCATTTCTTCTATGGCTCATTTCTAAATAAACTTTCTCTTGTAGTTTGAGTCTTGGCTCTGAATTCATTCTTAGCTGAACACAAGTGCTGAGGTTGCTGAACCAAAGTCTAGTCTGACTCCACAGGTCTAACACCTGGTGCCTTTTTCAGCACTGCCAATAAGTATTTTGGGAGGCAGAGCACAAGAGAGGGAAGGAATCAGTGAAGACAGAGTTGAGAATGAGCAATAACGCATCGGCTGAGCTGAAGAGAAAGAAAATTGTCCAGTCAAAATTTGCTGTGACTAGAATGACCAAGGAATTGGTAAGAATGGAAATATCTTCAATTCAATATATTCTCTTCCCTTGCACAAATCATGTAAACTCACTTTAAGAAGCAAAGGAATTAAGATACTATCTAGCATGGGCCCAAAGTGCACACAAAAGGGACAACAGAAAAGTGAGATGATCTGGAAATTGAACAAATTCAGAAGAAGCAGGAATTACTAAGAGAAACATAAGAAACATGAGAATAACTTGATCTATGTGAAATAAATAACACGACCCTTATATGAAGCTTTGTCAATGTCATCCAAGATTAACGAAAACATTGACCACAACTGTTACAATTATATATGCAAAATTTAGAAGTAGTGGCTTTAATAAATGTGTCTAAATTATGTAAGTAGTGAGTTGGAACTCACACTTAAACCTAGGTCTGTCTGATTCGATATCTTATTCTTGTGCCATGCTACCAGAATCTTCTACATAATAGGGTAATTAGGTACACCAATGTAAAAGCTCTGTGGGTCACCAATAAACATGAAGTTTAAAAATCATCTTCAAAAAGTCATTAACAAAATATTAGCAAACTAATTTCAAGAATCCCTTAAAAGGTTCATGTAGCATGATGAACTCAGATTTATTCCAGAGATACAAGAGTGGCAAATCAATGAATGTGATACCCCATAGTAACAAAATAAAAGATTAAAATTATATAATCATCTCAGTAGATGTAGAAAAAGTATTTGATAAAATTCAGCATCCATTCATGTCAAAACTTTCAACAAAGTGTGTATAGAGCAGTGGTTGGCAAACTGCAGCTCGCAAACAACATACGGCTCTTGACCCCTTGAGTGTGTCTCTTCCACAAAATACCACGTGCGGGCGCACATGTACAGTGCAATTGAAACTTAGTAGCCCATGTGCAGAAGTCTGTATTTTCTGGAGGAGCCACATTTAAGGGGCCAAAGAGCTGCATGTGGCTCGCGAGCCGCAGTTTGCCAACCACTGGTATAGAGGAGATACCTTTCAAACATAGTAAAGGCCATATACATCAGGACCATGGCTTACATCATGCTCAAAGGTAAAAAGCTGAAGCATTTTCACTAAGTGCAGAAACAACAATGATGCCAACTCTTGTTAGTTTTATTAAATATAATATTGGAAGTGTAGCCAGTGCAATTAGACTAGACAGATAAATCAAATTCATTCAAATTGGAAATTAAGAAAACTGTATTAAAGATGATATGAAAAATATATATATATATTTGTATATATATATATATTTGTATATATATATATATATATATATATATATATATATGGCCTGATGCACAAAATTTGTGCAAGGGGCTTGGCCCCCGCCATTGTGGCTGCCTCAGCATCCACTGCTACTGCGGTCACCTCTGCCTTGACCCCCACCACCGCGGCTTTATCCAGAAGGTTGTCTGGAAGGATGCCCAGAAGGATGTTTGATCTAATTAGCTTATTGTGCTTTTATTATAAATACTAGACGCCCAGTACACAAAAATTTGTGCACTCTGGGGGGATCCCTCAGCCTGGCCTGTGCCCTCTCGCAGTCTGGGACCCCTCAGGGGATGTCCACCTGCTGGCTTATGCCCTCTCCCTGGGGGATCAGGCCTAAGCTGGAAGTCAGACATCCCTCTGGCAGCCTGGGAGCCCTCGAGGGATGTCCACTTGCCAGCGGGGAGCAGGCCTAAGCTGCAGTCAGACATTCTTAGAGCTGCTGAGGAGGCGGGAGAGGCTCCCGCCACCACCACTGTGCTGGCAGCCGTCAGCCTGGCTTGTGGCTGAGCAGAGCTCCCCCTGTGGGAGCACACTGACCACCAGAGGGAAGCTCCTGCATTGAGTGTCTGCCCCCTGGTGGTCAGTGTGTGTGTCATAGTGACCAGTCATTCCCAGTCGTTCTGCTGTTAGGGTCAATTTGCATATTACCCTATTATTATATAGGATAGAGGCCTGGTTCACGGGTGGGGGCTGGCTGGTTTGCCCTGAAGGGTGTCCCTGATCAGGGTAGGGGTCCCACTGGGGTGCCTGGCCAGCCTGGGTGAGGGACTGACAGCTGTTTTCAGGCTGGCCACAGCCCCTTCAGGGTGGGTGGGGGTCCCGCTGGGGTGCCTGGCCAGCCTGGGTGAGGGGCTGAGGGCCATTTTCAGGATGGTCATGCCTGCGGGCTAGAAGCAGGTATCTGGGATTTATTTAACTTCTATAATTGAAACTTTGTAGCCTTGAGCAGAGCTCAGGGCAGGTGGGAAGCTTGGCTTCCTCCATCGCCGGGGGCAACCCAAGCCTCCTGCTCACTCCAGCTCTGTGGCTGCCACCATCTTTGTGATGCAGTGAGGGAGTGACAGAGTGAGGGAGTGACGGTTAATTTGCATGTCACTCTTTCATTAGATAAGATATATACAAAGCGTGGGGCAAAAGTATATTTATAGTTGCGAGTACTCTTTTATTAGATAGGATATATACACAGTGTGGGGCAAAAGTATATTTCTAGTTGCGAGTACAAAAAATACAGAGTTTATTCTTGCATTATTATTAATTAGTTATTGTATTATTTTTCATATGAACAACTGTAAACCTCCTTTTGCCACATCTGTACATTACTATTATGTGTTATATATATAATAAATATTACTAATGATAAAAACACTAATCCAACAAAAGCATATAACATTTGCTAATATTTCTGCACTCAAGATAGGAGCACGTAAATATGCAAAGTAAATATTAAATATAAAAATATACATCAATCTTATCTAATAAAGATGGAATATGCAAATTAACCATCACTCTGCAACAAAGATGGTGGTGCCCACAGCCAATGAGGAGGGGATATGCAAATTGACACAACAAAAATGGCAGTGGCTGGGCTGGGATGGGCCTCTGGGCAGCACGCACACAGAGTTGTGGAGCAGCCGGGGCTGTGTGGGATGCCTGCTATGAGGGGGGTGTCAGGGATGGAGGGAGCTACAGGAGGGCAGCGGCCAGAGTGAAGGCCTGAAGGAAGTGCTGGAGGGAAGCTGGTGCCAGCAGCCAGAGGAAGGAAGGCCTATTTTTGCACGAATCTTTGTGCATTGGGCCTCTAGTATAACAATAATAGGGTACTTTACTACTCCACTTTCATCAATAAATAAATCACATAGACAGAATCAATAAAATCTTTGGCCCCAGTGATATATATATATATATATATATATAGGTAAGAAGCAAATCTTACAAAAGCAAAATCTGTTAGAAGCAATGAATATATTCAGAAAATTTTCAGGATACAAAATCAATATACAAATATCAGTCTGTTTCTACACACTAGCAAAAAAAATATCAGAAAGAAAATTGAAGAAACAATCTCATTTGTAGTTCTAACAAAAAGAGTCAAATACTTCAAACTATACTTAATCAAGGAGGTGTAATACTTGTACTCATCGATAGAGAGAACAGTCTGATGGTTGCCAGAGGGTAGTGGGATGGATACTGGGTGAAAAAGGTGAAGGGAAGGTAAAGTGCAGATTGGTGGTCACAAAATAGTTATGGGACTGTAAATTACAACATAGGAAATATAGTCAGTAATATTGTTGTAAGTGTTAATGTTTCTAGTTGGGTACTGGAAATATAAGGAGGAACACTTTGTAAAATATATGATTATCAAACCACTATGCTGTACACCTGAAACAAATACAAACAAACTAATATTTGATGTAAAATGTACTTTTCAAAATATAGTTTTATTGATTTCAGAGAGGAAGGAAGAGGGAGAGAGAGATAGAAACGTCAAGGATGAGAGAGAATCAATCAGCTGCCTTCTGCATGCCCCACACTGGGGACTGAGCCTGCAACCTGGGCATATGCCTTGACCTGGAATCAAACTGTGACCTGGATCATACCACTGAGCCATGCTGGCTGGGCTAAAATGTAATTTAAAATATTTTAAATTAAAAAAGAAAAAAATTATGAAGGTAAATTGAAGAAGTCACAAGTAAATGGAAAGATATTTCGTGCTCATGAATTTGAATAATTAATAGTCTTAAAATTTCCATATTACATGAAGCCCTCTACAGATTCAATAAAATCCCTATTACAATTTCAATGACATTTTCACAGACAAAAAAGTCTAAATTTTTAATTTATCTTTATTGTTGAAAATATTATAATACTTTAACTTCCTCAACACCACACCAGCCCCACCCCAAGCTTACCACACTATTCTCTGTGTCCATGAGTTATGCATATCCTATCTAATAATAGACAAAGATGGTAATTGACTGTACTTTCGCTACACCTCCCATTGGCTAATCAGCATGATATGCAAATTAACTGTCAACAAAGATGGCGGCTAATTTGATACTGAAGGCAGGGTGGGACAGTGTGAGCTGCCATCCGGGCCCCATGTGTGAACCTGGGCGGCGGGGCATAGGTGGTTCGATTGCGCCGCCTAAGCCCCGCCCCCAGCTGGGACGCCCATGTGCCGCCTAAGCCCTGCACTACTTAAGCCCCACCCCCAGCCCGTTCCCTCCTGTGCTGCCTAAGCCCCTCTAAGCCCTGCTGCCAGCCAGGAACCCATGGTGACCAGCAAGCAAAAAAGTGCTGCGGAAAGGCAGCCCCCAGGTCAGCATGCTCCTGGGTCACCATGGCGATCTGCCAGCAGTAAAGTGCAGCCTGTAGGAAGCACCCCACCCTGGCCACAGCTCAAGGGAGAGAACAACACGCAGTGGAGGCCAGGAGCCTGAGAGTTCAACACAGAGGGGCACCTGTTCCAAGCCTCCACGGTGTGGCTGGGGGTAAGCCCCCAGCAGACACATAGACACACACACGAAGCGACTGATCTGAGCCTCCTACGCAGCTGGGGGCAGGCCCCCAGTAGGGACACACACACACACACACACACACACACACACACACGGGACGTCTGCTCCGAGCCTCTGCTGCCAGACTGTGGCCATCAGTAGGACATCCACTGAGGGCTCCTGGACTGTGAGAGGGGCAGGCTGGGCTGAGGGAAACCCACCCCCCAGTGCACGAATTTCGTGCACTGGGCCTCTAGTATGTATATAAGTTCTTTGGTTATTATCTTCCCTCACAACCTCTACACCCTTCCCTATGAGATTCACCATGCTTCCATGTGTCTGGGTATTTATTTATTTATGTATTTATTTATCTTTATTGTTGAAAGTATTTTGTTCATCAGTTTGTTTTGTTCATTAGAGTCCACATATAAGTGAGATCATGTAATACTTATCTTTCACTGATGGGCTTATTTAACTTACCATAATACTCTCCAGTTTCCTCCATGCTTTTTCAAAAGGTAAGAGATCTTTCTTTTATACAGCTGCATATTATTTGACTGTGTAAATATACCACAGCTTTCTTGTCAACTAATCCATTTACTGATGGGCTCTTGGGTAATTTCCAGATATTAGTTATCCTATCTAATAATAGACAAACATGGTAATTAACCATACCTTCACTATGCCTCCCATTGGCTAATCAGATGATATGCAAATTAACCGCCAACAAAGATGGCTGCTAATTTGCATACTGTAGGCAGGGTGGGACAGCAGGAGCTGCCATCCAGGCCCCCTTGTGCGGCCTCTGGTGGCTTGGGGCTCAGGCAGGGCGTGGGGCGATGGCAATTGGGGGAGGCCCTGCTCTGTGTGTGGCCCCGGCCCTGGGCGGCTTAAGGCTCAGGCAGGGCTTGGGGTGATGGCCAGGAGGTGCGATCAGCAAAGCAGGACTGGGGGTTGGTGAATGGGCATTCAAGGCAGACCTCCTGGTCCTTCCTCTCAGCCGGCAGTTTCTACTGAAAGGAATGTGGCGCCTCCACTGTGTAGCCTCCCAGGACTCTGAATCCCAGGCTCTAGAGTGGAGACTTCAACAAGGACTTGAGCACATACTCATGGGAAAAACTGCCACCTCCCTACTCCACAGCTGCTTCTGTGTCTGCAAGAAACTGCGCATGCTCCTCCCTGTGACGTGGGCAGGGACAGAGCCTGAGTTGAGTGGTTCCAAGATAGGGATAGCAGATGGACCAGTACAAAGATGGAGGGAGGGAGGGCGGGGAAGGAGCAAGGGGGAAGCCCTGGTTCTCTGCTCCTCCACCCACAGGCATGGTCCTTGCTGCTGTTACGATAAAAGGAGTTGTGTTTTTCTAACTCTGTCTGGGTAAAGGAAACAAGTGTCTGTTGACTTCTGATCTTCCTCTCAGAGCTGCCAGTTAATCCCTCTGGATGCATCATATCCAACCTCCAAAGGATCCGAGGGGCAGGATCAACCTTCGTTCCATAGTTGAGGAAACTGACCAATAAACACGTGTCTCATGCCTCAGTGTCAACTCCCTCAGAAATCTCCGGGTAATGACTCAGATTCTATATCTAAGGGTATATTTTCTTCTGTTTTCATGTTTAATTCAAGGAATCAAATAATACAATAAAGAATAAAATGAGTTCAGAGGGCTCAGCATTGAATTCCCAGGGCCTTTGGTCCCACACAAACCGCAGAGCTCAGTTATCCTGAGATAAAAGGAAAGGAAAGACAAATGTGAAAGGTTTCCCAGATCAGTCACAGAGACATCTCATAACCACATATTAAGGACACGACATTAATTTAGGGGTGGAAAGGACACAAATGGAATAGAAGATGGAGCCATTTGGAGTGAGCAGGCCAGCAGGAGGGAAATTGGGGGCAAGCAGGCCAGCGGGGGGTGTAGTTGGGGTGAGCACACTGGTACAGGGGGAAGTTGGGGGTGATCAGGCTGGTCGGGGGGGGAAGTTGAGGGTAAGCAGGCTGGCAGGCAGAGTGGTTAGGGGCAATCAGGCAGACAGCAGGTGAGTAGTTAGGAGCCAGCGGTCCCAGATTGTGAGAGGGATGTCCGACTGCCAGTTTAGGCCCGATCCCTGTAAACCGGCAGTAGGACATCCTTCCAGGGGTCCCAGATTGGAGAGGGTGCAGGCTGGGCTGAGGGACACTCCCCCCCCCCCGGCCCCCGAGTGCACAAATTTTTGTGCACCGGGCCACTAGTCTATAATAATAAAAGCGTAATATGCTAATTATACTGGATATCCTTCCAGATGTCCTTCCTTCCAGACAAAGCCACAGTGGGCGGGAGCTGCAGCAGAAGTGGCAGAGGCCCCCAGCCACAGCCCTGGGCCACAGCTGGGGCAGCCAGGGGCTAGGGCCAAGGCTTTTCTGATTGGTGTTTTGGGACTCTTAAGATATATTCCCAGTAATGGGATTGCTGGGTCAAAAGTCAGCTCCATTTTTAATTTCTTGAGGAATCCTCATACTGTCTTCCACAGTGGCTGCACCACTCTGTATTCTCAAGAGCAATATACTAGGGTTCCATTTTTTTCCACATCCTTGACACCAATTGTCCTTTGTTGATTTGTTGATGGTAGCCATTCTGGTAAATGTAAGGTGATATCTCATTGTCAATTTAATTTGCATCTTTCCGATGATTACTGGCTTTGAGAATTTTTTCATGTGTCCCTTAGCCAACTGTATATCCTCTTTAGAGGAGTGTCTATTTAGGTTATTTGCCTATTTTTAAATTGGATTGTTTGTCTTCCTTTTGTGAAGTTGTATGAGTCCCTTATATATTTTAGAAACTAACCGTTTATAAGATGTATCATTGGCAAATATATTCTCCCTTAAAGTGGGATCACTTTTAAGTTTGGTGATGGTTTCTTTCCCTGTGCAATAGCTTTAATTTTTATGTGGTCACAATTGTTTATTGTTTCCTTTGTTTCCCTTGCACTAGGAGATGTATCTGCAAAAATATAGCTATAATAGATTACTGAGATTTGGCAGTCTATGGTTTCTTCTAGGATGTTATGGTTTCAAGACTTACATTTAAGTATTGTATCCATTTTGAGTTTATTTTTGTGTATGGTGTAAGTTGGAGATCTAGTTTCACTTTTTTTTTTGCATGTACCTGTCCAATTTTCCCAACACCATTTATTAAAGAGGCTGACTTTACTCCAAAGTATGCTCATGCCTTCATCAAAAATTAATTGGCCACAATGGCATGGGTGAATTTCTGACTTCTCTGTTCTGTTTCATTGATCTATATGCCATGTTCTTGTGCCAGTACCAGGCTTTTTTAAGAATTACAATGGCTTTGTAGTAGTTTGCTATCTGGTAATGTGATCCCCTCTAACTTTGCTCTTCTTTCACAAGATTGCTGTGGCTATTCTGGGTCTTTTCTGGTTCCATATAAATTTTTGTAGTGTTTGTTCTAGATCTGTGAAATATGTCATTGGTATTTTAATAGGGATTGCATTGAATCTATAGAATGCTTTGGGTAATATGGACATTTTAATGATGTTAATTCTACCAACCCATAAAGATGGTATATTCTTCCTCTTGTTTGTATCTTCCTCTATTTCCTTTTTCAATGCCTGTAATTTTCCAAGTATATGTCTTTCACCTCCTTGGTTATATTTATCCCTAGGTATCTTTTCTGTTGTTGTTGCAATGGTAAATGTGCTTTTTTTTTTTTTTAGTTTCTCTTTCTAAGAGTTCATTCTTGGTGTATAAAAATGTCAGTGGTTTCTGGATGCCAATTTTGTATCTTGCTATTTAGCCAAATTGTTTTATTAAATCTAAGGGGTTTTGGGTGGATATTTTAGTGTTTTCTATGTACAATATGATATCATCTTCAAATAATGACAGTTTGATTCCTCCTTTCCAATTTGGATGCCTTTTATTTCTTCTTCTTGTCTGATCACTGTGATTAAGATTTCCAGTACTATGTTGAGTAAGAGTGGTGAAAGTGGACATTGCAGTCTTATTCCTCTTCTTAAGGGAAATGCTTTAAGTTTTTGCCCATTGAGTATGCTATGGGCTGTGGGTTGTCACATGTGGCATTTATTGTGTTGAAGCATGATCCTTCTATTCCTACTTTGCTAAGAGTTTTTATCAAAAACTAGAGGCCCGGTGCACAAAAGTTTGTGTACTCGGGTGGGTCCCTCAGCCCAGCCTGTGCCCTCTCACAGTCGGGGACTCCTCGGGGTATGTCCACCTGCTGGCTTAGGCCTGCTCCCCGGGGGATCAGGCCTAAGCTAGAAGTCAGACATTCCTCTGGCAGCCTGGGAGCCCTTGGGGGATGTCCATTTGTCAGCAGGGAGGAGGCCTAAGCTGCATTTGGACATCCTTAGCACTGCTGAGGAGGCGGGAGAAGCTCCCACCACCACCACTGTGCTGGCAGCCGTCAGCCTGGCTTGTGGCTGAGCAGAGCTCCCCCTGTGGGAGCACACTGACCACCAGGGGGCAGCTCCTGCATTGAGCGTCTGCCCCCTGGTGGTCAGAGTGTGTCATAGTGACCAGTCATTCCCAGTCGTTCTGCTGTTAGGGTCAATTTGCATATTACCTTATTATTATATAGAATAGAGGCCTGGTGCACGAGTGGGCGCCAGCTGGTTTGCCCTGAAGGGTGTCCCAGATCAGGGTGGGGGTCCCGCTGGGGTGCCTGGCCAGCCTGGGCGAGGGGCTGAGGGCCGTTTTCAGGCTGCCCACAGCCCCTTCAGGGTGGGGGAGTCCCACTGGGGTACCTGGCCTGTCTGGGCAAGGGGCTGATGGCCATTTTCAGGCTGGCCATGCCCACCGGCGACCCAAGCTCCCAGCCTCTCCTTTTTTTCTTTTTTTGTTTTTCTGGGATTTATTTATCTTCTATAATTGAAACTTTGTAGCCTTGAGCATAGCCCAGGGCCGGCCAGGGAAGGCGGGAAGCTTGGCTTCCTCCATTGCCAGGGGTAACCCAAGCCTCCTGCCTGCTCCAACTCCGTGGCCACCGCCATCTTAGTTGGGTTAATTTGCATATTTGCTCCGGATTGGCTGGTGGGCTTGGCTTGTGGGCAAGGCTTCAGTATAGTGAGGGATGGTTAATTTGAATGTTTCTCTATTATTATATAGGATGGGTGCTGAATTTTGTCAAATGCTTTATCTGCATCTATTGATACAATCAGATAATATCATGTAATTTTATTTTTCATTTTGTTTATGTGATGTATCACATTTATGAAGTTGCAAATACTGTATCAGTCTTGCATCTCTGGAATAAATTCTACTTTATCATGGTGAATAATCTTTTTAATATATTTTTTGATCTGATTTACTAATATGTTGTTAAGGATTTTGGCATATACATTCATCAGTGATATTGGCCTGTAATTTTCTTTCTTTCTGATGTTTTTATCTGGTTTTGGAATTAGGATATTGCTGTCCTCATAAAAAGAGATTGGAAGTCTTTCATCTTGGCTTTTTTTGTAATAGTTTGAGGACGATAGGCATTAGTTCTTCTTTGAATGTTTGGTATATGCCCCTTGGAAACCATCTGGTCTAGTACTTTTGTTTGTTGGGAGGTTTTAGATTACTACTTTAATTTTATTAGTTCTTATTGATCTCTTCAGAGTTTCTGATTCTTCCTGAGTCAGTTCTAGAAGATTATATGTTTCTCTGAATTTGTCCATTTTGCAAAGCTTGTCCATTTTCTTGGCATATAGTTGTTTGCAATATTTTCTTACAATCCTTTGCATTTCAGTTGTTATTTCACTTCTTTTATTTATTTTTTATTTTATTTATTTGGGTCATCTTTCTTTGTTTCCTGATGAATCTGGCTGGTGGTTCATCTAAAGAACCAGCTCTTGGTTTCATTGATCTTTGTATTCTTTTTTTACTTTCTATGTCATTTATTTCTGTTCTAATCTTTATTATTTCCTTCCTTCTACTTTGGCTTTTCTTGTTTCATTCTCTCTTTCTAATTATTTTCATTGTAAGATTAGGTAGTTATTAGTGTTTTTCTTGTTTCTTGAGGTAGGCCTGTAGCGTTATGACCTTTCCTCTCAGGACTGCTTTTTTTTTTAATATATGTTATTGATTTTATTATGGAGAGGAAGGGAGAGGGATAGTTAGAAACATTGATCTGCTGCCTCCTGCATACCCCCCACCGGGGATATGCCTGCAACTAAGGTACATGCCCTTGACTTGAATCGAACCTGGGACCCTTCAGTCCCTAGGCCGACGCTCTATCCATTGAGCCAAACCGGTCAGGGTAGGACTGCTTTTTTTAAAAATAGTTTTTATTAATTTAAGAAGGAAGAAAAGAGAAGGAGAGAAAGAAACATCAGTATTTAGAGAGAATCATTAATTGGCTGCCTCTTGCATGCCCTCTACTGGGGGTTGAAATGGCAACCCAGACATGTGCCTTGACCAGGAGTTGAACTGTGACTTCCTGGTTCATGAGTTGATGCTCAACCACTGAGCCACACCAGCCTGGCTCAGGACTGTTTTTGCTGTATCCCATGTATTTTGGGTTGTTTGTTCATTTTAATTTGTTTCCAGGAAGTTTTTGATATCTTCCTTGACAGCCTTGGTAACCCATTCATTGTTTAATAACATGCTATTTAGCCTCCATGTGTTTGAATGTTTTGGAGGGTTTTAATTGTAGTTAATCTTTAGATTCATGCTATTGTGATTCAAGAAGATGCTTGATATGATTTCAGTCTTCTTGAACTTGTAGAAACTTAGTTTGTGTCCTAAAATGTGTTCTATGTTTGAGAATGACCCATGTGCACTTGAGAAGAATGTATATTATGCAGCTTTGGTTTTGAAATGCTCTGTAAATGTCAATTAAATCCATCTAGTCTAGTGTATCATTTAGGGTCACTTTTTCATTGTTGATTTTTTTTTTGGTCTGGAATTTCTATCCAGTGAAGTCAGTGGGGTGTTGAAGTACCTTACTATGAATGTATTCCTGTTGATCTCTCCCATAAAGTCCTCCAAGAGTTATATATATATATATATTTAGGTGCTCCTATATTGGGTGTATAATGTTTAACTGGATTATATCCTTTTTTGGGTCAATCTCTTTAGTATTATGTAGTGAACTTCTTATGGACTTTGCTGATGAATCTGGCTGGTGGTTCATCCAAAGAACCAGCTCTTGGTTTCATTGATCTTTGTATTCTTTTTTTACTCTCTATGTCATTTATGTCTGCTCTAATCTTTATTATTTCCTTCCTTCTACTTTGGATTTTCTTGTTTCACTCTCTCTTTCTAATTATTTTCATTGTAGGATTAGGTAGTTTATTAACATTTTTCTTGTTTCTTGAGGTAGGCCTGTAACTCCAAAATTTGAAGTTAATTTTGTGACTACCTCTACCTCTGCTTTTTTTCATTTCCATTTGAATGGATACAATTTTTCCTATAGTTTCACTTTCAGTCTTTGTATATCTTTTGTTCTGAGGTGGGTATCTTATAGACAACATATATATATATATATTGTTATCCATTCAGCTGCCCTAGGTCTTTTTAAAAAATCTTTATTTTTGAGAGTATTGCAGATAACCGTTTTTTCTCTCCCCATTACCCCCCTCCACCCAGTATATGCCCCACCCCAAGCCTTCACCACCCTATTGTAGGTGTCCATAAGTAATGCATATATAATTTTTGTTATTAATCTCTTCCTGCTCCCCCTTCCCTCTGATATTCACCAGTCTGTTGCATGTTTTAATACTTCTGATTCTTTTTTATTCACTAACTTATTTTGTTCATTAGATGTATTTTTTATTTTGAATTTTAAATTCAATTGTTGATAGATGTGCATTTATTTCCATATTATTGTTCATATTTTTCTCTTAACCTTCTTCTTCTTGTTGTTGTTCTTTTTGTTGCCCTTCTTCTTCTTCTTCTTCTTCTTCTTCTTCTTCTTCTTCTTCTTCTTCTTCTTCCTCCTCCTCCTCCTCCTCCTCCTCCTCCTCCTCTCCTCCTCACTTCTCCTCCTCCTCTTCTTCTCCTCCCTTCTTCTTCTTCTCTCGTTCGTCTTCTTCTACTCCTCCTCCTCCTCCTCTCCTCCTCTTTCTCCCCTCTTCTCCTCTTCTCCTTCTCCCTCTTCTCCCCCTTCCTCCTCCCACTCCTCCTCCTCTTCCTCCCTCCTCCGCCTCCTCTCTCCTCCTCCTTCTTCTACCTCCTACCTCCTCATCCTCCTCCTCCTCCTCTTCTCTTCTTCCTCTCCTCTGACCTCTTCTTACATCCTCCTCCTCTTCTTCCTTCTTTCTCCTCCTCCTCTTCTCTCTTCTCCTCTCTTCTTCCTCTTCTTCCTCTCCTTCCTTCTTCCTCCTCCTTCTTCTCTCTTCTTCTTCTCCTCCTTCTTCTTCTTCTTCTTTCTTCTTCGTCTTCTTCTTCTTCTTCTTCTCTCTTCTTCTCTTCTTCTTTCGTCTTTCTTCTTCTTCTTCTTCTTCTTCTTCTTCTTCTTCTTCTTCTTCCTCCTCCTCCTCCTCTTCTTAAATAATACAATTCAACATTTCATGTAATACTGGTTTAGTGATGATGAACTCCTTTAGCATTTTCTTGTCTGTGAAGTTCTTTATCTGATCTTCAATTGTAAAAGATAGCTTTGCTTGGTTGAAGGTCCTTGCTATTCATCACTGAATATTTCTTGCCACTTTCTTCTGTCCTTCAAAGTTTCTGTTGAGAAATCAGCTGGCAGTCCTATGGGTGCTCCTTTTCCTCTTTTCTCTTGCTGCTTTTAAGATTCTGTCTTTGTCTTTAACCCTTTGCATTTTATATTTTCTTTATTGATTAAGGTATTACATATGTGTCAGTATTGCCCCATTGCCTCCCCACACCCCCACTCATGTCCTCACCCCCCATTGTTTGTGTCCATTGGTTAAGCTTGTATGCATGCATACAAGTCCTTTGGTTGATCTCTCCCACTTATCCCCACCCTTTCCTACCTTCCCTCTGAGTTTTCTGATGTGTCATGGTGTGAGCTCTTTGAGTTCCTCTTATTTGGGACTCTCTGTGCTTCCTGGACTTGTAAGTCTATTTCTTTCACTGGGTTGGGGAAGTTTTCTGTCATTATTTCTTCAAATAGGTTTTCAATATCTTGTTCTCTTTCTTCTCCTTTTAGCACCACCTCAACGCGAATATTGGTATGCTTGAAGTTGTTCCAGAATCTCCTTACACTATTATCACAGTTTTATTTTATTTATTCTATTTTTTAAAAATATATTTCATTGATTTCAGAGAGAAAAGGAGAGGGAGAGAGAGATAGAAACATCAATGATAAGGGAGAATCATTGACAAGCTGACTCCTGCACGTCCCCTACTGGGAATCAAGCCCACAACCGGGACATGTGCCCTTGACCAGAATCAAACCTGGGACCCTTCAGTCCACAGGCCGATGCTCTATTCACTGAGCCAAACCAGCTAGGGCTTATTGTCATATTTTTAGATTCTTTTTTCTTTTTTCTCTTATAATTGGGTGTTTTTTGCTTCCACATGTTCCAAATCATTGATTTGATTTTCTGAGTGCTCTACTGTTGAATCCTTGTAAATATTTGTTTATTTCAGTTAGTGTATGCTTAATTTCTGACTTGCCCTTTTCATGTTTTTGAAATTCTCACTAAGATCCTTGAAAGTCTCACTAAGTCCCTTGAAGCTCTTATTAAGATCCTTTACTAAAATTATAACCATGGTTTTGAACTCTGTGTCCAGTAGTTTCCTTGCTTCCATTTCTTTAATTTGTGACATGTTTCTTTGTCTCCACATTTAGGCTGCTTACCTGTGTTTGTTTCTATGTATTAGGTAGAGATGCTATTTCTCCTGGAATTGGTATAGTGGCCTTTGTAGTAGGTGTCCTATAGGGTCCAGTGGCTCAGCCTCTCCTGTCACCTTAGCTGGCCACTTGAGGTATGCTCCTGTGTGGGCTGTGTTCACAGTCTTGTAATTGAGCCTTGATTGGTATTGGCCTCAGTGGGAGGAATTGACCTCCAGGCCAGTTGGCTGTGATGACCAGATTGTGACTACAGTGGAAGAGCAGCTGTGCAGGAGACACCCCGTGGAGCAGGATTTGCATTAGTGGGGCTTTGGTGCTCATTGAATCTGCCCCATGAGTGTGTTGCTTCATACCATACCAGATTAGAACGCTACACATCCACAAGTGACACTGCCTGGAGCCACCTGGTAGGAGCTATAGCGAGGTCTGCAGATGGCTGTTACTTGTATTGGGCTTGGAAGTTCCAAGGTGAGAGGCTCAGCTGTGAAGTAAGGCAGGAATGATAGTAGTGCTGAGTCTTAGGCCTTTTACTGATAGGTTTGGAGCACACTGACACCAGCTACTTCTTGCTTGAGAGATTTTAGCAAAGTCTGCAGCCTGAGCCAGGACAGACCATTCATATGGAAAAGCTGCTGCAAACAGATTGGGTGGGCCTGCTAATTGGATGGGGTAAGGTCTCAGGGTATCAGCAGGGTGGAACAAACCATGTGAGCCAGCTTAATGGAGACTCAGATATGCCTGCCAGTCAGCCCTGTGACAGGAGAGGTCTCAGCACAGGAACAATGACCCCCCCCATAAGCAACCCCTGTCTGGGAGAGTGTGCTCCTGGGTTCCTGCCCTGATGACAGAGAATCTAGCCCTCCCCTCCCCATATGTCCCTGGGTCCCCCAAAGTCACCTGGTGCTGGAGCTCAGAGGGATCAAGTCTGAGTCAGTTTGTGTAAAGAGCCTTTAAGAGGAATAACTGGGTCTCTAGCAGCTTCCATGTCACTCAGCCACAGTTCCTCCTGGTTTCTACAGCCTGAAGTTATGGGGACTTCTCTTTCCAGGTCTGGAACCCTGGGCTAGGGGTCTGGTGTGGGTCTATGACCCCTTACTACTCAGAGGTCGGGGTCTCTGCTGCTAAGATATCTGTCCCAATTAAAAAAAAAAAACCTATCACATGTGTGTTGGTCTAGCCCAGTGGTCAACAAACTCATTAGTCAACAGAGCCAAATATCAACAGTACAACGATTGAAATTTATTTTGAGAGCCAAATTTTTTAAACTTAAACTATATAGGTAGGTACATTGTTATTAACTTATTTAGGGTACTCATAAGCTAGCCTTTGCTAAAAACGCCCTCAATCTGATTGAGGTACGTTCGCTGAGGTCGACCCCTTCCAACTCTCCCATCCACACTCGTCTTGTATACGTGTTTCGTTTATCTCCTTTTGTTCATCCTCTCTATATGTCCAAACCATCTCAACATACCTTTCTCAATCCTCGACACTGCATCTTCTTTCACTCCACGATGTTCCCTGTACATGCACACCCGCACGAGGTATTTTGTGGAAAAGCCACACTCAAGGGGCCAAAGAGCCGCATGTGGCTCGCGAGCCGCAGTTTTCCAAGCACTGGTCTAGCAAGTTCTGTGCCTCTGCCCCTTCTACCATTCTCAATGTGCCTTTTTCTTTACTTCTCTAGTTTTAGGACTTCCATTCAGTCAGATTTCAGATGATTCTCAATGAGGGATGTGTTGGAATTTAGTTATAATTTTGAGGTGGTTGTGGGAGGCAAGTTAGTACTGGTGTTTACCTATGCCGCCACCTTGTTTCCATGGTAGTGCAAGCAAACTGTGACACTTGGATCCCTTGATTCCTCCTGTCAATTCCTCCCAGTGGATTATTTGAGGACAGATTTATTTATAAATTTTCCCTGGTCTCAAAAGGAACCAAGTCACCATCAAGCAGAACTTCTATTTCAAGTCCCCAGAGTCGCCCAAAGATATCAACATGTCCCCCAAATATGTGGGCTTTACCACCATCCCACAAAACTTCACCATGAGCTTCTTGCCCTGCTGAGCTAGAGCTGCCACTAGCAATCCTATATCTTTTGATTGAAGCATTTAGTCCATTTACATTTAAAATTATTATTGATAAGTATTTATTTATTGAAATTTTTATTATTTTAAAAAACTCTTTACAGGTTTGAATTTTTTACATTAATAGAATTTCCTTTATGTTTTTATTTTTTTATTTTTTTAAATATTTTTCATTGATTTTTACAGAGAGGAAGGGAGAGGGATAGAGAGTTATAAACATCAATGAGAGAGAAACATTGATTAACTGCCTCCTGCACTCTCCCCACTGGGTATGTGCCCGCAACCAAGGTACATGCCCTTGACCGGAATCGAACCTAGGACCCTTGAGTCCACAGGCTGACGCTCTATCCACTGAGCCAAACTGGTGAGGGCTTCTCTTAATTTTTTAAATATATATTTTATTGATTTAAGACAGAAGGGAGAGAGAGAGTGTTAGAAATATCAATGATGAGAGGGAATCATTGATCGGCTGCCTCTTGCAAGCCCTCTACTAGGGATTAAGCCCATAACCTGGGCATGTTCCCTTGACTGTAATCAAACCCAGGACCTTTCAGTCCATAGGCTGACGCTCTATCCACTGAGCCAAACTGGCTAGGGCACAAATTTTATTTTTATGCCTATGTTTTCCTATATATATTTCTTATTGTTATTACAGTAGTCCCTTTAATAGTTCTTGAAATGTTGGTTTGGTAGTAATAATCTCCTTTAGCATTTTTTTTTTTTTTGGTCTCAGAAGCTCTTTATTTCACCATTTATTTTGAGAGATCACCTTGCTGGACCATGTAATCTTAGTTTCAGATCCTTGCTTTCCATTATCTTGAATACCTCATGCAATTCCCTTCTGGCCTTTGAGTTTCTGTTGAGAAGTTAGCTGACAGCTTATGGGAGCTCCCTTATAGGTAAAAAATTTCTTTTCTGTTGCTGCTTTTAAGATTTTCAATTTGTGCTTAATTTTTGGCATTTTAATTATGATGTGTCTAGGTGTGGGTCACTTTGGGTTCTTCTTGCTTGGGACTCCCTGTGCTTCCCGAACTTGTGTGCCTTTTTTCATTCACAAACCAAGCCAAAATCTATGGGACACAATGAAACCAGTCCTGAGAAGGAAATTCAGACCATTACAGGCCTACATCAAGAATCCAGAAAAAGCTTAAATAAATGATTTAACCATTCAAATAAAACAAAAATGTTATAGAACAATAAGAAAAGACAAGAGTATGTAGAAGACAGGAAATAAGGATCAGAGTGGAAATAAATGACACAGAGACTAAAAAACAGTATAAAATACCAATGATACCAAGAGCTTGATCTTTGAAAAGATGAACAATTTTAGGAAGCTTTAGCCCAGCGGTTCTCAACCTGTGGGTCGCGACTCCTTTGGCGGTCAATCGACCCTTTCACAGGGGTCGCCTAAGACCATCCTGCATATCAGATATTTACATTACAATTCATAACAGTAGCAACATTACAGTTATGAAGTAGCAACAAAAATAATTTTATGGTTGGGTCGCAACATGAGGAACTGTATTTAAAGGGCCAGAAGGTTGAGAGCCACTGCTTTAGCCAGACTCAAAGAAACAAAGAGAGAGGACTCAAATAAATAAAATCAGAAATGCAAGAGGCAAAGTAATAACTGACACCAAAGAATAAAATGGACAATGTGGGTGAAACAGAAAAATTCCTGGGAAAAAAAATACAATCTTGAAAACTCAATCAGAAATAATCAGAAAACCTGAATAGGTCTATAACAACTAATGAAATTGAAGCAATAATAAAAGAAGGGAAAAAAACCCCAAACAACCTTGAGATCCAAGATGGCTGCTGACAGGATGGCAGGCTGCAAGATAGTGTGTGAGTGAGAGAATGAAAGGAGAGTGTGTGGATGTGCGGGGAGTGTCTGTATTTATGAGTGAGGGACAGATATATTCTAAGGGACTGTTGGGGACTGGCAGACTGGGCTGTCCTGGCCAGGCAGCTCCACTGCAGCTAAAATTGCTCTCTGGGCAGCTGGCTCTGCTGCAGAGATCATGCCATCTTGAAGGGGAGAGTGGCTGTGATCTGAAGCTTAGCCTTACCTTCAACCAGGGAGACCTCAGATACCTCCCAGGACCCTACAGCCACAATGCCCAGGGAACAGCTGCCTCAGCTGTGAACCCAGGAACACCGGGACTCAAGCCACCCTGACTGTGAGGACCTAAAAAGTCTGTCCAAGGGGAGACAAAGCAGTGCAAATATGGAGACAAGCCCTGCTCCTTCTCACAGAACAGACAGAAGGAACAGCTGAATCAAATAACATCCACCTGGAATTGGTGAATTAAACACAGCTGGTGAGGCAATCCATGGATGGAAAGGTCAGATATTGCCTAAAGCAGTGGTTCTCAACCTTGGCTGCACATTAGAATCACCTGGGAATCGTTTTAAAATCCTGATTTCTGGGCATCATCTTCCGGAAATTCTGTTTCTTTGTTATGAGGGTGGGGCCACAACATTAGTAACAAAGAAACAGAATTTCTGGAGGATGAGGCCCAGAAATCAGGATTTTAAAAAGATTTCCAGGTGATTCTAATGTGCAGCCAAGGTTGAGAACCACTGGGCCCTAAAGAAAGGTGAGATCTCAGATTCAGGCTGGAGGGAACAATGCACAAAAGGAACGCAGCAGGAACAAGAGTCTCAGAGGAAGACTGTGCCCTACAAAATCCGTGGCCATTGGCGTCAGTGTAGTCCTCCAATGTGGAAGGGGATCCACAGGGGTGCTGGCAGAAGGGGACTCTAGAAATTAACCCACAGCAAGGCTGGGCCCAGAAAGGCAGCCTGAAGTTCTATCAGTATACCGGCAGCACAGTGCCAGAGGAAAAAGACTCGAGTCTGCGTGCATCCTCTGGCTTCTTTTTGCTTTTGAAATTCTTGCTTTTGATTGCTAAGTTCAGTACATAAGATCTTCCAATTAAAAACACTCATTGAGACTGCATGGGAAAGTTGTTTTTGTGGAACCTGGGGATCAGAGTGGGGAGAGATGAACAGAAAAAATATCTAGGGCAGTCTGTCCCTCCAACCCAGTATTAAGTGCGGCAGGGAAAGCAATCTAAACACCGGGTAGAGGGGCCTTTTAGCCCCGGATATTAATACAGAAATATTGTCACCCAGGGATTGTATCAGAAATTGACTCTTGTGTAAATACAACTAAAGGTAAGTTGAGAAACAAAGTGATCCCGCCTGCTTGAAAACAGGGTTATGACACAGAGGAGTGGTGGATCACAGGGAACTTTAATACTGTGCTGACTATCTGACAGGAAACAGACCTGCAAAGCAGAACAGTAGAGGAAGTAAACAACCTTCACTACTTAACATTTTAATTTTTTAGCTTTTACTTAAAGAAACTATTTTTTTCTCACTTGGTTTTACCTATTTTATTATTATATTTTTATTTTTAATTATTATTATTACTACTATTATTTTACCTTTTTAAATTTTTTTCTTTTTTCTTTATTTTATTTTTTAGGGAGAGATTAGTGTTCTACATTCTATTTTCTTTTTCTTTTAGCATTATTTTACTCTATCTCAATTTTTCCTTTATGCCAACACTCTCTTCATCACTTTCCTTCTTTTTTGTCCTGTTTCTCTTAACCTATCACTGCTTTAATTTTTCTCTATCCTTTCTTTTTACTCCCTGTTAAAAATTGATCTTACTCATATATCTAATTTCCACTCCCCTGCTCCAAGTACATACACATTCTCTCTTCTCTTTCTTCACTATTCAAATTTTCTTTTTGTTCCTTTTTTTTTGCCTTTTTCTTTCTTTCTGTCCTGTATTTTGTTTGATTGTTGATTAGTTTGGTTTATTGTTTGTTTTTGTTTCTTTTGTTTTGTTTCTTTTTTTAGCTTTTGTTTTTCCTCTCTTCACTTGTTCTCTTCTTCTCCTAATAGCTTAACTAATTCCAATCACCAAATCAGGCCTACCTACTCTTTATTCTCTTTTTACAATAGTAAATGAATACATAGATAGATTAAAGAAGGGGGAAATGTTATATATATATATATATATATATATATATATATATATATATATTTTTTTTTTTTTTTCTTATTTTGTATTTTGTTTCTTTACTTTTCTTCTTAGGCAGTCATTTTTCTTCTTAGGCAGTCTACCTCCTCTATACTGAATTGTGCCTATTTCTCCATTCATTCAATTCCTTGACCTTACCTTCTGGAAATAAGCTCTGCCTCCTGAGATTCATCTGGGTATTTGTTGTTTGGGTATATTTAGTTTACATATTTTAGATTAGTTTTTGTTTGTAGTTTGCATTCATCTCTGGGTGTTTGTTGTTTGCATTCATTTTTGTTTTCTTCGAGTTTTCTCCCCATATACATATACTTTTTACCCTTCCTTTTTCTTCTCTTTCTTTTGTCTCTTACATTTTTTTTCAGTTTCTCAATATAATTTTTGTACTCTTTTGTATTCCCTAATTCTCTTTTCTCTGGTGGTCTGCTTGATTTGGGGTTATTAATATTGTGAATACATTTGTGATTGGTGCCTTGTGCATTGTGTCTTGTTATGTTCTATTTTGTGCCATTAAGTCAATGCAAGAGAGAGAGAGCTACATAACCAGACACTGTGAGAGGAGTGATCATGGGGAAATAAAGAAACAGCCCACATATGAAAAAAAAGTATTCACCAGAAAAGGAAGTAAACGAAATGGAGGAAAACAATATGACAGATAAAGAATTCACAAAAATGGTCATAAGGTCACTGAAAAGGATGGAAGAAAAATTCAACAATATGTGTAAGAACCAAGGAGAAATGAAGAAGGACCAAGAAGAAATGGAAAATGACATCGCTGCAATAAAGAACTCAATAGAAAGCATCATGAGTAGACAAGAAGAAGTGGAGGACCGCATCAGTGAGCTAGAAGACAAGGTAGGAAAAAAATACCTAAGCAGAGCATCATCTAGAAAAATACTTAAAAAACAGGAGGAGAGTCCAAGGGAAAATTGGGACAACATGAAATGAAACAACATCAGCATAATAGGGGTGCCAGAAGGAGATGAAACTGAGTAAGGGATAGAAAACACTTTTCAAGAAATAATGACAGAAAACTTCCCTGATATAGGGAAGAAAAAACTCACAGAAGTCCAAGAAACTCACAGAGTCCCAAACAATATGAACCCCAAAAGACCGACACCAGGACACATTATAATTAAACTGGCAAACACCAACAACAAAGTAAGAATCTTAAAGGCTGCCAGAGAGAGACAGAAAGTTACTTACAAGGGATCTCCCATCAGACTATTGACTGATTTCTCAACAGGCCAGAAGAGAATGGAATGAAATATACAAAGTCATGCAAAGGAAGGGTCTGAATCCCAGAATACTGAACCAACAATGCCATCAGTCAAAATTGAGGGTGAAATCAGAAGCTTCACAGACAAAAAAGGACTAAGAGAGTTTATTACCACCAAACCAGAAATGCAAGAAAAGATAAACGGTCTGCTGTATAAATGAAGAAATAGAAAGGGAAGAAGGAATATAGGCATAAAGAATAAAAATAGCGACAAACAAGTACTTATCAATAATTAACTTTAAATGTAAATAGATTAAATGTCCCAATCAAAAGACATAGAGTAGCTGAGTGGATAAGAAAACATGACCCATATATCTGCTGTCTACAGAAAACCCACCTCAGAACATAGGACTCACACAGACTGATGATGAAGGGATGGAAAAAGGTTTTTCAGGCAAATGGAAATGAAAAAAAAAGCTGGGGTAGCAATACATAAATCTGACAAATTAGACCTCAAAATGAAGGCCATAACAAGAGATAAGGAAAGCCAGTTCATAATACTAAAAGGAGCAATTCAACAAGAAGGTATAACTCTGGTAAACATATATGTACCCAATACATGAACACCCAGATACATAAAAAATCTTCTGGAGGATTTCAAGGGAGAGATTGACAGCAATCCAGTCATAGTAGGGGACTTTAATTCCCACTATCACCACTGGAAAAATCCTCTAAACAAAAAATCAGCAAAGAAATTTCAACCTTAAATGACTCACTAGATCAGATGGAATTAGTTGACATCATCAGGACATTTCAGCCCAAAGCCACAGAATATACATTCTTCTCAAGTGCACATGGGTCATTTTCAAGGATAGACCACATATTGGGACACAGGCAAAGTCTTTTCAAATTCAAAAAGATAGAAATCATATCAAGCATTTTCTCATATCACAATTGCATATAATTAGAAATCAACTACAATAAAAAAAGCAAACACCTGGAGTCTTAATAGCATGCTGTCAAACAATTATTGTGTTACCAAAGAGATAAAAGAAGAAATAAAAAGCATCATGGCAACAAATGACATGAAAACACAACAAATCAAAATCTATTTGACACAGTGAAAGCAGACTTGAAAGGGAAGTTCATAGCTCTACAGGCCTACCTCAAAAAACAAGAAACAATGGTAATAAATTATCTAACCCTACAACTCAAAGAGTTAGAAAGATAGCAACAATAAAAGCCCAGTGTAAGCAGAATGAAGGAAGTAATAAAGATCAGAGCAGAGATAAATGACATAGAGAACAAAAACAACAACAAAAAAACAATAAAAAAGATCAACAAAACCAAGAGCTGGTTCTTTGAAAGGATAAACAAGACTGATGAATCTCTAGCCAGGCTCACCGAGAAGCAAAGAGACAGGACCCAAAGAAACAAAATCAGAAATGAAAGAGGTGAAATAACAACTAATTGAAGAGAAATATATTCAATTATGAAAAAAATACCATGAACAACTCTATTCCAACAAAATGGAAAACCTAGATGAAATGGACATATTCTTAGAAAAATGCAAGCTCCCAAAACTGAATCGTGAAGAATCAAAAAACCTGAATAGGCTGATAACTACCGAAGAAACTGAAACAGCAATCAAAAATCTTCCAGCAAACAAAAGCCCTGGTCCAGATGGCTTTACAGGGGAGCTCTACGAAGCATTCAAAGAAGAACTAAAACCTATCCTCCTCAGACTATTTCAAAAAATGCAAGAGGAAGGCACACTTCCAAGCTCTTTATATGAAGCCAGCATTACCCTAATCCCAAAACCAGATAAAGACAACACAAAAAAAGAGAACTACAACCCAATATCCTTGATGAACATAGATGTTAAAATTCTCAACAAAATTCTAGCAAATTGGATTCAACATTACATTAGAAAGATCATACACCATGACCAAGTGGGATTTCTTCTGGGGATGCAAGGATGGTACAATATCCGCAAATCAATAAATGTGAAACATCACATAAACAAACTGAGAAACAAAAATCACATAATCATATCATTTGATGCATAAAAAGCATTTGACAAAATCCAATACCCTTTCTTGATAAAAACTCTCAGCAAAGTGTGAATAGAGTTATCATACCTCAACATAATAAAAGCCTTATATGACAAACCTACAGCCAACATCATACTCAATGGGCAAAAACTAAACTCATTTCCCCTAAGAATAGGAACAAGAAAGGGTTGCCCACTTTCATCACTCCTGTTCTATATAGTACTGGAAGTGTTAGTCATAGTGATCAGGCAAGAAGAAGATATAAAAGGCATCCAAATTGGAAAAGAAGAAGTAAAACTGTCCTTATTCACAGATGACATGAAATTATACATAGGTAACCCCAAAGATTCCATCAAAAAACTACTAGACCTAATGAATGAATTTGGCAATGTAGCAGGGTACAAAATTAACACCCAGAAATCTATGGCTTATTTCTACACCAATAATGAACTCATAGACAGAGAAAGGAGAAAGGGAAAAAAATCCCATTTACCATTGCACCAAAAAAAATTAGTTACATAGGAATAAACTTAACTATGGTTGTAAAAGACCTGTATTCAGAAAACTACAGGACATTGAAGAAAGAGATAGAGGAAGACACAAGCAAATGGAAGAACATACCATGTTCATGGATTAGTAGAATCAACGTCATTAAACTATCTATACTACCCAAAGCAATCTACAAATTCAATGCAATCCTCATTAAAATACCAATGGCATATTTCAACGATCTAGAACAAACTCTCCAAAAACTCATCTGGAATAAAAAAAGATCCCGAATAGCCATAGCAATCCTGAGAAAGAACAAAGTTGGAGGGATCACAGTACCAGATATCAAGCTATATTACCAAGCCACGGTTCTCAAAATTGCCTGGTACTGGCATAAGAACAGACATATAGACCAATGAAACAGAACAGAGAACCCAGAAATCAACCCAAACCATTATGCTCATTTATTATTTGACATAGGAGGCAGAAATGTACATTGGAGTCAGTAAAGTCTCTTTAATAAATGGTGCTGGGAAATTTGGACAGATACATGCAAAAAATGAAACTAGATCACCAACTCACACCATACACAAAAACAAACTCAAAATGGCTAAAGGACTTGAATGTAATACAGAAAACCATAAAAATCCTATAAGACTCCATAGGCAGCAAAATAGCAGACATATGTCGTAGCAATATCTTTACCAACACAGCTCCTAGGGCAATGGAGACTAAGGAGAAAATAAACAAATGGGACTACATCAAAATAAAAAGCTTCTGCACAGCAAAAGTAATCATCAACAAAACAACAAGAAAGCCCACTGCATGGGAGAACATATTTGCCAATATTTCTGATAGGGTTTAATCTCAAAAATTTACAGAGGAACTCATACAACCTTAAAAAAATAAATAAACAATCCAATAAAAAAAAATGGGTAAAGGATCTAAATAGATCTTTTTGAAAAAGGACATACGGAAGGCGAAGAGACATATGAAAACATGCTCAAAGTCACTAATCATCCGAGAATGCAAATCAAAGCAACAATGATATACCATCTCATACCTTTCAGAATGGCTATCATCTACATATCAACAAATGACAAGTGCTGGGGAGGATGTGGAGAAAAAGGAACCCTCCTGCACTGCTGGTGGGAATGCAGACTGGTGCAACCACTGTGGAAGACAGTATGGAGTTTCCTCAAAAAGTTAAAAATGCAACACCCATTTGTCCCAGTAATCCCCCTTCTAGGACTATATCCCAAGAAACTGGAAACACCAATCAGAAAAGATATATGCACCCTTATGTTCACAGCAGCAGACTTTACCATAGCTAAGATTTATAAAAAACCTAAGTGCCCAACAGTATGAGTGGATTAGAAAACTGTGGTATATCTACACAATGGAATACTTTGCTGCTATAAAAAAGAAGCAACTTTTACCATTTGCAACAGCATGGATGGACTCGGAGAGCATTATGCTAAGCGAAATAAGTCAGTCAGAGAAAGATAAATATCACATGATTTCACTCATATGTGGGATATAATGATCAACATAATTTGATGAACAAGAATAGATCAGAGACAAATGGTGGGGGGGGAGGTTAGAGAGCAACCAATGGACTTGTATGCATGCATATTAGCATAACCAATGGACTCAGACACTGGGGCTGTGGGGGCTTGCCCAGGTCAGAATGGTTGGGGGGGGGGATTCAATTGGGAAAAAGGAGACATATGTAAAACTTTAGATAATTTAAAAAAATATAAGGTATGAAACCATAAATATCTTAGTAGAAAAAGTAAGCAATAAAATATCAGGCATCTCATGAGGCAGAATTTTTAAACATACATGTAGGGCTCAAGCAGCAGTTCTCAACCTGTGGGTCACGACCCCTTTGGGGGTCGAATGACCCTTTCACAAGGGTCCCCTAAATACATCCTGCATATCAGATATTTACATTACGGTTCATAACAGTAACAAAATTACAGTTATGAAGTAGCAATGAAAATAATTTTATGGTTGGGGGTTACCACAACATGAGGAACTGTATTAAAGAGTCATGGCATTAGGAAGGTTGAGAACCACTGAGCTAAAGAAAAAATGGAAAAAAAAAATAAAACAAATGGGCCTACATCAAAATAAAAAGCTTCTGCACAGTAAAAACAAACAAAAACAACAAAAAAAAACCCCACACCATCAAACTGAAAAGGGAACCCAGTGTATGGGAGAACATATTTGTCAATGATACATCAACAAAAGGAAGAAAAACAACCCATTTTAAAAATGGACAGAGGATCTGAATAGAAATTTCTCCAAAGAGGATAGACAAATGCCAAAAGACATATGAAAAAATGCTCAGTCAGTATCATCAGAGAAATGCAAATTAAAATCACAACAAGATGTCACCTCACACCTGTCAGAATGACTGTAATCAAAAAATGAACAAACAACATGTGCTGGTGTTCATGAGGAGAAAAGGGAACACTAGTTCACTGCTAGTGGGAATGCAGACTTGTGCAGCCATTATGTAAAAAAGTATGGAGTTTCCTCAAAAAATTAAAAATGGAACTTCCATTTGACCCAGTAACTGCACTCCTGGGAATACTAGTATATCCTAAAAACCCCAAAATACCAATTAGAAAGAATATATGCACCCCTATGTTCATAGCAGTGTTGTTTACAATAGCTAAGATTTGGAATCAGCCCAGGTGCCCATCAGTAGATGAGTGAATAAAAAGCTGTGGTGCATTTACACAATGGAATACTATGCACCTGTATAAAAAAAAAGGATCTCTTCCCCTTTGGGACAGCATGGATGGACCTCAAAACTATTACGCTAAGTATAATAAGCCAATCTGAGAAAGACAAATATCACATAATATCACTCATTTGTAGAATCTAATGAACAGAATGAACTGACAAAACAAAATAAGACCCGAGGTATGGAACAGACTGACATGCTTGGGTGTGAGGTTGGGGGGATGAGAAGAGAACTTATATATTTATATGCAGAGCCCATGGATGCAGGCAATATGTGGTGAAGACCTAGTGGGTGTGTAAGGGCTAAGATGAGAGGGATAAAATTGGGGGTGGGGAGAATGGGAGACATTGTAATACTATCAACCATTATCTATCTATCTATCTATCTATCTATCTATCTATCTATCTATCTATCATCTATCTATCTATCTATCTATCTATCTATCTATCTATCTATCATCTATCTATCTATCATCATCATCATCTATCATCAATCTATCATCTATCTATGTATATGTTAATAATGCTACTCACATGATGCTACTTACATGGATTGTTAATGTCATCCATCCTCTTCATTTTGGAGGTAAGAAAGTGAATATACAGATAAATTAAGGGATGGAATCAAGTTAGGTGAAAGACCCAGATGTAGAAGTTATATAGAAGTCAATTTCCCAGTTCATCGCTTACTTAATTCTAGCATGCTATAGGAAAATCTTTGAAAGTGTTACTAAAAAATGGTATTATGGGGGGGGGGGATTAGTGAACTTGAAATAAGTATAAGGAGGCTCTAAATGAAAATGACACGTAGCCTTGTGGGAAAGGAAATGTAACAGAAGTTTATTCCATTATTTTTTCTAGATGATCTACTATGTGCTCACTGTTGTGGTGTACAACAAGAATATAGCATAGGGCTTCTACTCTCAAAAATGCATAATATAGCCCAGCTGGTGTGGTTCAGTGGTAGAGCATCAATCCATGAACCAGGTGATTACAGTTCATTTCCTAGTCAGGGCTCATGTCCAGGTTGTGGGCTCAATCCACAGTAGGATCCGTGCAGGAGGCAGCCAATCAGTGATTCTCTTCCATCATTGCTGTTTCTAACCCTCTTTTCCTCTCTCTGAAATCAATAAAAACATATTTTAAAGTGCATAATATAGATACATGATAGAGCCATACCTATGAAATTGCAAGGGAGAATCGTGGTCAGAGCCATCTTTGTCTTTTTGTCATTAAATGTTGGAACTGGCATTTAATAGGTGCTCAGTGTTTACAGAAAAGGAATATATTCAATATAAATAGTAAAAATAATATAAGGTTATCAAAATAAGAACTAATTTCAGTTGCAATAGTCAAGAAAAACTCCACAGAGGAAGGATTTGAGTTTACTTTGAGGAAAAGTATAAATATGAAAGAAAGGGTTAAGTACTAAAGAAGGGGCAGGTAATCTAGGAGTAGAAAAAATGCAAAAATATGCATAGAATAATTATAAGTAGCATGGGTGTTTGATATAGAGGAGACTAACTGGCTGGGACAGAATTATTTTGTGGATCAGTAAAAAAGACCTGCTGAGGTCAGATTGTATAAATCCTTAAATGGTGCTCAATTGAGAGTTGAATCTTGAGGGCACCTGGTGACCATTTGTGATTTTTGAATAGGTAGATGATATAATGAAATTCAGAAAAGGGATTTCATTGAGACTTCATAATGATTCTGTTTTACTGGAAAATAATTTTAGTCTAGACCAGCTCTACTTACCTGCAAAAAAGTAAAAATATACTGCTGGCATGGAGCAGTTAGTGCCTCTAACTGCCAATACATATAAAATTACATTGTTAAGAAGGGGATTACTGCCAGTTGTCATATTTGCTTTCATAAAGTAGACCATCTTCAAGAGACTGTTAATGTAGAAAAATGTCTTTTGGGTTCAGCAGAATATATATTTATAAATAAAACACAATATACAGCAACAAGCAAGTAATTTATAGCTTTTTTGTTCGGTTATCATTCACATCTCTTGCTGAAGGGTTTAAATACTTAGGCCAGTTGTTAAAAAGACTAGTATCCTCATTATAATGTTGTTATTTTTAAACCTGAGCTAGGTACTTATACTTGAAGATGAGAACATGGAAATTTACTAAATTATTTGACACTGGAGAGATATTACAAGGAAATTCTGATATTTCACTGCAAAGTATTGCCAATTATGGAAGCTGTCAATTTAACAATAGGCTTATTCACTATGGTGTTTGATTAATGTGAAATTATTCAGTTGGCTACCTTGTAGTTGGCCTATTTTGTGTCCAATTAGTATGCTAATAATGGTAATTATGTTCTATACTGCATGTCTCATCACCTAGAGGGTTTTTAAAATGATAAAATAATGAGAATAAACAAGCTGATGCTGACATTCACTGGGCCATTCTAATTACTTACTGAGAGCACACTGGGGAATCAACACTCAACCAGAGAAAATGATTCTTGCATACTTTGTTAAAACTACTCATTCCAAAGAGCAGTAATAGTTTGTTATGTTCTCTGTATTACCAAGATATTTTATATCCCGACTCTATTTCTTTATTTTACATATTCATTTTACTTATTAATAAGTTTACCAAATTATATTTGTCTTTTGTAACTGGTATTTTTAGAAGGAGGTCAGAAAACAAAGAATGGAAAATTGTTCCATTTTGTGCCTCTGAAACCAGTAACTACCATTTATATTTTCTCTTCACTGTCTATAAAAGAACAAAATAAAAACTAAACTAAATAAATTCCGTCTTCTAGGAATTCTACTTGTACTTGGGGGAGTACTGTGAGAGATGATCATTTTGGCTAAGTCCTCAATAAGATAACCAAACACACGAATGTGTAGAAGGGATTTCTTCCCAAAATAATAGGGCAAAGAACTGCTCTTGTATGGTTTATTATCCTATATTTTTAAATGGTCAGGTGCCTGTATTGGAATATTAGTATGGAATTACTGATCAAACTATTATGGTACTTTATAATTATGTTATCATAAAATGTATTTTATAATTTAAGCTATAATATATAAAATTTATAATTGATACCTTTGTGGCTTTCAATGTAGAGAGGATATAATTATGGAATTTATCCTCTAAATCAGTTAAAGCTAAAGTTGTGGTTTGGGCATTCACAAAATATATTATAACATTACATAATCTTTTTCCAAATGTCTTTAAGAAAGTAAAGCAAAGAGAATTCCATTCCTTAGAATCTTCCTGGTGAGGTAGAAAAAGCACTTGACTGAGCCTTTTACCTATTAATTATCTGATGAGAAACTGTAATATGAAAGAGGCTAGTTTTGTTCTCTAATCATTAGTTATTTCATCTGCAAAACAACAGGGTTGAATTAGACCAGGTTTTCTCAAATTTTGTTCCATGGGTCTATTATATCTTATGTGCTTTTAACAATTTTGCATAAAGAAGGGTTTCTATGATCAAATACATCTTGAAAATTCTGGAGTAAACCAAGGTAAATATATTTGTTTTCTGCAGGAATTCTCAGAGTATTTAATGTATTAATATACTTTGTAGACCTTCAATTAGCAGGATATTATATATCCTATTTCTCAATTTTATCATTAAAACACATTTTAATCAAATAGGTAGTAATATCTCATGTGGAACTAGATTTTTCCCAAATATAATTTGGAAAATATTAGCCTAGACAAATCTTTTAAAATCTTCTAAGTTTTAATACATTTTTTTCTCACATGACAGTAATGATGACAGTAGTCTTGTGCTGCTACAGGCTAGGTGGCTAGGTCTTTGTAGCAAATGTAGTAGTTTCACAAAATATATTCTTAATAAATTTTTGATAAATGAATGAAAAAATGAATTAATGAATGAACTAATATATTCATAAATATATTCTTTGTTTTTATGAAAAAAGCACATAATTGGAAGGGAATAATTTTTGGGTCATACTATTCTCTCGTTGTAGGCTGAAATTTCCCATTATACCTGTTCCAGTGTCTATGTTTTTGGTTTGTAGTGAAAGTGAAAATCTCATTCCTTATTGACTGGATATGAATAATATAGATGCTACTTATTAAGCAGCAACCAAATGTTTGGCACTGTGCAAATTACTTTGTTTATATTAAGTAATTGGATATTTTCAAAAAAACCTATGTGGAAAATATCATTCCTCTTTCACAGAGAGTTAAGTAAAATCCCACAGTAAGTGACAGTTCTACAATCCAGATAAAGTCTGATTTCAGAATATGTGCTTTTAACTCTCATAATACATATTTCACTATGATATCCTTTGCCTTATGCAACATTCTAGAACTTGTTAATGAACAAAATGTTTCATGATATCCTAGAATAGGTCTATCCTTGTAGATCCATGGTCTAGCAGGATGATCTCCATTTTTACCTCCCATGATTCTCTGTGATCAGTGGTAAATCAACTACTGCAAGACAACTTATAAAGCAATAAAAATATATTTATTCCACACATTTCTACTTTGATTTCTTTCAAGATGAATCAAATTACCTTATGAAGTATTACTGGTCTTATTCATATTTTTACTAATAAGGAAACTAAAAAGAACCTTTGCCATCATAGCCTGCTTTATTAGGTAAAAATAAGATTCACATTTACATCTGTCTATATGTACTCAAAGTAGATGCCTTAAACTAATGTTAGACATGAATTTTATTCCTTCATAGAATCAGAAAACATTATTATAAATCATACACTTTACTCAATGTGACATGGTTACATAGGAATGTACTGATGTACAAGTTAATATTTAATTGTGTGATATAGAAGATAAGCATTGTAACTTTATTAAATTAACATTTACTAACTAGAACACAGGGTGCCAGATGGTAAACCACAGTTCAACAAAAGACCACAGTAGCAAAAAATAAAACTGGAGTATTTTTTACACCATATACAAAAATTAACTCGAAATTTAATTAATACTGAAATGTAAAATCTGAAGCTAAAAATATCCTAAAAGAAAACATAGCCAGTAAACTTTTTGACATCGGTATTAGCAATATATATTTAGTTTTGTATATAACATCTCAATCAAAGGCAACAAATGCAAAAATAAACAAATGGGACTACATCAAAATAAATTGCTTTTGAACAATGAAGGAAACCACCAACAAATAAAAAAGACAACCAACTGAATGGGATAAAGATGTTTGTAAATGGTATATCCTAAAGGGGTTAATATCCAAAGTATATACATAACACATATAACTCAATATTGAAAACAAACAAACAAACCCAAACTATCCTGTTATAATATGGGCAGAGGGCCTGAATAAACATTTCTCCACAGAAGTCATATAGCTCACCAACAGAGATATAAAAAATGTTTAAAGCCATCATCGGGGAAATGTACATCAAAACAATTGGATGTCACCTCACAATTCTCAGAATGAATATTGTTGAAAAGTCTAAAAATAACAAGAATTGGCAAGGATGTGAAGACACCAAAAACTACTGTTGGTGGGATTGCAAATTAGTGTTATTACTATGGAATATAGTATGGAGATTACTCAAAAAATTAAAAAACTGAACTACCATATGGCCCAGCAATCCCACTTCTGGGTATTTATCTAAAGAAAACAAAGGCACTAATTCAAAAAGATTATATATGTTTATTGGATCTTGTATTTACAATAGACAGCATATGAAAACAACCAAGGTGTCCATCAATACATGAATGGATAAAAAATGTGATTTATTCATGCAATGGCATATTACTCAGACATAAAATATAAAATCATGCCATTTGCAGCAATATATATGGGCCTAGAGCAGCCGTACCCTTTTATGTAATGATGTTTACTTTGAATTTATATTAGTTCACACAAGCACTCCATCCATGCTTTTGTTCCGGCCCTCTGGTCCAGTTTAAGAACCCATTGTGGCCCTCGAGTCAAAAAGTTTGCCCACCCCTGGAGAGGGTACTATGCTACATAAAATAAATGAGACAAACAAAGACAAATACATGATTTTACTTATTCATGGACTCTAAAAATCAAACCAAATGAACAAAAACCAAAGCAAAATAGAAACAAATTCATAGATACCAAGAATAAACTGATGGCTTCTAGATGAGGGGGCTCATGGGTGAAAACAGCAAAAAGAATAACATTTACAAATTTCAACATTCAAGATAATGTCAGAGTAGGTGAAATTTATACCCAGCTCCTTTCAGAACCAAATTAAAATTACAACTACATTATAGAACAATCAACCTGCATAGTCAACTGAAGACTAGCTGAATAGAAGTCTTATAATAAAGGATGTACAGAAGATGCCATGTAAAATCTGCTAGGAAGGGCAGACACACACACAAAAAGGGCTAGCCCAAGTTCACATATGGCTGTTGAGAATCCAGAAGAATATCTCAATTTGCAAGGATCCCCTGAGGAGCAAGAGGTCTCAACCCCATGCTGGGCTCCCCAGCCCAGAACATCAGTGCTGGGAAAAGGAGCCCACATAATATCTGACTGTGAAAAATCAGTGGTTAATTAATCTGCCTAGGTGAGGAGGGATTCCACTAGAAATCCAGGTGCCCTCTAAAGGGTCAACACATAAAACTCATTTGCAGACACACCCTGATCTGTGGCAGAGGGACTGTGGGTCTGAGCAGACCGTAGTCACAAAGAAAGAGATTGGATTTGTCGATTCAAGGAGAGGGCTGGAGAAGCATCCACCATAGTTCCTGTGATGGGTTTCTCTCCCATGTTGTCCACATATGCAATTTTTCCTGGGTTGAAGACACACCTCAATAAGGCATCAGCCTGGGAAATGCACAAGCTCCATACACCTACAACTTGTGGCCTCACTCTTCTAAGCTCCTGCCATGTGGAGAAATCAACTAGCTACAGACAGCCTGGGCCTACATTGCAGAACTTCTTGGAAGACTCTCAGGGAGATCTTGGCAGACTCACAGGGTATCAGAGAAACACAGGAGAGGATGAGTTGGGTCACTTTAGGGAAAGGTCCAATTTTCTCCTGCACCTGATTGGTGACTCCACAACACAGTATCTTCCAAGAAGATACAATAGCCCCACCTTCCAGACTCATTATTCGTCAATCTCATGCCCTGCAGATGAGTCTGCTGACTGTGGCCAGCCGTGCCCTGCATTGCAGTCTTTTCTGGAAAGCTTTCAATGAGATCTAGGCAGACTCTGGAGGTTTCTGAAATGCACAAGGAGAGACTGAGTGAAATGGCTTTAGAAAAGAGGGTCTAGAGATTATATAAGATTGGAGAAACCAAGATGGCAGCATAGGTAAACACCGGAAATTGCTGCTTCACACAACCACTTCAAAAATACAACTAATAGACAAAACGGACATCACCCAGAACCACAGGAAGGCTGGCTGAGTGGAAATTCTACAACTAGAAGGAAAGAGAAAAGCACTAAGACTCAGAGGAGGTGCGGAAGTAAAGTGCAGAGGTATGGAGGCTCACTCGGAAAGGGCTGGCAGCTGAGGACGTGGTTATCTTTTTCAATCCGGAGGGGGTCTCAAGCTAGCGATTGCACTGAACTCTAGTTCCAGGTGAGTCTCTGGGGACTCAGACTCATACGGGGAGAAACTGGACTGTCTGGCATCGGGCAGAACTTGAGGGTGGCTTTCTCTCAGAGGTGTTTGCAGTGATTACCGGGACACTGAGACCCTGGGCCTCATGGGGTAGGACTGGGGAGCAGCCATAGCTGCTTGCGCTGCCCTGTTGATCCCCTGAGACCCCGCCCCACCCAAGGCGTGCACAGAGGCTTTTGCATATGAAAGGCCTGGCCCTTTGCAACCTGAAAATTACCTAACAAACTGCAGCTGAATCAGAGAGACCCAGAACTTCCAAAAGAAGGTCCAAGGCCCCACAGCAGCTTGCACTGCTTCACAGCTGGGCCTCATCTGGGCACCTCCAAACCCCAAACAAAGAAGAGGAATCTCTCCATAGCTCCTGCTGGGTAGCCTCGGGCTGAGGCTAAATTAGCACCTCCTTAGAGATCCAAGAGCCAGTGTACCCAGTGGTCAGAGTGGGACCATCCAGATTACAACTCCTCAGATCCATAAGGGACACACTCAGGGGGCAGACTCAGTGAGCACCAAATCCCCACTGAAGCAACTCTTGCCCCAGAAGGGTGTCTCCAGCACAGAAGTTCTCCCACTGCAGAAACAGCTGATTCTCACAGCCAATTGGCCTGGAGGTCAATTCCTCCCAGTGATACCTACAACAATCAAGACTTAACTACAACAAGACTGTTCACACAGCCCACATAAGGGTGCACCAATAGTGTCCACCTCAGGTAATTTGGTAGGCTGAGCCACTAGGCCCTATACGACACCTAACACAGAAAGCCACTCTATCAACACAGGGAAGCATAAAAAATGTGGAGACAAAGAAATAGGTCACAAATGACAGAAATGGAGGAAAGCAAACAACTGGATATAGAATTCTAAACCACACTTTTGAGGTCTTTCAATAATTTTCTAGAAACTGCTGATAAACTTAATGAGATCTACAAGAAATCTAATGAGACCCTCGATGTTGTGATAAAGAACCAACTAGAAATTAAGCATACACTGACTGAAATAAAGAATATTATACAAACTCCCAACAGCAGACTACAGGATTGCAAGAATCAAGTCAATGATTTGAAATATGAAGAAGCAAAAAACACTCAACCAGAGAAGCAAAATGAAAAAAGAATCCAAAAATACGAAGATAGTGTAAGGAGCCTCTGGGACAGCTTCAAGTGTACCAACATCTGAATTATAGGGGTGCCAGAAGAAGAGAGAGAGCAAGATATTGAAAACCTATTTGAAGAAATAATGACAGAAAACTTCCCCTACCTGGTGAAAGAAAAAGATTTACAAGTCTAGGAAGCGCAGAGAACCCCAAACAAAAGGAATCCAAAGAGGACCACACCAAGACACATCATAATTAAAATGCCAAGAGCAAAAGACAAAGAGAGAATCTTAAAAGCAGCAAGAGAAAAACAGTTAGTTACCTACAAGGGAGTACCCATACGAATGTCAGCTGATTTCTCAACAGAAACTATGCAGGCCAGAAGGGCGTGGCAAGAAATATTCAAAGTGATGAATGCCCTTTATCCATTTTGAGTTTATTTTTGTGTATGGTGTAAGTTGGTGGTCTAGTCTCATTTTATTGCATATATCTGTCCAATTTTCCCAACACCATTTATTGAAGAGACTATCTTGGCTCCATTGTATGTTCTTGCCTCCTTTGTCAAATATTAATTGAGCATATTGGTTCGGGCCGATTTCTGGGCTCTCTATTCTAATCCATTGATCTATATGCCTGTTCTTGTGCCAGTATCAGGCAGTTTTGAGAACATTGGCTTTGTAATACATCTTGATATCTGGTATTGAGATTCCACCTACTTTGTTTTTTTTCAGGATTGCTGCAGCTATTCAGGGTCTTTTTTGATTCCAGATGAATTTTTGGAGAGTTCGTTCTAGATCTGTGAAGTATGCTGTTGGTATTTTAATGGGAAGTGCATTGAATTTATAGATTGCTTTGGGTAGTATGGACATTTTAATGATGTTGATTCTACCAATTTCTGAAGTCTTTTACCTCTTTAGTTAAGTTTATTCCTAGGTAGCTTAATTTTTTTTGGTGTGATGGTACATGGGATTGTTTCTATAATCTCTCTTTATGAATGTTCACTATTGGTGTATAGAAATGCCTCATATTTCTTGGGGTTAATTTTGTATCCTGCTACATTGCCAAATTCATGTATTAAGTCTAGTAGCTTTTTGATGGAGTCTCTAGGGTTTTGTATGTATAATATCATGTCGTCTGCAAATAAGGACAGTTTTACTTCCTCTTTTCCAATTTGGATGCCTTTTATTTCTTCTTCTTGACTAATTGCAATGGCTAACACTTCCAGTACTATGTTGAACAGGAGTGGTGAGAGTGGGCATCCCTGTCTAAATGTACGACAGGAAACCATAAAAATTCTAGAAGAACCCAAAGGCAACAAAACCTCACACATATGCCAAAGCAATTTCTTCACTGATACAGCTCCTAGTGCACTTGAAACTAAAGAGAAAATGAACAAATGGGACTACATCAAAATAAAAAGCTTTTGCACAGCAAAAGAAACCATCAACAAAACAATGGGAAAACCCACTGTGTGGGAAAACATATTTGCCAATGTCATATCTGATAAGGGCCTAATCTCCAAAATTTATAGGGAACTCATACAACTTAACAAAAGGAAGATAAACAATCCAATCAAAAAATGGGCAAAGGACCTAAATAGACACCTTTCAAAAGAGGACATTCAGAAAGCCAAGAGACATATGAAAACATGCTCAAAGTCAGTAATCATCCAAGAGATGCAAATCAAAACAACAATGAGGTACCATCTCACACCTGTCAGACTGGCTATCATCAACAAATCAAGAAATGACAAGTGCTGGAGAGGATGTGGAGAAAAAGGAACACTCGTGCACTGCTGGTGGGAATGCAGACTGGTGTAGCCACTATGGAAGACAGTATGGAGGTTCCTCAAAAAACTGAAAATGGAACTCCCATTTGACCCTGTGATCCCACTTCTAGGAATATATCCCAAGAAACCAGAAACACCAATCAGAAAGGATATATGCACCCCTATGTTCATAGCAGCACAATTCACCATAGCTAAGATCTGGAAACAGCCTAAGTGCCCATCAGTAGATGAATGGATTAGAAAACTGTGGTATATCTACACAATGGAATACTATGCTGCTGTAAAAAGAAAGGAACTCTTACCATTTGCAACAGCATGGATGGAACTGGAGAGCATTATGCTAAGTGAAATAAGCCAGTCAATGAAGGAAAAATACCACATGATCTCACTTATTCATCGATAATAGAGACCATTATAAACTTTTGAACAAAAATAGATACAGAGGCAGAGCTGCCTGAAACAGATTGTCACACTGCAGCGGGAAGGCCGGGGAGTGTTGGGGGGCAGGAGGGAGGGGGGTAAGAGAGCAACTGAAGGACTTGTATGCATGCATATAAGCATAACCAATGGACATAAGACCCTGGGGGATAGGGGAGGCTAGGGGACTGTCAAGGGCGGGGGGGGGGGGGGAGGACACATATGTAATACACTTTGTAACACTTTAAGCAATAAAAAAAATAAATAAATAAATAAAAATAAATAATAAATTGAAAAAATAAAAACCAAAACCAAAACAAAAACAAAGTGATGAATGCCAAGAACCTACAACCAAGATTACTTTATCCAGCAAAGCTATCATTCAGAATTGAAGGCCAGATAAAGATCTTCACAGATAAGAAATAGCTAAAGGAGTTCATCACCACCAAACCAGTATTATATGAAATGCTGAAAGGTATCCTTTAAGAAGAGGAAGAAGAAGAAAAAGGTAAAGATACAAATTTTGAACAGCAAATACATATCTACCAACAAGTGAATCTGAAAATTAAGTGAATAATCTGATGAACAGAATGAACTGGTGATTATAATAGAATCAGGGGCATAGAAAGGGAGTGGACTTACTATTCTTGGGGGGGGAAGGGGTGTGGGGGATGTGGGAAGAGACTGTACAAAAATTGTGCACCTATGGATGAAGACAGTGGGTGGTTGAGTGAGGGAGGAGGGTGGAGTGGGTACTGGGTGGAGGGGAGTTATGGGGGGAAAAAAGAGGAACAAATGTAATAATCTGAACAATAAAGATTTAATTTAAAAAGACGAAAAATAAAAAAAAAAGAAGCAAAAATCACCCAGCTGGAAAAACAAAAAGAAAAAATAATCCAAAAATATGAAGATAGAGTAAGGAGCATCTGGGACAACTTCAAGTGTACCAACATACGAATTATGGGGGTTCCAGAAGTAGAGAGAGCAAGATATTGAAAGCCTATTTGAAGAAATAATGACAGAAAACTTCCCCTACCTGGTGAAAGAAATAGATTTACAAGTCCAGGAAGTACAGAGAACCCCAAACAAAAGGAATCCAAAGAGGACCACACCAAGACACATAATAATTAAAATGCCAAGAGCAATAGACAAAGAGAGAATCTTAAAAGCAGCAAGAGGAAAACAGTCAGTTACCTACAAGGGAGTACCCATAGGATTGTCAGCTGATTTCTCAACAGAAACTATGCAGTCCAGAAGGGAGTGGCAAGAAATATTCAAAGTGATGAATAGCAAGAACCTACAACCAAGATTACTTTACCCAGCAAAGCTATCATTCAGAATTAAAGGTCAGATAAAGAGCTTCACAGATAAGAAAAAGCTCCAGTTCATCACCACTAAACCAGTATTATATGAAATGCTGAAAGGTATTCTTTAAGAAGAGGAAGAAGAAGAAAAAGGTAAAGATACAAATTATGAACAACAAATACACATCTATCAACAAGTGAATCTAAAAATCAAGTGAATAAATTATCTGATGAACAGAATAAACCAGTGAATGTAATAGAATCAGGGGCATAGAAAGGGAGTGGACTGACTATTCTTGGGGGGCGGGGGGGAAGGGGTGTGGGGGGTGGGAAGAGACTGGACAATAATTTTACACCTATAGATGAGAACAGTTGGCGGTGGGGGTAAGGGCAGAGGTTGGGGTGGGAACCGGGTGGAGGGGAGCTATGGGGTAAAAAGAGGAACAACTGTAATAATCTGAACAATAAAGATTTAATTTAAAATTAAAAAAGAAAAAGAAAAGAGGGTCTATTTTCTCATGATCACTGCCATTGCCTCTCTCTCACAGCATTGACCTTAGGAGATGAACTAGCCCCATGCTACCAACTCACTATGGCCCCACACTGCCAAGTTCAAATTCTGCAGAGTGGTCTGCTGACTGTAGTCAGCCTCAGCCTTCTTTGCAATTCTTGTAAAGCTCTCAAGGAGGTCTGGGAAGATTCAGAAAGTGTGAGAAACAAATAGGTAGAAACTGAAATGTGTGGCTTTAGGGCAAGTGCCATATTTCCCCACACAGATTGGTGCAATGTTTCTGTGCAGTGCTCTCCCTGGACAAGGCCAAATTTAATCTGTTTTAGCTTGATGAATTCTACTGGCCCCACCATGATTCCCTTAGAACATTTCCCACTACACAGTTCTACAGGGCTCAGGTGGATGGTGGCTGACCTTGATGCACCCTGAGACTCTTGCTGATTAGCTTCTGACCCATCAGTGGTACTGAGTTTGAATCTGCATAAACCTGGTTTACATCACTGGCCCCTACCTGGTGACTCATTGAGAACCAAACTCACACAACTTGCAAATTATTGGAGGCTCTTTTAGTGAATGAGCCTAACACGTGCCCAAAAGGAGGAATTAGATCACAAGGTGCCTTGGGCCTTTTCATGACATGCCTCATGGTTGGTATTGGTAGACAACAACTTTGGTATGCAGCATGACCTCCTTCACATAAACTGAGTCCCTCCAGAGGCAGATACCAGTCATGGATAGCTTTGTATCCCCTAACAGGTAGCCAAGGGATAGTCACAGACAACATCTGACATTTGCCCACAAGAGTTAATCCCAAGTGTCCTTAAAACCAGTACACCTAATGAAGACTTCAGACCACATGAGAGCTCCACAAGTACCACACCCAAAGGGAAATCATGGCAAGACCAAACACAAATGGGACACATAGTACTTCATGGGTTGGCCTCTGCACACAAGCTCATACACTGTGTTTCTGGACAATCCTAACAATCTGTCAGCCTGATGGTCAATCCCACCCATAGATGGTCCAACAGCAATCAATATGCAACTACAAGAGTAAGGCTTACATACACATACAAGGAACATTCCTGGAGCACCAAGCTCAGGTAATCAATGAGACTAAATCAATGAGCTCCACTGAACACATAAAATAAAGCCAGTCTACCAAGAGTTGGAGGCATAGCAGGTCTACCTAATACACAGAAACAAATACAGATAGGCAGTCAAAATAGGGAGACAGAGAAACATTCACAAATGAAATAAGAAATCTCCTGAAGAACTAAATTAAATGGAGGCAAGCAATCTACCAGTTAAGGAGTTCAAAACAATGCTTTAAGGGTGCTCAAGGAACTTAGAGAGAAATTCAGTGAGGAGATAACAAGGGTAAAAAGGACATAGAAACTATTAAAAAAAGAACCACTCAGAAGTAAATAATACAGCATATGAAACGAAGAATAAGCTAGAAAAGTTAAACAGCAGACTAGATGAAGCAGAAGTTCAAATCAGCAATTTGGAAGACAAAGTAACTCAAAACACAATCAGAGTTCCATAAAGAAAAAATGAATTTAAAAATGAGAATAGATGATGGAACAACATGAAGCATAACAACATCCACATTGTAGAGGTTCCAGAAGTAAAAGAGAAATAACAAGGAATTGAGAAACTATTAGAAGAAATAATGACTAAAAGTATTACTAACATGGTGAAGAAAAAGACACAAAATTCCAAGAAGGAAGATGAAGCTGAGGGGCCCACCAAAAACATATCATAATTAAAATGGCAAAGGTTAAAAAAAAGAGAGAAATTTAAAAATAAAGAGAAAGACAGTTAGTTACCTACAAGGGAGCTTCCCTAAAACTTTACTAGTAAACTGATTTCTTAACAGAAACATTTCAGGCCAGAAGGGATTGGCACAAAATCTTCAGTGAATAAAAGCAAAAACTTACAACCAAGACTATACTACCCAGTAAGGTTATCATTTAAAGTTGAAGGAAAAATAAAGCTTTCCAGAAAAACAACAACAGCAACAAACCAAAGAGAAAATCACCACAAAACAGTATTACAAGAAATTTTAAAGGGACTTCTTTAAGAAAAAGAAAGTAAAAAAAGAGGAATATAAGTATGTATAACAAAATGGCAATGAATATATACTTAGCAATGATCATTCTAAATGTTGATGGATTAAATGCTTTTCTCAAAAGATATAAGATAGATGACTAGATTTACAAAACAAAACAAAAAACAACAACAAATAAAAACAAAAACCATATACATGCAGTCAAAAGACACACACAGACTGAAAGTAAAGGAATTAAAAAATATTTTATGCAAATGGAAACATAAGAATACTGGGTTAGAATTGTTATATCAGACAAAATAGACTTTATTTTATAATTTTCCTTTATTATATTTTAATTAAATATATTAGGGTGACATTGATTTATAAGATGATATAGGCCTCAAGTGTACATGTCCATGATACAAAATCTTTATATTGCTATGTGTGCCCACCAATCAAGGTCAAACCATCTTATGTCACCATATATTAGCCCCCCTCTTTTTTTTCCACCCCAAGACCCCCTTCCCTCTGGTAAACACCACACTATTATCTGTGTCCATGAGTTTCAGTTTTATATCTGATATGTAAGTGAAGTCATGTGGTTTTTAGCTTTTTCTGAATGACTTACTTCCTTTGCCATACTATTCTCAAGGTCCATCCATGTTATCTCAAATGGCAGTATTTCGTCTTTCCTCATGGCTGAGTAGTATTTCACTGTATATATGTACCACATCTTCTTGATCTAGTCCTCTATCTCAGGACTCTTTAGTTATTTCCATGTCTTGGCCACCATGAATAGGGCTGCAATGAACATGAGAGGAACATTTATCTTTGGGAATACTGTTTTCAAGTTTTTGGGGAAATGCCCAGGAGAGTGATTGCTGGGTCATATGATAGCTCTATTCTTAAGCTTTTGAAGAACCACCATACTGTTTTCCATAGTGATTGTACCAGTCTGCATTCACACTGCCAATGAAAGGGGGTTCCCTTTTCTCTACAACTGCTCCAGCACTTGTCATTACCTATCTTGTTGATAATAGTCATTCTAACAGGTGTGATGTGGTATTTTATTGAAGTTTTAATTTGCATTTCCCTAATTGATAGTAAGGTTGAACATCTTTCCATATAGCTGTTAGCTCTTTGTGTCTGCTTGGGAAAGGTGTCTGTTCAGGCCCTCTGCCCATTTTTTAATTGGATTGTTTGTTTGTTTGGTGTCAAGTTTTATGAGTCCTTTATATATTTTGGATATTAAACCTTTGTTGGAGCTGTTGTTTGCAAATATCATCTCCCATTTGGTTGGCTGCCTCTTTGTTGTGTTGTCAGTTTCTTTTGCTGTGCAGAAGCTTTTAAATTTGATATAGTCCCATTCATTTATTTTTGCCTTTACTTCCTTTGCCTTTGGGGTCATGTTCATGAAATGTTCTCTGTGACCAAGGTTCATAAGCTTAATACGTATGTTTTCTTCTATCTAATTTATTTTTTTCAGATATTATATTTAGGTCTTTGATGTTGAGTGTTTCCTTCCCATGTCCCACGTGGGTCAGGGTTCAGAAACTGGAAGCAGAGCCGCACACAAATGAAAATGAAAAGACAAGAGATAATTTGAAATACTGGGGGACCAGGCGGGCAAGTCCAACTCAAGGGGAAGGACTTCCACCCCTGCTCAGGCCTCACCAAATGTGATCTGGGATGCACCCATAGCATAGCCCTTAGGCAGGCGACCCCCCATTAACAGGCAGACTGGCCCATCAGCAAGGATTTACATAATAATAAATGGGGGAGTAGTTTCAGCTACCACTGTCTGGACAAACAGAGGTGGAGCCTAGCTCTGACCTTTGCTAGGGCTTCAAAGGCACCCAGCCTTCGGGGCGGGGTTCTCTGTCTATGCTTATCAGATAGTGAAGGCAATAAACAGTTTCACACACTTTCATCCATTTTGAATTAATTTTTGTACATGGAGACCAATTGTAATCTAGTTTCATTATTTTGCATGTGGCTTTCTAGGTTTCCCAGCACCATTTATTGAAGAGGGTTTCTTTTCTCCATCATGTGTTTACAGCTCCTTTGTTGAAAATTATCTGCCCGTACACATGTGGTTTTACTTCTGGGTTCTCAATTCTGTTCCATTGATCTATGAGTCTTTTTTTCTGCCAATGCCATGCGGTTTTGAGTGTTATAGTTCTGTAGTATAATGTGAAGTCGGGTAGCATGATACTTTCAGCTTCATTCTTTTTTCTCAAGATTGCTTTGGCTATTTCGGTCTTTTGTGGTTCCATACAAATATGATGATTTCTTTTTTTGTTCTATTATTTTTAAATGACATTGGGATTTTGATAGAGATTATATAGAATCTGCATATTGCTTTGGGTAATATAGCCATTTTAATTATGTTGATTCTTCCAATCCATGAACACAGAATATCTTCTAATTTTGTTGTGATTTCTTCAATATCTTTTAACAATGTTTTGTAGTTTTCAGTATATAGATCTTTCACATCCTTTGTTATTTCTAGGTATTTTATTCTTTTGGTTGCAATTGCAAAGGGAATTTTTTTTCATTTCTTTTTCTGAGGTTTAGTTTTTAGTATATAGGAAAGTATTGCATTTTTGTCCATTGATATTGTATCCTGCAACTTTATTGTATTTTTTTATTACTTCTAATACTTTCTTTGGTAAAGTCTTTAGAGTTCTCTATGCACAGAATCATGTCATCTATAAAAAGTGACACTTTTCCTTCTTCCTTCCCTATTTGGATGCCTTTTACTTTGCTCTCTTGTCTGATTGCTCTGGCTAGGACTTCCAGAACTATATTGAATAAGAGTGGTGAGAGTGGATATCCTTCTCTTGCTCCTGTTTTTAGAGGAAAAGTTTTCAGTTTTCCATCATTGAGAATAAAATTAGCTGAAGATTTGTCACTTATGGCCTTTATTATGTTGAGATACTTTGCTCCTATACCTATTTTATTGAGTGTTTTTTTTTTATCATAAATGGATGTTGTATCTTATCGAATGCTTTTTATTCATCTATTGATAAGATCATATGCTTTTTATATTTTATTTTGTTAATGTGGTATATTGCATTGTTAGATTTGCATATGTTGAACCAACCTTGTGCCTCTGGAATGAACCCCACTTAATCATGATGTATTATTTTTAATGTATTATTGGATTTGATTTCCTAGTATTTTGTTTAGGATTTTCACATCTGTAGTCATCAGAGATATTGTTCTTGGTTTTCTATTTTTTGTGGGTTATCCTTGTCAAGTTTTTGTATCAGGGTTATGCTCTCCTCATAAAATGTGTTAAGAAGTATTTCCTCTTCTTCAAACTTCAGGAAGAGTTTGAGAAGGATAGGTTTCAAAATATGTTCTTGAATATTTGGTAGAATTCACTGGTGAAGACATCTGGTCCTGGACTCTCATTTTGGGGAGGTTTCTGATGGCTGTTTCAAGTTCCTCACTGCTGATTGGTCTACTTAGATTTTTCAGTTGTTCCAGATTCAGTCTAGGAAGGCCATATATTTCTAGGGATGTATCTATTTCTTCTAGGTTAATGGATTTGGTGGCATATAGTCTTTCATAGTATTCTAGTATAATTTTTGTATTTCTGTGGTGGCTGTGGTGACTTCTCTTATATTTCTGATTTTGTTTATTTGAGTCTTTTCTCTTTTTTCCTCAGTGAGTCTAACCAGGGGTTTGCCAATTTTATTAATATTTTCAAAGAACCAGCTGTTTTTTATATTAATTTTTGTACAGTCTTTTTTTAAAAAAATATATTTTATTGATTGTTTACAGAGAGGAAGAAAGAGGGATAGAGAGTTAGAAACATCAATGAGAGAGAAACATCGATCAGCTGCCTCCTGCACACCTCCCACTGGGGATGTGCCCACAACCAAGGTATATGCTCCTTGACTGGAATAGAACCTGGAACCCTCCAGTCCGCAGGCTGACACTCTATCCACTGAGCCAAACCAGTCAGGGCTGTACAGTCTTTTTGTTCTCTATTTCATTCAATTCTGCTATAATTTTTATTATTTCCTTTTTCTTGCTGATTTTGGGTTGCATTTGTTCTTCTTTTTCTAGTTATTTAAGATGTAATGTTAAGTTGTTTAGCTGAGATTTCTCTTTTCTCTTGAGATAGGCCTGTATTGATATAAACTTCCCTCTTATTACTACGTTGCTGTACCCAGATGTTTAGACATGTTGCATTGTCATATCCATTTGTCTCCATTATCTTTTGATCTCACCTTTTATTTCTTCTTTCACCCAGTCATTTTTTAGTAGCATGTTGTTTAATCTCTTCATATTTGTGACTTTTTTACTTCCTTTTTTCAGTTGATTTCTAATTTCATGTCACTGTGGTCAGAGAATATGCTTTGTATACTTTTAATCTTCTTGAATTTGTTGAGGATAGTATGTGACTCAACATATGGTCCTTTCTTGAGAATGTTTCATGTGCACTGGAGAAGAATGTATAATCTGATGTTCTTGGATGAAAGGATCTGTAAATGTCAATTTTGTCTAATGTGTCATTCAAGGCCAATTTTTAAAATTGATTTTCTGTTTGCATATTCTATCTAGAGCTGTCCATGGAATATTAAGATCCCCAACTATAATTGGGCTTTGTTCTGTTTCTCCCTTTAGGTCTGTGAGTAGCTGTTTTATATATTTGGGTGCTCCCTGATTGTGTGCCTATATATTAAAAAATGTTATGTATTTTTATGTAGTAGCCCCTTTATCATTATAAAATGTCCATCTTTCTCTTCTGTTACATTTGTTACCTTGAGATCTATTTTGTCAAATATAAGTATGGCTGAACCTAATTTTTGTGGATGTTATTTGAATTAAGAATCATTTTCCACCCTTTCATTTTGAATCTACCCTTGTCTTTACAGCTTAGATGTGTCTCCTGAAGACAGTATATGGTTGTGTGTGTGTGTTTTTTTTAACCAATCTGTTACTCTGTGCCTCTTTTTAAAATATATATGTTTTAATTGATTTCAGAGAGGAAGGGAGAGGGAGAGAGAGAAATAGAAACATCAATGATGAGAAATAATTATTAATCAGCTGCCTCCTGCATGCCCCACAATGGGGATTGAGCCCACAACTTGGGCATGTGCCCTGACCAGGAACCAAACTGTGACCTCCCGGTTTATAGGTCGATGCTCAAACCCTGAGCCACACTGGCTATGCATCTGTGTCTCTTCATTGGTGAATTCAGTCCATTTACATTTACATTTAAGGTAATTATTTATGTATGAGGATTTTCTGTATCCAGTTTGTCTTTTGTTTTCTGGTAATTCTGTGCCTCCATTGGTTCTGTTTCTTTGTGTTTCTGTCTGTTTTTGTTTGGAGGTATTCCAAATTTCTTTTCTCTGTTTTCTCTTTTCCTATGCTAAGTGTCTCAGTTTTTTTTTTTTTTTTTTGTGTGTGTGTGTGTGTATGAGTGTGTGTGTGTGCACATGTGCATGTGGTTTCCATTAGATTTATGAAATATAAATTTTCAGACATAGCATAGTCCTTTTTCTTTTGAATGAATTGGCCTCCATCTTCCTTTGCCAATTCAGACCTTTCTCCCTCCACTTTTGTGTTTTGGTTGTCACAAATTATCTCTGTTTATGCTTTAAGTTTGTTGGTAATTTCTCTCATTGATTTGTGACCTTCTATTCTTTGTTCCAGGTAGAATAACATCCTTGAGAATTTCTAGCAATGGAAGTCTTCTGGTGATGAATTCCCTCAACTTTTTTATGTCTGGCAAAGTCTTTATTTCTCCTTCATCTTTAAAGAATAATTTGCTGGACATATTATTCTTGGCTAGTAATTTCTCTCTTTTAGTAGTTTGAGTATTTGATTCTACTTTCTCCTGGCTTATAAAGTTTCTGCTGAGAAGTCTGATGATAACCTAATGACTTTTCCTTTATAGGCTACTTACTTTTTTTCACTGGCTACTTTAAAGATCTTTTCTTTGTCTTTCATTTTTGGCAGTTTTAATAAAATGTGTCTTGGAGAGGGCTTCCTTGGATTGAGGTTACTAGGTGTTTTGTTTGCTTATTGGATTTGAAGATCTAGTTTTTTCCATAGGTTTGGGAAGTTCTTATCAACTATTTGTTTGACTTAGCTCTCCACAACCTTCTCCCTCTCTTCTTCTTCTGGTATGCCTATTATCATTTTATTTATTTATTTGAATTGATCTTTATTGTTGAGCATATTACAGGTGCCCCTATAATCCTCCTCCACCCAAATTATGCCCTTCCACAGACCTTAACCACCCTACATTCTATGTCCAAGGGTTATGCATATATGCTATAAGTTCTTTGCTTAAGCTCTTCCCCACCCCACCCCCACCCCCATTCCCTTTGAGATTCATCAGTCTGTTGCATGCTTCCATGTCTCTGGATCTATTTTGTTCATCAGTTTATTTTATTCATTAGATTCCACATATAAGTTAGATCATATAATATTTGTCTTCTCTGACTGGCTTATTTTCTTTAGCATAGTACTCTCCAGGTCCATCTACGATGTCTCAAAGGGTAAGAGATCCTTTTTTATATAACTGCATAATATTCCATTGTGTAAATATACCACAGTTTTTTATCCACTCATCTACTGATGGGACCTTGGTTTGTTTCCAAAATTTAGCTATTGTAAATAACACTGCTATGAACATAGTGGTGCATATAGTATATTTCTTATTGGTATTTAGGGATTCTTAAGATATATTCCCATAAGTGGGATTGCTGGGTCAAAAGTCAGTTCCATTTTTAATTTTTTGAGGAAACTCCATACTGTTTACCATAGTGGCTGCACAAGTCTGCATTCCCACCAGCAGTGCACTAGGGTTCCCTTTTCTCTACATCCTCGCTGCACTTGTTGTTTGTTGATGGTAGCCATTCTGGAAGGTGTGAGGTAATACCTCATTGCCATTGTGATTTTCATCTCTCTGATTACTCACTTTGAGGATTTTTTTCATATGCCTCTTGGCCATCTGTAGGTCCTGTTTGGCAAAGTGTCTATTTAGGTACTTTGCCCATTATTAATGGGATTGTTTGTCTTACTTTTGCTAAGTTATATGAGTTATTTATATATTTTGGAAACTAACCCCTTATCAGATATATCATTGGCAACTATGTTATTCCATTCAGTGGTAGCCCTTTTCATTTTGTTGATGGTTTCTTTGGCTCTACAGAAGCTTTTTATTTTTATGTAGTCCCTTTTGTTTGTTTGTTTTTCCTTTGTTTTCCTTACCCTATGATATGTATTAGCAAACATATTGCTATGTGAAGTGTCTGAGATTTGGCTGCCTTTTTTTCTAGGATTGGATTTTTATGGCTTCCTGACTTACATTTAAGTCTTTTATCCAATTTGAGTTTATTTATTTGCATGGTATAAGTTGGTGATCTAGTTTTGTTTCTTTTTTCTTTTCTTTTTTTTTGTATGTACCTGTACAATTTTCTCAACACGATTTGTTGAAGAGACTGTCTTTACTCTATTGTATCCTCTTGCCTCTTTTTTTCAAATATTAATTGAGCGCAATGGCTTGGATTTATTTCTGAGTTCTCTGTTCTGTTCCATTGATCTATATGCTGATTCTTGTGCCAGTACCAGTCTGTTCTGATTACAATGTGTTTGTAGAGTAATTTGATATCAGGTATTGTGATCTCTCCTACTTTTTTCTTCTTTCTCAAAATTGTTATGGCTCTTTGGGGTCTTTTGGGTTTCACATAAATATTTGGAGTATTTGTTATAGATCTGTGAAATATGCCATTGGTATCCAAGGTAATAGGGATTACATTGAATATATAGATTACTTTGTGTACTATGGACATTTTAATGATGTTAATTATTCCAATCCGTGAACACAGTATATTCTTCTATTTGTATCTTCTTTCTTTCTTTTATTCAGCGTCCTGTAGTTTTCTGAGTACAGGTCTTTTACCTCCTTGGTTAAGTTTATTCCAAGGTGTAAAAAACAATCTCATTTACCATTGTTTATTATTCTTATATTACTCTTTCTGATGGAGTTAGTGAGTTATCACAAATATCTTTCATTTTTTATGCTTAAGTCTCTCTGTCCTTCCCTCTGCATCATTTCTAGATTTCTATTCTTGATATCACTTATCCTTTCCTCCATTTGGTTTGCTCTGTTTCCTATTATTCATCTCTTTAATTGGTCTTCATCTCCAGGATTTCTGTTTGGTTCTTTTTTGAAAGTTTTAATCTCTTTGGTGAAGTACTCATTTTGTTCGTTAAGTTGTTTTCTGGCTTCACCAAATTGCCTATCTATATTTTCTCACATCTCATTGAGTATTTTCAGAACTGCAATCTTTAATTCTCTGTTATTTTTCACATATTTCCATGTCTTTAAGTTTATTTTCTGAAGATTTTTTATTTTCTTTTTGAGATGCCTCATTATCTTGGTTATTCATGGTATTTGATGTGTATGTCTTCTCTGTCTAGGCATCAATGTGTAGACTGTACTTCTCTAGGAGATTAACACAAAGACGTCTTTCTATTATTTTGCAGTAGGTGGAGTTGATTCACAAGGTTTTTTTGTTTGTTTGTTTGTTTTAGCTCTGTGAGATCCCAGTGCTGTCCCGCATGGCCTCTGCAGACAATGTAGTTGTGAGGTGTGAGGGTGAGCTGGGAGATCCTTCCAGGTTCTTTGTTGTTTTATGTTTTGTAATGGAGGCCTTGGTCCTCCACCAGGGACCCCCTATATTCTGGTCAGAGTGTACCCTTTGCATAGGGAGAAATGTGATTCTGCAGTATTACATATCAGGTGGTAGTTCTTGTGCGTGCAATTAATGTGGTCCACAACCACAATCAAGGGCAAAGTGAAGCAATCTCTGGGGGTTAAGGGGAGGTGGCCAGGCTTTGTGTTTTTGTTTCACTGTCTGAATTGCTAACTGAACACCTGACAACTGCTGTCACTTTCCCATTCTATGTTCTTGCCCAGGTCACTGAAGAAAGCCTCAGCTATTGCTGCTCACTCCTGCAGGAGTACCCACCAAGTCTCTCTGTTCCTCCAAGCTGAAGTGGGTGTCATCAATCACCAGATTCCTCCCCTCTCTGTGCTTAGCCCTGTATGAGTGCCTGGCTGCCTGGTTGTGTTTTTGGCTCAAATGAACCCTACTCCCTTTTCACCTCCCCATTTTGATCCACTTGCCCACCTTTAGATGTTTCCATACACAGATCTTTCAGGAGTATTTGTACATTGATCAGGGAATCTTTTATTGAGATATGACTATACAGATTTGTTGTAGTAAAATATAGAAATGTTTAAAATGCTTAACGAATGTTAGAAAAGTTTTAAAATGTCTGAGTTAACTTTCCTTAAAATTTAAAGCGTAATATTAAAAACACATTACCCACTGCCTTGAAGCGTGTGTACCCCAGAGATAAAGATTTGAACTGAGGCAGAGTGACTTGTCAAAATAAACACTTGCTTGAGTGATGTACTCTCCTTAGCCTCCTCGCCTTGTTTGAGATTAACATATGTGCATTGACCTAAATCATTGATAGCCACCTGAGCTGTTACTATACGAACAAGCTTTAAATATGAACCCCTGCCAGCTAACGATGCTCGCATGTCAAGACAGCTACAAAGGCCCGTCCCTTTGTCGGTCTGACAAGCAACGCTGGTCCATGCTCCTCTCCCTGCCAGACGACAGAAGAATGGCTAACAACCACCGATCGAGACGGACCGAGCTCTGAGGTGAGGAACGCCAGCCCCCTGTACCCGGACCAGACCAGCCTAGCCGCCAGACCCAGAGGACAGCACCACGGGGATCCCTAACTAACCTTGTACCTGCAGCTCAAGAATTTGTGTGAGTAATAAAAAAGCTGTGTGATTTGCAACTGCATATGTTTCATGTGGTGTGATTCCTCCTGCAGTTAATTGAATTATTTTGCGTACGCTTAAAAATTAAATTAAAGCCTCTGGTCTTTGTTGGTCCTAAAGCCTGCCACTCTGGTCCTGCTTGTGTAAGAGCAGCCTCTTCGCTAGCAACTACTTGAATGTCCCACACCTGCGTGGTTAAAGTTTATCTCAAGGGAGGCCTTAGATAAACACCCCAGATCCTTTCCCGGGATCTCCTTGGGACAAGATTGTTGTAAATTCTAGGGAGAAACAAGGGAATATCTCACACCACCACTCCTCTGACATCACTCCAAAATAGACTTTAAGACAAAAACAATATTCAGTGACAAAAGAGGATATAATTCTTATAAAAATTTATGCACCCTTGCCCTGGCCAATGTTTTTCAGTGGTTAGAGCATCAGCGCACACACTGAAGGGTCACAGGTTCAATTGGTTGCAGGTTCAATCCCTGACCCCAGCTGGCGCTCCTGCTGGAGGCAACCAATCAATGCGTGTCTCCTCTTTCTCTTTCTTTTTCTTTCTCTCTCTTTCTCCCTCCCTTCCATTGTTTCTGAAAAGATCAATGGAAAAAAATTTATGCACCCAAAATAACACTACTTAAATATATAAATCAAAACTTAGTGGACATAAAGGGGTGATTAAAAATAATACAGTCATAGTAGGAGATTTTAGCATCCCATTGACATCAATGGATAGATTTTTTTTAGAAGATGTCTCAACAAGGAACCATAGTCTTAAAATCATACAGTAGACCAGTTAAATTCAATTGAAATTTTCAGAGCATTTTGCCCCAAAACAGCAGAATATACTTTTTTTTCAAATGCCCATGAAGCATTTCCTATGATAGACTGTATGGTAGAACACAAAACAAGTCTCAATAAATGTTAGAAGATTGAAATCATGTCAAGCATCTTCTCCAACCACAATGGTATCAAAGATAACATGTATTATAAGAAAAATTAACATAACTAACACACACACAAACACATGCAGGCTAAAGAGCAACTTATTAAAAATGAGTTGCTTAATAATAATATAAATAACAAAATCAAAAGAAACCTAGAGAAAAATGAAAACACTGTAAGCTAAAATATATGGGATACAGCAAACGCAGTTATAAAAGGGAAATTCAGAACATTAAAAGCTGCCTCAATATATAAGAAAAATCTTAAATAAATAATCTAACCATACACTGAAAGGAACTACAAAAGAACAATATAAAAGCACAAACTGAATACAATGAAAAAATAATAATAAAGACTAGAGCAGAAATAGTCTTAATATAGTCTAAAAAAATGAAAGATTAATGAAACCAAGAACTTGGTTTTCCTTTTTTTCTTTTTATTATATATATATATATATATATATATATATATATATATAAATATATATGTACATATATATATATATATTATTGATTTCAGAGAGGAAAGGAGAAGGAGAGAGCGATAGAAACATTAATGATGAGAAAGAATCATTGATTGGCTGCCTCCTGCATGCCCCCTACTGGGGATTGATCCCACAACACAGGCATGTGCCCTTCAGCAGATTTGAACCTGGGACCCTTCAGTCCGCAGGCTGACGTTCTAGCCACTGACCCAAACCGGCTAGGGCAAAGCTTGGTTGTTCTTTGAAAAAATAAACAATATTGATAAAACTTTTACCAGACTTATCAAGAAAAAGAAAAAGAAAAAAAAGAGAGAAACCAAATAAATAAAATCTTAAATAAAGAATGAGAAATAACAGCTGACATAAAAAAGAAATAAAAAGAATAATAAGAAAGCATTATGAAAAACTACATGAAAATAAAATAGACTATGATAAAAATGGATTAATTCATAGAAACATACCTTCTGCCAAGACTAAATAAATCCACATAAAAAAAATCTGAACTGACCAATTACAACCAAAGAAATTAAAACAATAATCAAAAAAATTCTAAACAAACTAAGTCCTGGACTAGATGGCTTCATAGGTGGATTATACCAACCACTTCAAGAGTAATTGAAATATATTTTTTCAAACTATTCTAATAAATTGAAAAAGAGGAAAGACTCCCAAACTCATTTTTATGAGGCCAGCACTACAAAAAAATAATGTAGGACATTAACTCTGATAAACATAGATGCAAAAATCCTCAACATAAATATTAGAAAATCAATTACAGCAATACTTTAAAAATCTCATACACCATAATTAAGACCTGTTTATACCTAAATGCAAGGTTGGCACAATAACTGCAAATCAATAAAAGTGATACACCACATGAACAAAACAAAGGATAAAAACCACATGATCATATCAATTGATGTAGAAATGCATTTAATAAAATCCAACTGTCGGAGACCAATTCCAGCATGACAGCAGGGCTGCATCTGGGAATGGCTGAAGGCATTTCCCCAAACCTGAATAGGATACATTGAATTGATTCTTGGCTGCCAGACAGCTAAAAGGCATCTTAATATACATGTCATTTCCTCCTACTGGCCAAACACCTGAACAGCCATAGGCTAATTCCCCCATTCTGACAATGTGTCTGTATACCCTTTGAAGTGTATATCTCTGCCTCGCCTCAGGACAAGTTGTGTTAATAAAAAGCATTTTGTCCTGGGGATGAAGAGAACCTAAGACCTTAGACTTTAAGACCTTAGAACTTAGCTCCTTTAGATAAGCTCCTCTGACCCCCAATGCCTTTCAAAATTATATTTCATCTCTGGACTCTTTATTAGTCTCTGGATTATTTACAATCTACGCACAGCCTTCTCCAGATTTCCTGAACCCTTCTTAATGCTGGGACAAGAGCACCAGCATCCAATACCCATTTATGATAAAAACAATCAGCAAAGTGGGAGTAGAGGGAACATACCTCAAAATAGTAAAGGCCATATATAGCAAATTCACAGCTAACATTTTTTACCTAATAATAGACAAACATGTGAATTGACCATTCCTCCGCTACAGTCACCAGCCAATCAGGAGAGTATGCAAATTAACCAAACAAAGATGGCGGTTAATTTGCATATGTAGGGGCGAAGCAGTGGAGCAAAGACTGAAGGCTCCGTTCAGAGCGAAGGCCTGGGTCCCGAGTGCCGGAGGAAAACCGGTGCCGGCAGCCAGGGAAAGGGAAGGCCTATTGCATGAATCTCTTCGTGCAATGGGCCTCAAGTAATATATAATGGGGGAAAAAATAAAAGCATTTCCATTAAGATTAAGCAGAAGAAATAGAATTCAAGTCACCATTCTTATTTAACATTGTACTGTAAGTCCTAGCCACAGCAATCAGATAAGAAGAAAAAATAAAAGACTTCTAAATTGGCAAATATAAAATATATTTATAGCTCACACACCAGGCTATAATAATTAAAACACCATGGTATTGGCATAAAAATCTCATACATATACCAATATAACAGAATAGAGTCCAGAAATATGTCCACATCTATATTGCCAATTAATATATAACAAGGGAGGCAAGAGCATAAAATGGAACAAAGAAAATTTATTTAATAAATGATATTGGAATATTGGACAGGTACATGCAAAAAATTAAGCTAGAACACCTTCTTATACCATATACAAGAATAAATTTAAAATGAATTAAAGACTTAAATGTAAGACTAAAAAGCATGAAATTTCTACAGAAAAACAGGCAGTAAATCCTCTGACAATTCTCTTAGCAATATTTTTTTCTGGTATATCTCATAAGGCAAGAAAAGCAAAAGAAAAAGTAAACAAATGGGAGTACATTAAACCAAAATTTTTTGCACAGCAAAGGAAACCATCAGCAAAATGTAAGGACAGCCTATTGAATGGGAGAACATCAGATAAGGAGTTAATACCCAAAATCTATATATCTATATATATCTATCTACATATCTATATCTATATATATGGATATATAGATAGATATCCTATCTAATAAAAGAGAAAAATGGTAATTAGCGTATGACTGCTACCCTTCCCATTGGCTAATCAGGGCGATATGCAAATTAACTGCCAGCCAAGATGGCGGCTGGCAGCCAGGCAGCTTGAAACTAACATGAGGCTTGCTTGCTTCAGTGACAGAGGAAACCAACGTTTCCTGCCTGCCTTGCCGGCCTCTGAGCCTGCAGTTTGAAACATTGTAACAAATATAGAAGCTAAACAAAACCCCAGAAACCTGCTTTCAGCGAGCCGGGATCTCAGAGCTGGAGTTATATACACTGTTTCAATTATAGAACCCAAACAAACCAGATACCTGCTTTCAGCAGCAGAGGCCTCAGAGCTGGAGCCAGAGCTAAAGCTGGCCCAGAATAAAAAAAAAAAGAAAAAAAGGAGCAGTTGGGAGCTTCAGCCCTCAGCCCCTCACCCAGACTGGCCGGGCACCCCAGTGGGGACCCCCACCCTAAAGGATGTGTGACCAGCTGCAAAAAGCCATCATCCCCTCACCCAGCTGGCCAGGCACCCCAGTGGGGACCCCCACCCTGATCCAGGACACCCTTCAGGGCAAACCAGCCAGACCCACCCATGCACCAGGCCTCTATCCTATATAGTAAAAGGGTAATATGCCTCCCAGCACCGGGATCAGCGGAGCCGTGAGGCCTCCCGGCACCGGGATCAGCGTGACAGGGGGCAGCGCCCAAACCCCCTGATCGCCCTGCTGCTCTGTGTGTGACAGGGGGCGGGGCCACAACCTCCCTATCCACCCTGCTCTGTTCATGACAGGGGAAGGCGCCCCAACCTCCTGATCAGCCCTGCTCTGTGCCTGATACGGGGGAGCTCCCCAACCCCCTGATCGCCCTGTGGCTCTGTGTGTGACAGCGTGCAGCACCCCAACCCCCTTATCGGCCCTGCTCTGTGTGTGACAGGGTGCAGCGCCCCAACCCCCCCCCCCCCCTCCACAGGCCCTGCTCTGTGTGTGATGGGGTAGAGCCATAACCTCTCCATCGGCCCTGCCCTGAGTGTGAGAGTGGTGGCGCCCCAACCCCCTGATCCTCCCTGCTCTGTGTGTGACAGGGGGCAGTGCCCCAACTCCCCTATTGGCACTACTCTGTGAGTGACAGGGGGCAGCTCCTCAACCCCCTGATGGGCCCCGCTCTGTGCATGACAGGGGGGAGCTCCTCAACCCCCTGATCAACCCTGCTCTGTGCTTGACAGGGGGCAGTGCCCCAACCCCCGGATTGGCCCTGCTCTGTGTGTGACAGGGGGTGGCGCTGCAACCTCCCCATCGACCCTGCCTTGAGTGTGACAGGGGGCGGTGCCCCAACCCCCCAATCGGCCCTACCCTGAGCGTGACTGAGGGTGGCATCGCAACCTCCCGATCCGCCCTGCTCTGTGCATGACAGGGGGCGGCGCCCCAACTCCCCAATCGGCCCTGCTCTGAGCCCGACCAGGGGCTGCACCTAGGGATTGGGCCTGCACTCTGCCACCTGGGAGCAGGCCTAAGCCAGCAGGGCATTATCTCCCGAGGGGTCCCAGACTGCGAGAGGCACAGGCCAGGCTGAGGGACCCCCCCTTCCCCCTGAGTGCACAAATTTTTGTGCACCGGGTCTCTAGTATATATATAAAGAGCCAGAGGCCATCGCAACCAAACAGATGACCAAACGGATGACTGAACAGGCTGAGTGGGGTGACAAGGCCAGCAGGGGGATTAGTGAGGGTCGACCAAATGACTGAGCAGCAGGCTGCATGGGGCAACCAGGCCAGCAAGGGAGTTAGTGAGGGATGACCAAATGACTGAACAGCAGGCTGTGTGGGGTGACCAGGCCTACAGGGGGGTTAGTGAGGGATGACCAAACGACTGAGTAGCAGGCTGTGTGGAGTCACTAGGCCGGCAGGGGGGTTAGTGATGGTCAACCAAATGACTGAGCAGCCGGCTGCATGGGGCGAACAGGCCGGCATGTGGTGCAGTTGGTGGCAACCAGCCCAGCGGGGGGGCGGGCAGTGAGGGGCAACCAGGCCAGCAGGGGGGCAGTTGGGGGCAACCAGGCTGGCAGGGGGGGTCCATGAGGAGCAACCAAGATGTCAGGATGGGCAGCAGGGGGAGCTCTGCTCAGCCACAAGCCAGGCTGACAGCTGCTAGCACAGCTGTGGTGGTGGAGGCCTCTTCCACCTCCTCAGCAGCACTAAGCATGTCCTACTGAAGCATAGGCCTACTCCCCGCTAGCAAGTGAACATCCCCCAAGGGCTCCCGGGCTGCCAGAGGAATGTCTGACTTCCAGCTTAGGCCCAATTCCCCAGGGAGCAGGCCTAAGCCAACAGGTGGACATCCCCCAAGGGGTCCCAGACTGTGAGAGGGCACAGGCCGGGCTGAGGGACCCCCCCCCAAGTGCACAAATTTTTGTGCACTGGGCCTCTAGTTCTATATGATAATAAAAAGCTAATGTGCAAATAGACCAAATGGTGGAACAACCAAACAACTGGTCACTATGATTTGCGCTGACCACCAGTGGCACGCGCAAAACATGACAGGTGTCAGCAGCAGGCAGCAGAGAGAGGAACATGGCAGATGTCGCCTGTGGCAGGATGGTGGAGCAGGTGAGCGGGGACACCAGACCAAGGTGGGGCGCCAGTCACTGTCATTGGGGCAATCCTCTGGTAGTTACTGAATATTCTTTGCTCCTCTGTGCCACAGTCCCACCCGGTGCTCATACCTGCTGCTGGAGCCTGCCCCACTCACACCTGTTGCCGATGCCAGGAGCTGGCCCTGATCACTCAGCACACTCAACGTGTGCAAGTTGTGGCTGCTGGGCCCAATTGCCCCTCAGGGCTTCTCCATTTCCCCCTGCTCTTGAGGAGTGATCAGGGTCAGTAGTTGTCTCTCGCACCCACTGCCAGTGACGGCCCCACTCGCACCCGCTGTTGGCACCAGAGCCACCACTTGTACCTACTGCCGGCACCGGCCCCACTTGCACCTGCAGCCAGAGATGGAGCCGCTGCTCGCATCCGCTGCCAGCACCCAGCACTAGTCCTGATTGCTCAGTGCCATCAGCGGGTGAGAGCAGCATCTGCTGGCCCTGATTGCCCTTGAGGGCTTCTCCATCTCCCCCTGCTCTTGAGGAGCAATCGGGGCAGCAGCTGAAGGTACTAGCCCTGCTTGCTCCTGCTGCTGGCACCAGTTCCAATCACTCTTCGCCTTCAGCGGGTGAGAGCGGGGCCAGCCCCAATTGCTCTGCACATTCCGCAGGTGCAAGCAGGGCTGGCACAGTCAGCGCTTGGGAGTGGCGGAGGAAGGAGTGGGGTTGCCTGTAGACAGAGGACCTGGAGTCGTGGTGGGAGGGGCTGGGTGGGGTCACGGAGGATGGGCCAAGACCTGCCCCTGTGCCTACCGCAGCCTCACAGCCCACAGTTTCTTTCAAGGTGCACAAATTCATGCACTGGGCCCCTAGTATTTTAATAATTATGTGAGTTGCCCAGTGGGTAGTTAAAATATTATGGGGCCACATTGTAAAGTATATAATTGTCTAACAACAACTTTAGATACCTGAAACATACAAAATTATATTAAATGTAAACTGTATTTTAAAAATGTTTATAAACTTCCAGTTATAAAATTAGTAAGCCATCTATATGTAATATACAGCATAGTGAAAATAATAAAAATACCATAATAACTTTGTGTAATGAAAGATGGCTAGTAAACTTATTGTAGTGATCATATTGTAAGGTATATACTAATAAATGTTGAAAGCTTATGTTGTATACCTCAAACTCATATAATATATTATGTCAACTATACTTTAATAAATAATAGATTAAAAATTGATTAACCCAAGAATTTATATGCATATAGGTGTAACCCATGGGTAGGCCTAGACAATAGTGTGGTGAAAGGTTGGGAAGGGCAGGTTCAGGTTGGAGGGGGTAAATGGGACAAAACAACAACCAAACAAAGGGGACATCTATAATACTCTCAACAATAAAGATAAAACTTTAAAAATTGAAATACAGAAGTTTATTACTTACAGGTTCTGAAGAAAGTACAAAACATGCCTCATGGAAACATGCATGGAGGTCAAGGTAGAAAGAGGCAAGATCTGTATCACAGACATTTACATGGATGGAGTGCTTTTAGGGTTCCAACGTTAAGGCTAGATTGGTCAAGTCAAACCAAAGTGTATTAAATTGGTAAGCTTTATGTGTTTGTTGACAAATTTTGCTGCCACCAATTCAATGTCATCAAGAGACCCTAATCTGGGATGTGGTTAAGGGAGAACCTTATTTCAAATGAAACAGTTTTGATGAAATGACTCAAGCGATCATGAACAAGTGAAGGAGTCCAAGTGTTATAGGTCTTAGTGTTGAAGTTCAAATGCTATAGCTCCAGTGTGGCAGCTCTGGTGTTTCAGCTCCATGTTATAGCTCAAGCTGGGTGTGGAGACGCGGAAAGCCATCCATTGTCAAACACTATCATGAAAGTGCAACAAGGAACTCAGCAGGCTGATGAACCTTGAGCTTTAGCAAGGGCTAAAGCTATGCACCAATTGTTCTGTCGAGATAGTGGTGGCTTGAAGCAATTCCCTGACCTAATAGTCTCAAAGTAAATCTTTACTAATATTTACTGACCTTTGAGATAGTCTGTCTGCTATTGGGTTGCTGTGCCTAAAGGCAAAATGTGTTCCTGGGGGCTAATTCCAGCAGGTCATAAATGCAAGAAGTTCATCAAAATGTTGGTGAACCTTGAGGCTTCAGCAGGGCTGAAAATACATATTATTGCCTGCTGGAATAGCTGAAAGCATTTCCCCAAACTTGAAAATCTACATGGTATTACCTGCTGCTGGCCAAACAGCTGAACAGCCAAAGGCAGTTCCCCCAACCTGACAATGCCTACTGTATACTAAACCTTACCTTTGATATGTATATCTGCTTTGTTTTAGGGCAATTTGTGTAAATAAAAAGCTAGGGACCCAGAGATTCAGAGAACTTGGTTACTCAAGCTAACTCTCCTCTGGCTCCCCAAAATGCCTTCCAAATTTATATTTCATGTCTAGTCTCTTTATTAATTTACTCGCAGCCCTTCTCCAGATTCCTGAACCCTTCTAGATGCAGGGAAAGATCACCATCAATGTGTATCTAAGATTGAATAAAAGCTAACAGGTCCAGGGCTTCAGAGATCTTGTCCTCTAGAGCAGCAGTTCTCAACCTGTAGGATGCGACCCATTTGGGGGTCGAACGACCCTTTCACAGGGGTCGCCTAAGACCATCAGAAAACACATATATAATTACATATTGTTTTTGTGATTAATCACTATGCTTTAATTATGTTCAATTTGTAACAATGAAATTACATCCTGCATATCAGATATTTGCATTACGATTCATAACAGTAGCAAAATTACAGTTATGAAGTAACAACGAAAAAAATTTTTATGGTTGGGGGTCACCACAACATGAGGAACTGTAATAAAGGGTCATGGCATTAGGAAGGTTGAGAACCACTGCTCTAGAGGGAAGTTTCCACCAGGCCCCCATGCCTTCTAAATTCATATTTCTTGTCTAGTATTTTCATTTGTGAATGGCCCCTTCTCCAGATCTTGAACCCTTGCCATACTGGATGCAGTATGGGGACCCTATTCAGAGTACGTCATATGTTCAAGGCCACTCTGAGCATGGGAATCTTAATCAGGGTGTTCAAGATTGAGTTGCTATACACAGGTGCACAGCAAGGCCACAGCTATTGCACTGTACACTGCACAAGCATGACCTTCTATAACTCAAAATAGTGAGGTCACTATTTTGGAAAGAAGCCTCTTTTGTATAAGTACTATGAAGTTGTTATTGACCAACCAGAGGCAGCTGTTCCTATGTAAGGCTGTATTATGAGGAAGATGTATTACTGACCAGCAGGCTGCTGCTGTGGGTACAGAAGCTGCTGCTGCTGTGTGGGAAAGATATATTGTTACCTAGCCGGTGTGCAGCTACTGAATGGGACTTTGCTTTGAAGAACTGTTTTGCTTGGTGGCTCCTTTGTAGTAATGGCTACTTGGGCTACATGGCCACTGTCTTCTACAATAAAGACTCTCTTATATACCTACAACTTCTCTTGGTTTCCCATCGAATACCTGGTGTCCCAGAATGTCCAGTCCCTAGCAGAGGGCCTCAGGCCCAACACTGGGTAAACACAGCTTAAAGTGAACTCCATTGAGACATAGTGGGGCCTGGCTTATGTTTGGTGAAGTTCCCACCTGGTCCCTGATTGATCCATTTCTATGCATATAGGGATTCCAAATCCACAGAGTTTCATTGGCCCAATTAACATTCTTCTGATTAGGCAACTCCACACATTTTGTTTGGTTGTTGTTTAGCCCTTCTGAATGGTCAGTAAAGATGCATATGATAGCATAGCTGCACAGTTTCAATGGGACAGAGAAAGTCTCAATCCTATTGGTCAAACTACTACTTCAATAACTCCTTTTATAAGGGTTGGCTCAGAAGGCAGGAACACAGAGCAGGAGTCTTAGCAGCCCAGTCTGTGGCTTTTTACTGACATATAGTGTGCTGTGTGTGACATCCATAAACAATGACTGAGATACTATGATTATGAATTTGATCCCAATTAACCACAAAGAGTCCTTCTTAGTAGGTGTCAATTTTCCTCCCCTTTCTATCAATACATGTTGACAGAGAGCATTAATACTCAACAGGTCAGTTTGTCTTGTATCCGTACTGAAGTCATTTGGTTACCTGCTCTGGGTTCATTTATTCCCCCAGTGGAACTCCTGTGGCTGAGAATTAGCCAATGGAGCAACTAGGTCAGTTGCTCATAAGACTTCTCTCTTACACCTGTCAGATTTAAAGAAATTTACAGTCTCTCCAAAACAACTTGAGCAACATGGTATGAGATAAAGAGAAAACAAAGGCACTTATTTAGTACCAACAAGAGAAATCAAGCAAGATTGACAAAAAGTGTATTTGACATCAGGAGTAAAACTTTTCATTTGGGTTTTTTTTATTTCATTGTTTTAAAATTTATCTTTATTGTTGAAAGTATTACAGATGTCCCCCTTTGTCCCCCATTGACCCCCCTCCACCCCACTTCTGACCCCTCCCAGGCCTTCACCCCAATATTGTCTATTCATGGGTTATGCAAATATATGTATAAATTTTTGCTTAATCTCTTCCTACCCACACACCCTTCTCTCTGAAATTTGTCTGTTGCATACTTCAATGTCTCTAGATCTATTTTATCCATCAGTTTATTTTGTTCATTAGATTCCATACATCATAAGTGAGATCACATGATACTTGTTTTTCTCTGACTGCCTTATTTTGCTTAGCATAATATTCTTTAGATCCCTCTATGCTGTCTCAAAAGGGAAGAGATCCTTCTTTTTTATAGCTGCATAGTATTCCATCGTGTAAATTGTGGACGAAAGGGGCCAGATGCTAACCTGACAAGCTCAGGGAAGGTCTGCATGGAAGTCTTGCAAACTCAAAAACCCAAAGTAACAACAAAGGATGGTCTGAAATTAAACTTTAACTAAAAGCAGTTATGGTGGGTAGTTACGTCCTAGGCTGGTATCTTTACTGACAAGGTCAAACTGAGCCTATCTGTCTTTTTGCATCTATGATAACATACCCTTGAAATGTCTGGGTAACTTGTAACTTCCCTTTTTCTGGAGCCCCTGGGGTACAACCAAACATGCTGGGTGCCAGGACAGAGACCACAGATTCCTTCATTATCATGTTAATTGATCCTGCACCTACCTATGTATGTGTCCATCATTTAACTTTTTATCCAATCCCAGGGGTTTCCCCTGCTTTGCTTTATCCCACCTCCTTAATCTATCACCAATGAATTTCATGTAAGCCACCTATGTCCCTCCTTTGATTGCAATGTATAAATACAAATGTAACCCGCCATTCTCCGGAGCATTATCTCAATTCATTGAGGTTCTGCTTCCTGGCATATGTCGACAGTTTGGCTCAAATAAACTCACAAAAATTTTTTACAGGTTTCAATGGTTTTTTACATTAACAAAATGTACCATATCATTTTTATCCACTCATCTACTGATGGGCACTTGGGCTGTTTCTAGATCTTAGCTGTTGTAAATAGTGCTTCTGTTAACATATGGGTGAATATATTCTTTCTGATTGGTGTCCATACCACCCAAAGCAACCTATAGGTTCAATGCAATCCCTATTAAAATAGCAATGGCATATTTTACAGATCTAGAACAAGTACTCCAAAAATTTATACGGAACCGAAAGTCCTTGACTAGCCACACCAATCTGAGAAAGAAGAACAAAGGAGGAGGTATCACAATAACAGATATCAAATTATACTACAAAGCCACTGAAATCAAAACAGACAGGTAGTGGCACAAGAACAGGCATAGTGATCAATGGAACAGAACAGAGAACCCAGAAATTCACCCAAGCCATTACGCTCAATTAATATTTGACAAAGGAGGCAAGAGCATATAATGTGGAACAAATAGTCTCATCCATAAATGGTGTTAGAAAAATTGGACAAATGCATTAAAAAAATGAAACTAGACCATCAACTTATACCATACACAAGAATAAACTCAAACTGGATAAAAGACCTAAATATAAGTTGAGAAACCATAAAAATCCTAGAAAAATCTTAGAAGTAACCATAAGCAGAAAAATCTGAGACATCTTTTACATCAATATGTTGGCTTATATATCTCTTAGGGCAGTGGTTGGCAAACTCATTAGTCAACAGAGCCAAATATCAACAGTACAACATTTGAAATTTCTTTTGAGAGCCAAATTTTTTAAACTTAAACTATATAGGTAGGTACATTGTTATTAACTTAATTAGGGTACTCCTAAGCTAGCTTTTGCTAAAAAACGTCCTCAATCTGATTGAGGTACATTCTCTGAGGTCGACCCCTTCCAACTCTCCCATCCACACTCGTCTTGTATGGGCTATGCATATATATTCTTTGGCTAATCTCTTCACTGTCTTTTATCCTGTCCCCTCCAACCCCAAGCCCCTCTGAGATCTGTCAGTCTGTTATACTTATCCACGGTTCTGGGTCTATTTTGTTCACCAGTGTATTGTGCTCATTAGATTCCACATATAAGTGAGATCATAAGATATTTGTATTTTGCTGACTGACTTATTTCGCCTAGCACCATGGTCGGCAAACTGCGGCTCACGAGCCACATGCGGCTCTTTGGCCCCTTGAGTGTGGCTCTTCCTAAGCCTTAGGAGTACACTAATTAGGTTAACAATGTACCTCCCTATATAGTTTAAGTTTAAAAAATTTGGCTCTCAAAAGAAATTTCAATCGTTGTACTGTTGATATTTGGCTCTGTTGACTAATGAGTTTGCCAACCACTGGCCTACCATAAATAATCTCCACATCCATCCATGCTGTTGCAAAGGATAAGAGTTCCTTCTTTTTCCCAGGCACATAGTATTCCATTGTGTAAATGTACCACAGCTATTTTATCCACTCATCTACTGATGAGCACTTGGGCTGTTTCCAGATCTTGGCTACCGTAAATAACTCTGCTATGAACATAGGGGTGCATATATTTTTTCTTATTGGTGTTTCAGGATTCTTAGGATATATTCCCAGAAGTAGAATCCAAGGCAGTTCCATTTTTAATTGTTTGAGGAAACGTCACAGTTTTCCACAGTGTCTGCACCATTTTGATTCCTACCAATAGTGCAGGAGGATTCCCTCTTCTCCACATCCTTGCCAGCACTTGTTTGCTGATTTATTGATGGTAGCCATTCTGGCAGGTGTGAGGTGATACCTCATTGCAGTTTTAATTGGCATTTATCTGATGATTGGTAAAGTTGAGTATTTTTTTCATGTCTCTTGGCTATGTGTATGTCTACTTTGGAGAAGTGTCTATTTAGGTCCTTTGCCCATTTTTTTAAAATTTTACTTTATTGTTTAAAGTATTACAAATAGTAGTACATATGTCTCTCTCTCTTTTTTTCCATTGACCTTCCCCTGGCCTCCCCTAACCCCCAGCACATGCCCTCGCCACCCCCCCAGGGTCCATTGGTTATGCTTATATGCATGAATACAAGTCCTTCAGTTGATCTCTTACCTCCCCCACTTTCAATCCTCCCAGCGTTCCTGTTTTTATCTTGATGAATGTAGTTAAAGGTTTATCTATCTCATTTATCTTTGAAAACAATCAGTTATTGCTTTTATTGATACTTCGATTTTTTTAGATTATTTTGTTTATTTCTGCTCTGATATTTATTATTTCCTTTCTTGCAAGTGGAAACCAAACTGTATCAAGAGTAGCTGTACTTATATCAGACAAAATATATGTTTAGCCAATATTGGTAACAAGAGAGAAAGGTGGCCATTGTATTATGATGTGTGTAAATTCATTACCAAGAATTAAGAGATATCAAGAAATATTATGAAACAAATTAAATTGTAGGCAGGACATATAAAAACTAATTGAATTCCATAAAAGCAGGTCTAAGAGTTAATTTTATAGTGATGAATTACTACATTAAGAAACAAAACAAATATATAAACAGCATTAATATGCACTACATCAAATGAGAAAAGCAACTATGGCCAAAGTTAGCAGAAAGGGGAAAATAACAAAGATCAGTGCTACAGTAAATGAAATTAAGTCCATTAAAGCAGTGTGTTGATTATAATTAATAGCACTGTATCATATACTTGAATATTGCTAACACAGTAAATTATAAATGTTCTCATAACAAAAAATTGGTAACTATATAATGGGATGGAGGCAATAGCTAATAGCATGGTAATCATTTTAAAGTTCATAAATATATCAAATCAATGTTTTACACCTTAAACTTACATAGTATTATGCCTCATTTATATACTTAAAAAGCTGAAAAAATAAATTCATAAAACAAATAACAAGCTTCTGGTTTTATTGATTTTCTGTATTGTTTTCCTATTTAATTTCATTAATTTTAGCTCTTATTTATGTCAGTTTATTTTATATTATTGCTTGCTTTAGACATTTTGTTTTTATTTTTCTCATTTTCTAAGGTGGAAACTTAGATTGTGGATTTTAGACCTTTCCCCCTCCTAATGTATCCATTTACTATTTGACATTTCTTTGTAGTCACTTTTTAGGTGCAATTCACAACATTTAATGTTATATTTCAATTTAAATTGTAGTTATTATTTTTTATTTCAAATTTTTCATTTGGTTATCTTTATATCTTATGTATATCTGCTGAGATTTCTATCATTCCAAGTGTTCAAGTATGTTTTCTCCTTTCCCTTAGAGCCTGATTTTAGTAGCTGATTTGAAATATTTGTATAATAAATTTAATATTTAACAATTTGTGATTATCATATTTTAGTGTGTTTTCCCTTTTAAGATGTTGGGATTTCAATTTTTCTTATGTTTCAAAATTTATATCTAAGCATTTTTAATATTATGCTTCATTACTCTGAATTTTTTTAGAATATTGTGCAGAATATTTATTTTTATTAGTGGGGTATTAATTTGTTTAGATTCAAAATACAAGTTTATATCTTCTTTGTCCATGATATGGTTTCAATGCCAGTTTAGTTTTTTTTTTTATTGTATAAAGTTGTATATATGTCTTCTTTTTCCCCAATTGAACCCCCCCCCCCCGCCTCCCAACCATTCGAACCCTGGGCAAGCCCCCACCACTTGAGCGACTGTGTCCATTGGATATGCTAATATGCATGCATACAAGTCCTTTGGTTGCTCTCTAACCCCCCCTCCCCTACCATTGTCTCTGGATCTATTCTTGTTCATCAAATTATGTTGATCATTATATCCCACATATAAGTGAGATCATGTGATATTTATCTTACTTCGACTGGCTTATTTCGCTTAGCATAATGCTCTTCAGTTCCATCTATGCTGTTGCAAATGTTAAAAGTTACTTCTTTTTTATAGCGGCATAGTATTCCATTGTGTAGATGTACCACAGTTTTCTAATCCACTCATCTGCTGATGGGCACTTAGGCCGTTTCCAAATCTTAGCTATTGTAAATTGTGCTGCTATGAACATAGAGGTGCATATATCCTTTCTGATTAGTGTTTCCAGTTTCTTGGGATATTGTCCTAGAAGTGGGATCACTGGGTCAAATGGGAGTTCCATTTTCAGTTTTTTGAGGAAGCTCCATACTGTTTTCCACAGTGGCTTCACCAGTCTGCATTCCCAACAGCACTGCAGGAGGGTTCCTTTTTCTCCACGTCCTTGCCAGCACTTGACATTTGTTGATTTGTTGATGATAGTCATTCTGATAGGTGTGAGATGGTATCTCATTGTTGTTTTGATTTGCATCTCTCAGATGATGAGTGACTTTGAACATGTTTTCATATGTCTCTGGGCCTTCTATATGTTCTCTTTTGAAAAGTATCTATTTAGATCCTTTGCCCATATTTTGATTGGATCATTTATCTTCATTTTGTTAAGTTGTATGAATTCTCTGTAAATTTTGGAGATTAAACCCTTATTGAAAATATCATTGGCAAATATGTTCTCCCATGCAGTGGGCTTTCTTGTTGTTTAGCTGATGGTTTCTTTTGCTGTGCAGAAGCTTTTTATTTTGATGTAGTCCTATTTGTTTATTCTTTCCTTAGTTTCCATTGCCCTAGGACAGTGATGGTGAACCTTTTGAGCTCGGCATGTCAGCATTTTGAAAAACCCTAACTTAACTCTGGTGCCGTGTCACATATAGAAAATTTTTGATATTTGCAACCATAGTAAAACAAAGACATATTTTTTATATTTATTTTATATATTTGAATGCCATTTAACAAAGAAAAATCAACCAAAAAAAGGAGTTCACATGTCACCTCTGATACGCGTGTCATAGGTTCGCCATCACTGCCCTAGGAGCTATATCTATAAAGATATTGCTACGACATATGTCTGCTATTTTGCTGCCTATGAAGTCTTGTAAGATTTTTATGGTTACCCATCTTACATTTAAGTCCTTTAGTCATTTGAGTTTGTTTTTGTGTATGGTGTAAGTTGGTGGTCTAGTTTCATTATTTTGCATGTATCGGACCAAATTTCCCAGCACCATTTATTGAAGACTATTTTGACTCCATTGTATGCTCTTGTCTCCTTTGGCAAATATTAATTGAGCATAATGGCTTGGGTCAGTTTCTGGGTTCTCTGTTCTGCTCCATTGGTCTATATTTCTGTTCTTGTGCCAGTACCAGGCAGTTTTGAGAACTGTGGCATGGCAATATAGTTTGATATCTGGTATTGTGATCCCTCCAACTTTGTTCTTCTTTCTCAGGATTGCTATGCCTATTCGGGATCTTTTTTTATTCCAGATGAATTTTTGGAGAGTTTGTTCTAGATCTTTGAAATATGCTGTTGGTATTTTAATGGGGATTGCATTGAATCTGTAGATTGCTTTGGGTAGTGTGGACATTTTAATGATGTTGATTTTACCAATCCATGAACATGTTATGTTCTTCCATGTGTTTATGTCTTCCTCTATCACTTTTTTCAAAGTCCTGTAGTTTTCAGAACATAGGTTTTTACATCCTTAGTTAAGTATATACCTAGGTATCTTAATTTTTTTTTTGTGTGTGTGTGTGTGTAATGCTAAATGAGATTGTGGGTTTTTTTTTTTCATTTCTCTTTCTGTGAATTCATTATTGGTGTATAAAAAGGCAATAGATTTCTGGATGTTAATTTTGTATCCTGCTACATTGCCAAATTCATTTATTAGGTCTAGTAGTGTTTTTTTAAAAAATATATTTTATTGAGTTTTTACAGAGAGGAAGGAAGAGGGATAGAGAGTTAGAAACATTGATGATAGAGAAATATCAGTCAGCTGCCCAATGGGGATGTGCCCGCAACCAAGATACATGCCTTGACCAGAATTGAACCTGGGACCCTTGAGTCCGCAGGCCAACACTCTATCCACTGAGCCAAACCAGTTAGGGTTTGGTCTAGTAGTGTTTTGATGGAGTATTTGGTGTATTTTACATACAGTATCATGTCATCTGTAAATAAGGATGGTTTTACTTCTCCTTTTCCAATTTAGATGCCTTTTATTTCTTCTTCTTGTCTCATCGCTATAGCTATCACTTCCAGGTCTATATTGAACAGGAGTGGTGAAAGTGGGCATCCCTGTCTTGTTCCCGTTCTTAGGGCAAATGAGTTTAGTTTTTGCCCATTGAGTATGATGTTGGCTGTAGGTTTGTCATATATGGCTTTTATTATTTTGAGGTATGATAACTCTATTCCCGCTTTGCTGAGAGTTTTTGTGAAGAAAGGGTGATGGATTTTTGTCAAATGCTTTTTTTGCATCCATTGATATGATTATGTGATTTTTGTCTCTCAATTTGTTTATGTGCTGTATTACATTTTTTTATTTGTGGATATTGTACCATCCTTGCATCCCTGAAATAAATCCCACTTGGTCATGGTGTATGATCTTTCTAATGTAATGCAGAATATGATTTGGTAGAATTTTATTGAGGATTTTAGCATCTATGTTCACCAAGGATATTGGCCTATAGTTCTCTTTTTTTGTGGTGTCTGTATCTGGTTTTGGGTTTAGGGTAACGCTGGCTTAATAGAAAGAGCTTGGAAGTGTGCCTTCCTCATGAAATTTTTGGAATAGTCTGAGTAGGATAGTTTTTAGTTCTTTGAATGCTTGGGAGAACTCCCCTGTAAAGCTGTCCAGAGCAATGCTTTTGTTTCCAGGAACATTTTTGGTCGCTGCTTCCATATTTTTGGTAGTTATCGGCCTACTCAGGTTTTTTATTCTTCTTCTTTGAATTTTGGGAGATTGTATTTTTTCTAAGAATATGTCCATTTCATCTAGGTTGTCCATTTTGTTGGAATAGAGTTGTTCATAGTATTTTTTCATAATCGTTTGTATTTCTGTGGGATTGGTTGTTACTTCGCTTCTTTCATTTCTGATTTTGTTTATTTGGGTCCTCTTTTTTTGCTTCTTGGTGAGTCTGGCTAAAGGTTCATCAATCTTATTTATCCTTTCATAGAACCAGCTCTTGGTTTTGTTTATCTTTTGTATTATTTTTTTTCTATGTATGGTTTTCTCCACTCTGATCTTTATTATTTCATTCCTTCTGCTTATGCTGGGCTTTTATTGTTACTCTCTTTCTAACTCTTTGAGTTGTAGGGTTACAAAATTTATTACCATTTTTCTTCCTTTTTGAGGTAGGCCTGTTGAGCTATGAACTTCCCTCTAAGTCTGCTTTCACTGTGTCCCATATATAATTTGGATTGTTGTGTTTTCATTGTCATTTGTTGCCATGATGCTTTTTATTTTTTCTTTGATCTCTCTTGTAACCTAAGCATTGTTTAATAGCATGCTATTTATCTTCCAGGTGTTTGTTTTTCATTGTAGTTGACTTATAGTTTTATGCCATTGTGATCTGTGAAGATGCTTCATATGATTTCTATCTTCTTGAATTTGAAGAGACTTTTCCTGTGTCTCAATATGTGGTTTATCTTTGAAAATGACCCATGTGCACTTGGAAAGAATGTATATTCTGTAGCTTTGGACTGAAATGATCTGAAGATGTCATATAATTCCATCTGATCTAGTGAGTCATTTAGGATTGATGTTCCTTTGCTGATTTTTTGTTTAGAGGATTTTTCTAATGTTGTTAGTGGGTTATTAAAGTCCCCTACTATGACTGTATTGCTGTCAATGTCTCCCTTGATATCCTCCAGAAGATTTTTATGTACTTGGGTGCTCCTGCATTGGGTGAATATATGTTTACCAGAGTTATATCTTCTTGTTGAATTGCTCTCCTTAGTATTATGAAGTGGCCTTCCTTATCTCTTGTTATGGCCTTCACTTTGAGGTCTAATTTGTTAGATATAAGTATTGCTACCCCAGATTTTATTTTTCATTTCCTTTTGCCTGAAAAACCTTTTTGAATCCTTTTACCATCAGTCTGTATGAGTCCTTTCTTCTGAGTAGGGTCTCCTGTAGACAGCAGATATATGGGTCATGTTTTCTTATCCACTCAGCTACCTTATGTCTTTTGGTTGGGGCATTTAAACCATTTACATTTAAAGTTATTTTTTTTCAAATATATTTTATTGATTTTATACAGAGAGGAAGGGAGAGGGACAGAGAGCTAGAAACATCGATGAGAGAGAAACATCGATCAGCTGCCTCCTGCACACCTCCCACTGGGGATGTGCCCACAACCAAGGTACATGCCCTCGACTGGAATCAAACCCAGGACCCTTCAGTCCGCAGGCCAACGCTCTATCCACTGAGCCAAACTGGCCAGGGCTTAAAGTTATTATTGATAGGTACTTGTTTGTTGCCATTTTTATTCTTTATGCTTGTGTTTCTTCTTCCTTTCCTAATTCTTCTTTTTATTTCAGACCCTTTAGCATTTCTTTCATTGCTGGTTTGGTGGTAATAAACTCCCTTACTCCTTTTTTGTCTGTGAAGCTCTTGATTTCACCCTCAATTTTGATTGATAGCCTTGCTGGGTACAATAGATTCAGGCCCTTGCTTTGCATGACTTTGTATATTTCAGTCCATTCTCTTCTGGCGTAATGTGTTTCTGTTGAGAAATCAGTCTATAGTCTGATGGGATAACTTTCTATCTCACTCTGGCAGCCTTTAAGATTCTTAGTTTGTCATTGGTGCTTGCTAATTTAATTATAGTGTATCTTGGTGTCAGTCTTTTGGAGTTCATCTTGTTTGGGACTGTGAGCTTCTTCGATTTGTGTGATTTTTTTCTGCCCATTATCAGGGAAGTTTTCTGTCATTTTTTCTTCAAACAGGTTTTCTATTCTTTGCTCAGTTTCCTCTCCTTCTGGGTCTTCTATTATACAGATGTTTTGTTTTGTGTTGTCCCAAAGTTCCCTTTGGCCCTCCTACTGTTTTTTAAGTTTTTTTCTAGATGCTGCTCTGCTTGGGTATTTTTTCCTACCTTGTCTTCTATCTCACTGATGTGGTCCTCCACTTCTTCTAGTTTACTATTGATGCTTTCTACTGAGTTTTTTTTATTGCAGTGATGTCATTTTTTAATTGTTTTTTGTTCTTCATTTCCTCTTGGTTCTTGCACATATTGTTCAATTTGTCTTCCATCCTTTTCAGCATCTTTATGACCATTGGTCTGAATTCTTTCTCTGGCATATTGCTTACCTGTGTTTCATTTACTTCCTTTATGGTTAATCCTCATTTTTTCCGGATGTGGGCTGTTTCTTTGTCTCCTCATGATCGCTCCTCTCACAGTGTCTGCTTATGTACCTCTCTCTCTCTTGCGTTGACTTAAAGGCACAAAATACAACAAGACAAGACAGAACGAACAGGGCACTAAACACAAATATATTCACAATACTAATTACCCCAAATAAAGGTGACCACCAGTGAAAAGAGAATTAGGGGATAGAAAATATTGCAAAAATGACATTGATAAAAGGAAAAAAATGTATGAGAGAAAAGAAAGAGAAGAAAAAAGAAGGGGAAAAATATATGTATATGGGGAGAAAACTCCAACTAATCCAAAAAATGCAAACAACAAACACCCAGAGATGAATGCAAACAATGAACAACAACTAATCCCCAAAAATGCAAACAACAAACACCCAAACAAGAAACACTCAGATGAATCCGAGGAGGCAGAGCTTATTTCCAGAAGCTAAGGTCAAGGAATTGAGTGCCTGGGAAATAGCCACAATTCAGTACAGAGGAGGTAGAAAGAGAATGAATGTATAATAAGAAAAGTAAAATAAATACAAAAAAAATATATTAAAATATATATAAAAGAAAAAAATATATGATTTCCCCCATCTTTAATCTATTTATGTATCCTCTTACTATTGGAAAATAATAGAGCATAGGTAGACCTGTGTTGGTTATTGGAATTAGTTAAGCTATTAATAGAAGAAGAGAACAAGCAAGGAGAGAAAAAAACAGAAGAAAAACAAAAACAAAAAAACCTAACCAACAATTAAACAAACAACAATAAGATAGAAGGAAAGAAAAAGGCAAAACAATTTAGATAGTGAAGAGAAGAGAGAAATATGTATGGGTTTGGAGCAGGGAGAGGAAATTAGATTTATGGGTAAGATCAATTTTTACAGGGAATAAAAAGAAAGGATAAAGAAAAACTAAAGCAGGAACAGGGTAAGAGATACAGAAAAAAAAGGGGGAAGTGGGGAAGAGAGTGTTGGCATAAAGAAATAATTGAGAGAGTAAAATAATGCTAAAGCGAAAATAAAAATAGAATGTAAAACACTAATCCCAAAATAAATTTAAAAAAATAAAAAATAAAATTAAACTTTAAAAAAGGGTAAAATAATAGTAGTAATAATAATAGGTAAAATATTATAATAAACAAGGTAAAATCAAGTGAGAGGAAAGAAAAAAAATTAGTTTCTTAAGTAAAAAATAAAAATGTGAAGTAGTGAAGGTCTTTCACTTCCTCTACTGTTCTGCCTGGCACGTGTTTCTTTTCAGGTAGTCAGCACAGTATTGAAGTTCCCTGCGATCCGCCACTCCTCTGTGTCATAAGCCACATCCCTGTTTTCAAGCAGGTGGGTTCTCTCTGCTCTCTTTGGTTCTCGGCCTGCCTTTAGTTATATTTGCACACAAAAGTCAATTTCTGATACAACCCCTGGGTGGCAGTGTTTCTGTCTTGATATCCAGGGCTGTCTACCCAGTATTCAGATTTTGCTTTTCCTTCCACACTTAATACTGGGTTGGAGGGACGGACTGCCCCAGAGCTGGTTTTCTGTTCATTCCTTGCCACTCTGATCCCCAGTTTCCACAAAAACTTTTCCCTGTAGTTTCGGTGAATGTTTTTATTATTATTATTATTATTATTATTATTTTCGAATTAAAGAGTCACATTTATTGCAATCCGGGACTATGAGGGGCCATTCCCAAATCTCATAGCAATAAGATGGTGGCAAAACCAGACTTATATAGGCAAAAATCACAAAGGTATTGATTACATCCCAGGGCTTGGAATGTGGCACCTGGCTCACAAAAAAGCAGATTACAGAAGCAGAATTAAGCATGTTAATTACAGTTTCGGGTCTCGGGGTCGGTGAGTGTTTTTAATTGGAAGATCCTATGTACTGGACTTAGCCAAAAAAAGTAAGGAATTAAAAAGAAAAAAAAAAAGTCAGGAGGCACACAGACTCTCGTCTTTTTCCTCTGTCTCTGTGCAGCTAGTACAGAACTTCCGGCTGCCTTTCTGGACCCAGTCCAGCTGTGGGTTAATATTTAGAGTCCACTTCTCCCAGCAGCCCTGTAGACCCCTTCCACATTTGAAGGCTACACTGACCCAGTGGCCGTGGATTTTGTGGGGCACAGTCTTCCTCTGAGACTCTAGTTCAGGGGTCCTCAAACTTTTTAAACAGGGGGCCAGTTCACTGTCCCTCAGACAGTTGGAGGGCCGGACTATAGTTTAAAAAAAAACTATGAACAAATTCCTATGCACACTGCACATATCTTATTTTGAAGTAAAAAAACAAAACAGGAACAAATACAATATTTGTATTTGCATGTGGCCCGTGGGCCATAGTTTGAGGACCCCTGCCTAGTTCCTGCTGCATGTGTTTTTCCCTCCGGCCTGGATCCCAAATCTCACCTTTCTCTAGGCCAGTGGTTCTCAACCTTGGCTGCACATTAGAATCACCTGGGAATCTTTTAAAAATCCTGATTTCTGGGTCTCATCCTCCTCAAATTCTGTTATGGGGTGGGGCCATCACATTAGTAACAAAGAAACAGAATTTCCGGAGGATGAGGACCAGAAATCAGGATTTTTAAAAGATTCCCAGGTGATTCTAATGTGCAGTCAAGGTTGAGAACCACTGCTCTAATTGATATCTGACCTTTCCAGGAACAGGATTCCCCTAGGTAATCCCCCCCCCCATTGAGAACCCCCACATTCGGGACGGATAGGACTCCACCAGAGTGCTGCAAACCCCCCTATAGAGGATAAGTAGGGTAAGAAGGTGGATAGTACAGAACTTAGATTGAGAAGATGTGCCATACTGAGTCCAAAGAAGACTCTGTATTGATCTTTAGATTAAGAAGATGTGCCATACTGAGTCTAAAGAAAAAAGACTCTGTATTGATATTTTAACACATATGCTTGCTAGCAGAGGAGTTAAGGTTACGCCCAGTCAGACAGAATGTTTTATACAAGAAGTATGTCCATGCTTTTCTGAGGAAGGAAAGGTGCCGGAAAGGTAAATGTAAAGGCATGCAAGAAGGTAGGCCCAAGGAGCCTTATCCTTAACCCCACTGCAGCCTTTCCACCCCGGGAAAGTGCAGGATTGGCAAGCTCTCCCTGGGGTGATAGATCAGGACTCAGGTAATAGTGGAAAGCGCCAATCCTACTCTTAAAATGGATACAAGAGAGCATTTGGGGTTTTTCTTTTTAATGCCTGCTTTTAAAAAATAAAAAAGGGGGAATTTGCCGGGAGCCGGTCCATCCTTGCTGTTTCAAGGGACCTGGCATATATGGCATATTGTTCTTAATATGTTTGCTCACCTTCTTGGCACTATGTGTTTTAACCAAGGTCACCTCTGAGAAAGGTTGTTTCCCCAGGTAGGGATTTTCCCCTGAAGTTAAGGAGGGAATAAAACCTCTTAACTAAGTGCCAGGCGGGTAATTAATCACTTTAACTACGAACAATCTTGCTTAAGCTACATAATCTTTACTCCCTGGAATGAAGATAAGAATCGCCCTAACCTTTGTAATAGAGATTGATAGGATTGAATCAACTGGTATAAATACAGATGCAACAAGACAGCAAGGCCAGAACTTAGAACACAGAACTTAGAATACAGAGCTTAGAACACAGAACTAAGAAGACAGAACCTACACAGAACCTACAGACAGAAGAACTTCGCTGGAGAGAACATGGCAAAAGATCCTGGACTGAACCTGACTACAGAAACTGGCAAGAGAACCTAACTAGAACCTGGTGACTGAACCTGGCTGGAGAACCTGGACAGAACCTGGCTGGAGAACCTAGCGAGGGAACATGGACACAGAACCTGGCTGGAGAACCTGGAGAATCTAGCAAGAGAACATGGACACAGAACCTGGCTGGAGATCCAGACCAGAACTTGGCTGGAGATCCTGGCTAGAGATCCTGGCTAGGCTGCTGATCAACTGAACGCTGTCTCCATGTCATTCCTTCTTCGCCGACTCCGTCCACACCTTTGGGGACCCCTGGACCCGCTGGGGTTGGACCCCAGCACACAGATTGCCTCTCCAGCTGTGTTTAATTCACCAGTTCTGGGTGGGTTCTGTTTGATTCAGCTGTTCCTTCTATCTGCTCTGTGAGAAGGCACAGGGCCTATTTGTGTTTTCTGCACCACTTTGTCTACCCCTGAGCAGACCTCCCAGGCACCAGTGGTCAGGGAGGCTGGAGTTCCAGCATTCGTGAGTTTGCAGCTGAGGTAACTGGGCCCTGGGTGTTGTGGTTGTAAGGTCACGGGAGGTATCCGAGGTCTCCCAGTTGAAGGTAAGGCTGGGGTTCTGATCACAGCCGGTCTCCCCTTCAAGATGGTGCAGCCTCTGTGGCAGAGCTGGCCATTCTAGGAGAGATTTTTGCCAGTCCCCAACAGTCCCTTGGAATATAGCTATCCCTCACTCACAAATACAGACACTCACCGCACATCCACTCTCCTTTTGTTCTCTCACATGCTATCATGCAGCCTGCTGTCCCGTCGGCAGCCATCTTTTTTTTTTATTTATTTATTTATTGCTTAAAGTATTACAAAGGGTATTACATATGTGTCCATTTTATCCCCTCCCCGCAGCCATCTTTTAATGTCAGTTTAGTTTTCAAACACTTTTACACTTATTAAAATCCTTCCCATTAATGCTCAACCCAGTAGCCAGAATGGGACATGAATATCCTATATTGTGTGGTTTAGGTCTCATAGCTATGGTTTTTTAGTCAGTCTTATATGCTTAGTTTAGGAATAAACACAGTGGCTCATAAAAATTTATGGGATAATTTTCTTATTCTCTCTTTTCCATGGTCTCCTAACACTTTCTAGTCCTTCGTGATCTCTCTTCCTTTTCTTATGGCTATTTATTAGGGTCCTCCTTATCTCCACCATGATGCATTTCTGTGTTAACTGTATTTCTCTTTGAGACCAAGCTATGAGAGAAAAAATATCAATCGGAATTGCCCACATGATCTTAGACATGTTTCCTCTAGTCTTAATATTTCCACTTCCTTAACCTTGGATTTTTAGGCAGTTGGCCCACAACTGCTGCTGTCAATAGCACTTGGGATTTGCTGGGAGTTTGGGCAGGAGAGAACAGAGTAATAAAGTAACCCATACACAAATGTCTATTTTTTAAAACAATCTATGACCCATAGAGTATATCTTTCTTGCTTTTTGGACCAGAAATAGAGTTATAATTTTGAAGCTCTTTGGGTCCTAGTACTAGGATACAGACTGTCTTTGAGTAAAAGTTGGGGGGTGTCAAAGTAAAGAGAATAGAGGAAAGCTTTTGTTTGCTCAGTGGTACCTCAAGTCTTTTTTCCCTTTATCCATTCAATTGCTACCATTTACTTTTATTCTTCAGAGACATGTTCCATGAATTACTTCCAGGATTTTTAGTCAAAGTTACTAGGAGAGATAGAGTGGATTGTGCTATTCCTTATTGACAACAACTGTTAATTCTTTTTCCTGTAAGCCTTAGCAATTAATCTCTCTAATGAAAATAGCAGTTGCAAAGATAAATAAATAGTAGTTGTAAAAATATGTATTGGTTGGCACAATACATGAATGAAGAAGTGTCCTATATTTACCTGATAAGAATTATATTTTCCTTCTGAATAGAGCAAGGTTGAGCATCTTTTCATATGTCTGTTGGCCATCTGTATGTCCTCTTTGGAGAAGTGTCTATTCAGGTTCTTTGGCCATTTTTTAATTGGATTGCTAATATTGTTGGCATTGAGTTGTACAAATTCTTTATAAATTTTGTATATTAACCCCTTATAAGATGTATCATTGACAAATATGTTCTCCCATTGAGTGTGTTGTCTTTTCCTTTTTTATATTACCACTATGAAATATATCTTATATCCCGAAAGGCTAACGAAACTTATATGTACAGTTAAAGCCAAAATATATTTTTAAAATATTTTTGAAGTTATTGAGGTGACATTGCTTAATACAATTATATAGGTTTCAGGTGTACAATTCTATAATACACCATCTGTATGTTGTGCTGTGTATTCACTAACCCATGTTAAGCCTTCTTCCATCACCACTTATTCCCCAATCCTCCTTTTTCCTCTTGTAATCACCATACTTTTGTCTGTGTCTAAGAGTTTTATACTTTCTTTGCTTGGTCCTTTCACATTTTTCACCTCAGCCCTTAACCCTGTCCCTTTTGATAGCTGTCAGTCTGTTCTCTCTATGTCTGTTTCTATTTTGTTTGTTAATTTTTGTTTATTAGAGTCCACATATAAGTAAAATTGTATCAAATTTGTCTTTCTTTAACTGTCCTATTTCACTTAGCATAATTCTCTCTGGGTCCATCCAAGCTTTCACAAAAGGTAAGATTTCCTTCTTTTTTCTAGTCGAGTAGCATTCCATTGTACAACAGCATTTTTACCCACTCATCTACTGATGGACACTTGGGCTACTTCCAAATCTAGGCTATTGTAAATCATACTGCTATGAACATAGAGGTGCATATCTTCTTTTGAATTAGAGTTTTGAGTTTCTTTGCATACATTCCCAGAAATAGAATTGCTGGTCCATTTTTAATTTTTGAGGTATTTCATACTATTTTCCACAGTGACTGCACCAATCTGCATCCCCAACAGTACACAAGGTTTGCCTTTGCCCCACATCCTAGCCAACACTTGCATTTGTTGTTTATTTATTTATTTATTTATTTATTTATTTATTTATTTATTTATCATCTTCATTGTTGAAAATATTACTGATGTCCCCCCCCTTTTCCCATTGGCACCCTCCACCCAGCCCCTGGCGCTCCAAAGCCTTCACCCAATTATTGTCTGTGTCCATGAGCTGTGCATATATGCATATATAAGTTTGCCAGTTAATTTCTCCCCACCAAACCACCACCCCTGCCTTCCCTCTGAAATTTATCAGTCTGTTCAATGCTTCTATGTCTCTGGATCTATTTTCTTCATCAGTTTATTTTGTTCATTAGATTCCACATATGAGTCAGGTAATATACTTGTCTTTCTATAACTGGCTTATTTTGCTTAGCATAATACTCTCCAGGTCCCGTCATGCTAGCTCAAAGGGTATGAGATCTTTCTTTTATACAGCTGCATAGTAGTCCACGGTAAATGTACCACAGCTTTTTTAAAATATATATTTTATTGATTTTTTACAGTGAGGAAGGGATAGGGATAGAGAGTTTGAAACATCGATGAGAGAAACATCAATCAGCTGCCTCCTCTACACCCCCTTCTGGGGATGTGCCCACAATCAAGGTACATGTCCTTGACCAGAATCAAACCTAGGACCCTTCAGTCTGCAGGCTGACACTCTATCCACTGAGCCAAACTGGTTAGGGCAACACAGCTTTTTTATACACTTGTATACTGATGGGCACTTGTTTCAAGATCCTAGCTATTGTAAATTGTGCTGCTATGAACATAGGGGTACATACATTCTTTCTGATTGATTATTTTGTGGGGATTCTTAGGATATATTTGTAGAAGTTGGAACACTAGGTCAAATGACAGTTCCATTTTTAACTCCTTGAAGAAACTTCATACTGTTTTCCACAGTGGCTGCACCAGTTTGCATTCCCACTAGCAATGTACTGGGGTTCCCTTTTCTCTACATCCTCACCAGAACTTTCTATTTGTTGATTTGTTATTAAAACTAGTCTGACAGATGTGAGGTGATACCTCATTGTCATTTTAATTTGCATCTCCCTGATGATTAGTGACTGAGCATTATGTCACGTGTCTCTTGGCCATGTGCATGTCTTCTTTGGAAAAGTGTCTATATAGGTCCTTTGCCTATTTCTAAATTGGATTTATTGTCTTCCTTTTGTTAAGTTATAAGTGTCTCTGTTATCAGATGTATCATTGCCAAATATGTTCTCTCATACATGGGCTCCCTATGCATTTTGTTGATGGTTTCTTTTTCTGTGAAGAAGCTTTTATTTTGATGTCCCATTTGTTTATTTTTTCCTTAGTTTCCTACCCCTCCCAGGAGATGTATTGGTAAACATATTTCTATGAGAGATGTCTGAGATTGTGCTGCCTATGATTTCTTCTAAGAATTCTATGGTTTCATGGCTTACATTTAAGTATTTTATCCATTTTGAGTTTATTCTTCTGTATGATGTAAGTCGGTGGTCTAGTTTCATTTTTTGCATGTATGTGTCCAATTTTCCCAACACCATTTATTAAAGATGCAGTCTTTACTGCATTGTATTCGCCTGCCTCCTTTGTCAAATATTAATAGAGCATAATGATTTAGGTCGATTTCTGGACTCTCTGTTCTGTTCCATTGATCTATATGCCTGCTCTTTGCCAGTACAAGGCTGGTTTGATTACAATAGTTTGGTAGTATAACCTGATATCTGGTATTGTGATCCCTCCAACTTTGTCCTTCTTTCTTAAGATTTTTGTGGCTATTCTAGCCCTTTTATTTTTCCATATAAATTTTTGGAATATTTGTTCTAGATCTGTGAAATATGCCATTGGTAATTTAATAGGGATTGCATTGAATCTATAGATTGCTTTGAGTAGTATAGACATTTTAATTATGTTAATTCTACCAACCCATGAACACAGTATATTCTTCTACTTGTTTATATCTTACCCTGTCTCTTTTTTCAAAGTCTTGTAGTTTTCCGAGTATAGGTCTTTTACATCCTTGGTTAAGTTTATTCCTAAGTATCTGATTTTTTGTGTTGCAATGGTAAATATGATTGTTTCTTTTCATTACTCTTTCTGGGAGTTCACTATTGGTGTATAAATATGCCATAGATTTCTGGGTGTTAATTTTGTATCCTGCTACATTGCCTCATTTATTTACTAAGTCTAGTATTTTTTTTTTTTGGTGGAACCTTTAGGGTTTTCTATGTACAATATCATACCATCTGCAAATAATGACTCCTTTACTTCCTCTTTTCCAATTTGGATGTCTTTTATTTGTTCTTTTTGTCTGATTCCTGTGGCTAGGACTTCCAGAACAATCCTATATAATAAAACCCTAATATTCAAATTGACCAAACAGTGGAATGACTGGTCTCTAAGATGCGCACTGACCACCAGGGGGCAGACGCTCAATGCAGGAGCTGCCCCCTGGTGGTCAGTGCGCTTCCACAGGGGGAGCACCACTCAGCCAGAAGCCAGGCCCATGGCTGGCAAGTGCAGCGGAGGTGGCGGGAACCTCTCCCACCACCATGGCAGTGCTAAGGAACAGCAAACCGAGTGGTAAGGAACAGCAAGCCGAGTGGTAAGGAGCAGCAAGCAGGTAAGCGGTAAGGAACAAGGGGTCCTGGACTGTGAAAGGGATCCCAGACTGCGAGAGGGATGTCCAACTGCCAGGTTAGGCCTGATTCCCTCAGCAGTCGAATATCCCACAAGCAGTACCCGGACTGCAAGAGGGCACAGGCCAGGCTGAGGCCCCCCTGCACCACCGTGTGTTTATTTCATGCACTGGGCCTCTAGTGTTGAATAAGAGTGGTGAAATCAGGCATCCCTGTCTTTATTCCTGTTCTTAGGTGAAATGATTTTAGCTTTTACCCATTCAGTATGATACTGGTAGTAGGTTTGTCATATATGGCCTTTATAATGTTGAGTTATGATCCTTCTATTCCCACTTTGCTGAGAGTTTTAAAAAAAGAGTGTTGGGTTTAGTCAAATGCTTTTCTGCATCAATTGATAAAATCTTGTGATTTTTGTCTTCCAATTTATTTATGTGATGTATCATGTTTATTGATTTGTCAATCTTGTACCAGCTTTGCATCCCCGGAATAAATCCTACTTAGTCCTGGTGTATGATCTTTTTAGTGTGTTGCTGGATCGAATTTGCTGATATATTCTTGAGGATTTTTGCATCTATGTTCATTAGGGATAATGGCTTGTAATTATCTTTCTTTGTAGTGTCTTTATCTGGTTTTGGAACTAGGCTAATGCTGGTCTCCAAAAACCAGCTTGAAAGTGTTACCTCCTCTTGGATTTTTTTTTTTTTTGGAATAGTTTGAGGAGGATAGCTCTTAATGGTTCTATGAAGATTTGGGAAAACTCCCCTCTGAAGCTGCCAGACAGCTTTGGTTTTTTGAGAGTCTTTTTATTACTGCTTCAATTTCATCATTTCTTATTGGCTTATTCAATTTTTTTGATTCTTCTTAATTCAATTTTGAAAAGTTGTATTTTTCTAGGAATATGTCCATTTCATCCAGGTTGTCCAGCTTGTTGGCATATTTAGTTGTTCATTTGTATTTTCTTACAATCCTTTGTATTTCTGTGATATCCATTGTTATTCCACCTATTTTGTTTCTAATTTTATTTATTTGGGTTCTCTCTCTTTGTTTCTTGATGAGTCTGGCTAAAGGTTCATCAATCTTTTTTATCTTTTCAAAGAACCAGCTCTTGGTTGCATTGACCTTTTGTTTGTTTATTGTTTGATTAGTCTTTATGTTGCTTATTTATTCTCTGAATAAATGTATTTATTCTCTGATCTTTATTATTTCCTTCCTTCTACTTACTCTGGGCTTTTCTTGTTGTTCTCTTTCTAGATATTTAATTTATAGGGTTAGATAGTTAATTTTTCGTATTTCTTGAGTTTGGTCTGTAGTGCTGTGAACTTCCCTCATAGAATTGCTTTCACTGTGTCCCATAGGTTTTGGGTTGTTGTGTGTTCATTTTTATTTGTTTCCAAGATGTTTTTATTTCTTCCTTGATTTCATTGGTAACCCATACATTGCTTAATAACATGTTATGTAGACTTCTTGTGTCTGAATGTTTTGGAGTGTTTTTATAGTAGTTGATCTCTAGTTTTATGTCATTGTGATCAGAGAAAATGCTTGATATGATTTCAATCCTGTTGAATTTTTAGAGACTTAGTTTGTGTCCTATCATGTCATCTGTCTTTGAGAATGTCCCCTGTATACTTGAAAAGAATCTATATTCTGTAGCTTTGAAGTGAAATACCCCGTATATGTCTATTTAATTGATTTGATCTAGTGCAGTGGTTCTCAACCTTCTGGCCCTTTAAATACAGTTCCTCATGTTGTGACCCAACCATAAAATTATTTTCGTTGCTACTTCATAACTGTAATTTTGCTACTGTTATGAAATATCTGATATGCAGGATGGTTTTAGGCGACCCCTGTGAAAGGGTCATTCGACCACCAAAGAGGTCGCGGCCCACAGGTTGAGAACCGCTGATCTAGTGTGTCATTTAGGGTTGTTGTTTACTTGTTTATTTTTTGTCTAGAAGATCTATCCAGTGAAGTCAGTGGTGTGTTAAAGTCCCCTACTATTATTGTATTGCTATTGATCTCTCCTTCTAAGTCCTCCAGGTGATTTTCCTATATATTTGGGTGCTACTGTTGTATGTATATATGTTTACCAGGATTATAGCTTCTTGTTGGATCAATCCTTTTTGGTATTAAGAAGATGACTTCAGACTCGGCGGCTGTCCCTGAGCAGCTCGACTTCTCTCGTTCACGCACCTTACTTGGAGTCCTCTGCAACCATGTCTGACAAACCCGATATGGCTGAGATTGAGAAATTCGATAAGTAGAAATTGAAGAAGACAGAAACGCAAGAGAAAAATCCACTGCCTTCAAAAGAAACGATTGAACAGGAGAAGCAAGCAGGCGAATCCTAATGAGGCACGCACCACCAATATGCACTCTACATTCCACAAGCATTGCCTTCTTATTTTTCTTCTTTTAGCTGTTCAACTTTGTAAGATGCAAAGAGGTTGGATCAGTTTAAGTGACTGTGCTGCCCCTTTTCACGTCAGAACTACTGACAATGAAGGCTGCACCTGCCGCTCCCATCTGCCTGCCTGGCTGGCTGGGAAGGGGGACAACTTGCATGTTGAGGAAGGAACGAGCTGAGCGGGATGAGGGTGAAATCTAGAGTTAAAACCAAGCTGGTCCAAGGGGTCCTGCGGGCTGTAAAATGCAGTTTAATCAGAGTGCCATTTTTTTTTTGTTCAAATGATTTTAATTATTGGAATGCACAATTTTTTTAATATGCAGATAAAACGTTTTAAAACCTGGAAAAAAAAAAGAAGATGACCACTGTGTCTTATTATGGCCTTCATTTTGAAGCCTATTTTGCCAAATATGAGTATTGCAACCCAACTTTTTTTTCTTTTCCATTTGCATGAAAAATTTTCCCCTATCCCGTGTGAGTCTTTTCTTCTAATATGGGTTTCTTGTAGACAGCATATATAGATATGGGTTATGTTTCTTTACACACTTAGTTACCATATGTCTTTTGATGATAGCCATTCTGGTAGGTGTGAGGTGATATATCTCACTGTGGTTTTAATTTCCATTTTTTTCTGATGATTAATGCCATTGAGCATCTTTTCATATGTCTATTGGCCATCTGTATGTCCTCTTTGGAGAAATGTCTTCAGGATCTTTGGCTATTTTTTAATTGGATTGGTTTGTGGGGGTTTTTTTCTCTTTTTTTTTGGTATTGAGTTGTATAAATTCTTTATACATTTTGTATACTAACCCCTTATAAGACATATCATTGGTGAATATGTTCTGCTGTTTAGTGGGTTGTCTTTTCATTTTGTTGATGGTTGCCTTAGAGTATTTTATAATATATATCACTGAGTAAAATAAAATTAATTTAAAACTTTTATGAATGGTATATACCATTAATACATTAAAATATTTATTTAACAACATTTACATAGTACTTTCTAAATACAGATCATTTTTCCAAGTACTAGGAATGTAAAGGTAAAAATTAAAACAATGCTAAGTGAAATAAGCCAGTGGGTGAAAGACAAATACCATACGATCTCCCTTATGTGTGGAATCTATCGAACAAAATAAATTGATGAACAAAATAGAGAGGCATGGATACATAGAACAGACTGATGGCTCTCAGAGGGTTGCAGAGAGAGGGGATTGGATGAAAGAAGGCGAAGATATTAGCCAAAGAATATATATGCTTAGCCCATAGACATATACAACAGAATAACTATGGCCAGAGGGAAGGGGGAGTAAGGATGGGGGAAAGTAGAGGGACAAAGGGGGCAAATGGACATGTGTAATAGTGTAAAAAATAATAAAATTTTAATAATGCAATAAAATTAAAAATTAGAAGATTTAAAAAAAACAAAACATCACTGGCTCTCTCAGCTGTTCACTTGTGGTTTGGACTACTTTATTAAGATAAATTACCCTTTTCTGAGAGAAACATCCAAACTCAGATGTGTTAGTAGCCCTATGAATTTGCCTTAAAAACATTTTGGACTACTTAATTTTAATTTCAAATTTCCATTCTAACACTTATTATTTGGAACCAAGAACAAGTTTCTCAACTTCTTTATACATAAAATGTGCTAATAATAAAGAAATTCATATATCACAGGATTGATTTTAGAATTATATAAAATAATGAATGAACTGAACATATGTAAAATTCTATTAATTTGAAAATTCATTGTGACAATAAGCATTTGATTAGAATTAAACACTTTCTTTCACCTAATACTCATTCTTTTACCTAATACTCATTCTTTTAGACATTTCTATGTACCCTTTTCCCCTATTTGTCTGTTACTATCAGAAATATAGTTAAAGTACTTTATTAATGACAACTGAGTTTATAAGGAACCTGATTAGGCAAACAAGTAAAAATATTCTATATTATGTTATCAATTGCATTATTCCCAGCTATTTGTTTTACAATGCTACTGAATGACTATATTATGTTTAATGAAAAGAACTTTAAAACTTCTATTAGCCCAGCCAGAATTGCTCAGTGGTTTACCTTCGACCCATGAAGCAAGAGGTCACTGTTTTGATTCCCTGTCAAAGCACATGCTTGGGTTGCGGGCTCGCTCCCCAATGGGGAGCGTGCAAGAGGAAACCCATCAATGCTTCTCTCTCATCATTGATGTTTCTATCTCTCTTTCCCTCTCCCTTCCTCTCTCTCTAAAAATCAATAAAAAACATATTGAAAAACTTCTACTAGATAGGTAACTTTGGGAATACCTGAATTTCTCAGTTTCTTCTAATGTAAAATTGTAACAATGACATCTACTTTGTAAGATTAGAAGGAATAATTCATTTGATAAATAGCTTTAAGGTGGTACTACGTGCAAGATATATTGTTGGACCCTTGATATATAAAACATGTGGTATCATTGCCCTCACAGGGCTTATTTTCTGCAGAAGAGAGGGACATTAAACAAATCAACACAGAATGAAGTACAAATATAAATTGAATTAAGTGAATATGAAAAAAAAGGAGTTGTGTGATGAGAGTGAAAGCTGGGATAACTACTTTCTATGGGAGCATAAGACATTATTTTGGAATAAATGATATTTAAGTGTAAACCAGAAATATGAATAGTGATTTAATTTTTAAATGGTTTAAGTTTATAACAGGAGCAGGAAATGTTATTTGTGAACACTTGAGCAGAAAATAAATTGGTTAAAGTAGACTTAGTTAAGATTGAAAATGAAATTAGAAATATAAAATAATGAATGAGCTGAACCTATGTAAAATTCTATTATTTTGAAAATTCATTGTGTTTTAGGGTTTAAAATCCATAGGGTTTTATAGGCCATATTAAGGACTTCGCATGAGACAATTATGTGTTTAAATAAGAGATAGGCATGGCTAAATGTTTATGTTAAAAATGTTTCCTTGTTTTCGGTTGGGTAAAAAATAGATTAATAGAGGAAATAGTTAAGAAGTTAGATGATTTATCAGACTTCCCACAGCTCAGGAAATAGTAAATGATAACTTTTTCAATTAATTGATGGTCAAGGCAATGGAGAATGGATGGCTTATATAGATGTAGTTATGGAATGGATGTAGGTAGAATCAAGATTAACTCCTGGTTGGTGAGATACAGGAAGTTTGAAATATAAAGATATCAAAGATGGATTCCAGATTTGAGATCTGAACAAATGTGTAAATATAGGTTGGTGCCATATTTAAAAAGTTCAATGATGAGGAAGAAAGATTTGTAAGGAGAATATAAACTAGTTCAGATAGTTCCCATCATAACATGAACTCAATAAATAGTAGCTATTTTTATTTTAATTCACTAAATAAATCATTGTACAAATATTTCTTTATCTCCATTTCATGAAAGACATTTTGGCAAACTCTGGGTATATAAAATTAAAAATGCTAACAGGTTTACTGAATTCATATAGCTTATAATTTAATGCCATGCTTAAAATAGTGCATTTCCTTTTCCTCTTATTGACAATAACTGTAATAACTTACATTAGTGAGATACTTTACAGTTACAGAGCATATTAATATGTCCCTTAAAAATTATGAGTTTAAATACCCTCATTGATTAAAATTGACTAATTGAAAAATTAATATTTTCTATTCTTTCCTACCATTTGTTCATAGCAAATGGTGAGTAAAACCATGTAACTTTTAACAGCAATCAGTTTAACAGCAGTCTTGTATACTTCCTGAGGGTAATATACATCTTTGTAATAGCCCCAAGATCTTTCTAGTGTAGATGTTTCAGTCATAGTGCACCTGTTTGTAAAAGAAAATATATCTGTAAACTAAGACAGACTCTTCTGCAAAATTATCTCCAAGTCTTCAGGATCAAATGATACATATATCCTAATCATTTCAAATACAAGTCTAATTAGCAAAAATCACATTTCTGTATACTAACAATAAACATGAAAACTGAAATTGAAAACACAGTATCATTATTTATAATTGCTTCAAAATTTAAATGCTTAGGTATCTATACTAATAATAGACAAATATGTAAATTGACTATACCTCTGCGATGCCCCCACAGCCAATCAGGAGGGAATATGCAAATTAGTGGGACAAAGATGGTGGCAGCCATGGAGCCAGCCGGAGCAGCCACTGAAAGAGGGTCCTGTGGGCGATGGGCATGAAGCCAGCCTGAGCACATGGGAGGCTTGGGTCACCCAGGCCGTCCGTTGAGGGAGGGGCCTGTAAACGGCCATCAGCCCCTTACACAGGCTGGCCATGCCCCCATGGGGTGAGGATCCCCCCTGGGGGGCGTGGCCAGCCTGAAAACAACCATAAGCCCCTCACCCAGGCTGGCCAGTGCCCCCAGCAGGGACCCCACCCTGAATGGGGTGTGGCTGGCCAGCAAACTGCCCCAGCCCCTCACCCAGGCTGACACCATCCCCAGTCAGGACCTCCACCCCAATGGGGTCATGGATGGCCTGCAAAGCACGACAGGCCCCTCGCCCAGGCTGCCCTGCCCCCCAAGGGAACCCCCACCCAGATCTGGGACACCCTTCAGGGCAAACCAGCCAGCCCCAACCCATACACCAGGCCTCTATCTATACTAATAAAAGGGTAATATGCTAATTAGACTGGGAGACCTTCCAGGAGACCTTCCAGACGTTCCTCTGGACTAAGCCATGGGGGCAGGGCCAAGGTAGAGGCAGTTAGGGGCCAAGAAGGGAGGGAAGTTGTGGGTGATCAGGCTGGTGGGGGGGTGTTGGGGGTGATCAGGCTGGTGGGGGGGGCAGTTGGGAGTGAGCAGGCTGGCAGGGGGGCAGTTGAGGGCGAGTGGGCTGGTGGGGAGGGAAGGTGGGGGTGAGCAAGTTGGCAGCAGGGGAAGTTGGGGGCAAACAAGCTGGCAGGGGGGGCAGTTGGGGGTAATCAGGCCAGCAGGCTAAGTGGTTAGGGGCAGTCAGGCAGGCAAGCAGGTGAGCAGTTAGGAGCCAGCAGTCCCAGATTGCGAGAGGGATGTCTGACTGCTGGTTTGGGCCTAAACCAGCAGTGGGACATCCCTCGAGAGGTCCCAGATTAGAGAGGGTGCAGGCCGGGCTGAGGGACACCTCCCTGTGCATGAATTTCATGCACTGGGCCACCAGTATATTTTATAAAACAAGCACAGGATCTATAAGTTAAAAATTATAAAAAATGTGGACACAAATAGAAAACTAAATGAAAGACATGCCATGTTCATAGATTGGATGATATAATATGGCAAACCTGTAAAATCTAATTTATCTATAGGTCTAATGCATTTTTTAATCAAAACCCCAGAAAAGATCTCTGTAGACATAGACATGCTTCTTATAATTAACTAGAGGCCCGGTGCACAACAATTTGTGCACTCAGCAAGGTCCCTCACCCAGCCTGTGCCCTCTCGCAGTCTGGGACACCTCGGGGGATGTCCACTTGCCAGTGGGAAGACTGGGCCTAAGCTGGCAGTCAGACATCCCTCTGGCAGCCCGGGAGCCCTCGGGGGATGTCCACTTGCCAGCGGGAAGTAGGCCTAGCTGCAGTCAGACACCCTTAGTGCTGCTGAGGAGGCAGGAGAGGCTCCCACCACCACCGCTGTACTGGTAGCCATCAGCCTAGCTTGTGGCTGAGCAGAGCTCCGCCTGTGGGAACACACTGACCACCAAGGAACAGCTCCTACATTGAGCGTCTGCCCCCTGGTAGTCAGTGTGTGCCATAGTGACCAGTGATTCCCAGTCACTCTGCTGTTAGGGTCAATTTGCATATTACCCTTTTATTATATAGGATAGAGGCCCGGTGCATGGGTGGGGGCTGGCTGGTTTGCCCTGAAGGGTGTTCCGGATCAGGGTGAGGGTCCCACTGGGGTGCCTGGCCAGCCTGGGTGAGGGGCTGAGGGCAGTTTTCAGACTAGTCACACCCCCTTCAGGGTGGGGGTCCCTGTTGGTGTGCCTGGCCAGCCTGGGTGAGGGGCTGAGGGCCGTTTTCAGGCTGGCCAAGGCCCCCAGTGGGGACCCTCACCCTGTGAGGATGTGGCCATCCTAGGTGAGAGGCTGATGGCTGTTTGCAAGCTGGCCACTACCCTTTCAGGGTGGGGGTCACTGCTGGGGTGCCTGGTCTGCCTGGGTGAGGGACTGAGGGCCGTTTTTAGGCTGGCCAAGCCCCCCAGCAGGGACCCTCACCCCATGAGGGTGTGGCCAGCCTGGGTGAGGGGCTGATGGCTGTATGCAGGCTGGCCACAACCGCTTCGGGGTGGGGGTCCCTGCTGGGATGTCTGGCCAGCCTGGGTGAGGGGCTGATGGCTGTTTGCAGGCTGGCCACAGCCCCTTCAGGGTGGGGGTCCCCACTCGGGTGCCTGGCCAGCCTGGGTGAGGGGCTGATGGCTATTTGCAGGCTGGCCACAGGCCCCAGCCACCCAAGCTCCCAGTGGAGGCTGGCTGGAAGCAGGTATCTGGGATTTATTTAGCTTCTATAATTGAAACTTTGTTGCCTTTTTTGGAGGCCACAGCAGCCCAGGGCACGCGAGAAGCTTGGTTTCCTCCATCGCCGGGGCAACCAAGCCTCCTGCTTGCTCCAGCTTTGTGGCTTCCGGCCATCATCTTGATTGGGTTAATTTGCATATAGTTGCTCTGATTGGCTGGTGGGGTGACTTGGGTGTCATAAAGGTAGTCAATTAGCATATTTGTCTTTTATTAGTGTAGATACTGGAACTGGCAAGCAGGAATTCTTCCTGGGGTCGTGTCTTACAGAATTGAAGAATGAAGCCTCCCTCAGACCAGAGAAGTTCAAACTTGGCAGGAATGTATTGCAAGCAAACACAGACCTCCCAATCAGAGAAGGGATCCAAATGTGTTGCTTCCTGAACACTCTGCTCTTTCCTTTATATCTGCTAAAGGCCTACTTTGTCTATCTGTGCCGCTCTCTGATTGGTAACTGGCCTTTTTGCAACATTTTATTTTGTGCTTGCAAGAAAAACATCCTTGTCTCAAAACATCCTGTTTTTCTGCAAAACATTTTGTGGTTTCAGCTAGCTCCACAATTACTCCTTCTTCCACCCCTTACTCTGTCTGCCTAATCCTGCTTCTAACTCCGCTCATGCTCATAATTTATCATAATAGAAGCATAATATGCTAATTAGACTGGACAGCCAAACAACCTTCCGGACTTCATTCTGGACGTCCTTCCAGATGAAGCCTGGGTGTCAGGGGCCAAGACAGAGGTGGTTAGGGGTTATCAAGCAGGCAGGCGAGCAATTAGGGGTGATCAGGCAGGCAGGCAGGCAGTGTGGTTAGGGGCGATCATGCAGGTAGGCGAGCAGTTAGGGCATCAGGCAGGCAGGCAGAATGGTTAGGGTCATAAGACAGGCGAGTGGTTAAGGGCAATGAGGTAGGCAGGCAGAGTGGTTGGGGCAATCAGGATGGCAGGCGAGTGGTTAGGGGTGATGAGGCAGGCAGGCAGAGTGGTTAGGGGCAATCAGGCAGGTAGGCAGGTAAATGGTTAGGAGCCAGTGGTCCCGGATTGTGAGAGGAATGTCTGGCTGCAGGTTTAGGTCTGATCCCGCAGGGATTCCTGTGGAATCGGGCCTAAACTGGCTGTCAGACATCTCCCAAGGGGTCCCAGATTGCAAGAGGGTGCAGGCCAGGCTGAGCAACCCTCCCCCCCCATGCACAAATTTTGTGCACTGGGCCTCTAGTGTTTATTAGTACATAAAATGTCAAAGGCCATAGAATACATGAATCAATTATCAAAAAGAATAATAAAATAGTACAAATCACCTCTATCTGTTAGGCCTTCTATATAGATATACCAATCAAAAGTATGTAATACTGAAGGAGGATAGATACATAGATCAATATAACAGAGTAAAGAAAACAAAAGTAATAAACACAAATATGCCAAACTGATATTTGAAAAAGATATAAAACCAGTTTAATGGAGAAAGGATAACCTTTATTTAAAAAATGGTGCTAGAATAATTTGATATCCACAGGGAGGGAAATAAAACACAAACTAAACCTTTCACCATACACAAAATCTATCTCAAAATGCAATAAGAAATAAAATGTAAAAAACAAAAAAACAGCCCTAGCCAGTTTGGCTCAATTGCTAGAGCATTGGCCTGGGGACTGAAGGGTCCCGGGTTCTATTCCAGTCAAGGGCACATGCCTGAGTTGTGGGCTCAGTCTCCAGTGGGGGTATGCAGGAGGCAGTCGATCAATGCTTCTCTCTCATCTTTGATGTTATTATCTCTCTCTCCCTCTCCCTTTCTCTCTGAAATCAATACAAATTAAAAAAAAATAAAAAACCCCCACACAGTTCCATTTTTTTATATTTTAGGAGACTCCACACTGATTTCCATAGTGTCTGTACCAGTCTGAATTCCCACTAGCAGTGTATTAGGGTTCCTTTTTCTCCACATCCTCACCAGCCCTTGATTTGTTTACTTATTGATGGCAGCCATTATGACAAGTGTGAGGTAGTACCTCATTGTCATTTTAATTTGTATCTCTCCAATGATTAGTGACATTGAACATTTTTCTATATTTCTCTTGGCCATCTCTTTGTCAGCTTTGGAGAAGTATCCATTTAGGTTTTCTGCCCATTCTTTTATTGGGTTGTTTGTTTTCCTTTTGTTGATTTGTATGAGTACTTTATATATTTTGGATATTAACCCCTTATCAGATGTATCATTGGCAAATATATTCTCCCATACAATGGGCTCCCTTTTCATTTTGATGCTGTTTTATTTTTATGTGCAGAAGCCTTTTATTTTGATACTACAGTCTCAGTGCACGAATTCATGCACCAGTGGGGTCCCTCTACCTGGCCTGTGGGATCGGGCTAAAACTGGCTCTGTGATATCCCCTGAGGGGTCCTGGATTGTGAGAGGGCACAGTCCAGAACCCCACTGGTGCATGACTGGGGCCTGGGAAGGACACAGGAGGTTGGACAGCCGAGGAAGTACCGCGGGAGGGCTCCAGGGCATATCTGTCCTGATTGGCCAGATCCCAGGAGCAAGCTAACCTACTGGTCAGAGAATCTGCCCCCTGGTGGTCAGTGCACGTCATAGCAAGTATTTGAGCAGCCTTAGAATATAATTAGCATATTACGTTTTGATTGTTTGAGCAGTCGACCAGACGACCAGACAGTTAGTATATTAAGCTTTTATTATATAGGATAGTCCAATTTGTTTATTTTTTCCTTTGTTTCTCTTGCTCTAGGTATTGTATCAGTGAAAATTTTGCTACATAAAATGTTTGATATTTTGTTGCCCATGTTTTCTTCAAGATGGAACTGCCATTTGAGCCAGTGATCCCTCTTCTAGGAATATATCCTAAGAAGCCTGAAACACCAATCAGAAAGAACATATGTACCTTTATATTCATAGCAACACTATTTACAATAGCTGAGATCTGGAAACAGCCCAAGTGACCATCTGTAGAAGAGTGGATAAAAAAGCTGTGGTACATTTATACCATGGCATACTATGCAGCAATAAAAAAGGAGGATCTCTTATTACCCACTGAGAGAGCATGGAGGGACCTGGAGAGTATTATGCTAAGCAAAATAGGCCAATCAGTGAAAGACAAGTATCACATGATCTCACCCATATGTGGAATCTAATGAACAAAATAAACTGATGAACAAAATAGATACAGAGACATAGAACCATGGAACAGATTGTTGAATCTCAAAGGGAAGGAGGGGATGGGGGGGTTGGTGGGTGGGAAGAGATCAACCAAAGAACTTGTATGTATATATATGCATAACCCATGAACACAGACAATATTGTGGTGAAGGCCTGGGGCAGGGTGTGGGGGTGGGCTTGATGGGGTCAATGGGGGAAAAAAGGGGGCATATGTAACACTTTCAACAATAAAGATAAAAGCAACACAAACATTAAAACTTTTAGAAATAAAGCATAAGAGAACACTGGGCAGTCTAACACAACTGGGGATTCTTAATCTTGATACCAAAATATAACCCATAAAAAATCTATAAATTTGAGTTTACTAAATTTAAAAAGTTTTGCTTTATAGAAGGCCTTCTGTAAAAGGAAAAAAAAAACAGCCTGGAAAGTGGGGGTAAATACTATCAAATCACATATTCAACTTATTGGAATATAGAATATATAAAGAACTCTTAATACTTAATAAGTCAAAGAAATAAAAATTCCAATTACAAAATGTAAAAAAGGCCTGAAGAGATAGTTCACTAAAGTGGATATACAAATGACAAATAAACACATGAAAATATATTAAATTTCATTATCTTTTTCAGTTTGCTAAGACTGTCAAAACAAAGTACCATAGATTGGGTGGCTTAAACAAGATAAACTTAGATCCTCACAATTCACTGTAAGTCTGAGATAAAGGTGTTGGCAGGATTGGTTTCTTCTGAGGCCTCTTGTTGGCTTGCTGACATGGTCTTTCATCTGTGTATGCCTGCATCTGTATTCCCTCCTCTTATGAAGACACCAGCCATATCAGATTCCTGCCCAATCATATAATCTCATTTTGCCAATTTAAAGGCCCTATCTCTAAATGCAATTAAATTCTGTGGTATTGATGAATAGTTCTTCAACAAATAAATTTTAACTATCAGAGTAGTTAAAATTAAAAATTTAACAAAAACAAATGCCGGAGTAGATGAAAATACCTTGTTTAATCATATATTTCTGATGGCAATGTAAAATGCTACAGTCATTCCGAAAAAAAGTGGTTTGCAGCTTTATTTAAAAATTAAACATTCAAAAGCATGGCTAGACCTAAGATGATTATGCTAAGTGATATAAGCCAGTCAGAGAAAGACAAATACCATATAATTGCACTTATATGTTGAATCTAATGAACAAAATAAACTAATGAAAAAAATAGAAACAGAGACATGGATACATGAAATAGACTGACAGCTGTCAGAGTGGAGGGGCTTTGGGGGACTGGATGAAAAAAGGTGAAGGTATTAAGAAGATATATATATATATATATATATATATATATATATATATATATATATACACGCACACACTGTGGTGATAGCCAGAGGGAAAGGAGGGTGGGGGGTAGGTATATGTGAGCAATGGGTAGGGGGAATGGGTACAGAAAGATAATTTACTTATGGGGCAGGAGACAAAATTCAACTCACATTAGCCATTAGAAAAAAATGTAAACTGGAACTAAAATGGTATATCACTACACATGAAGGGACAATTGGTGCACAATGCAGTGTGCAGATGATGTTTTATTGATTTTTAAACAAAATCTGTATGGTTTTGCAAACCATTGTCACCCAAATAAATTTAATAACAAATTCTATATAATAAGAGAGGGAAATGCTAATTAGCCCAGATATGCTAATTAGTCACGACCAGTATACAAATTGATCATCACTCCACACACAAGATGGCCACGCCCATGTGGTCAAAGATGGCTGCCACAACATGGCCTGCAGGGAGGGCATTTGGGGGGATCAGGCTTGCATAGGAGGGCAGTTGGGAGGGATCAGGCTTGCAGGGAGGGCAGTTGCAGGGATCAGGCCTGCAGGGAAGGGCAGTTGGGGGGACTTATCCTGCAGGGGAGGGAAGTTGGGGATGACTCAGGCTTGCATGGGAGGGCAGTTGAGGGAGACCAGGCCTTCAGGGGAGGGCAGCTGGGGGGACCAGGCCTGCAGGGGAGGGCAGTTGGGGGGATTAAGCCTACGGGGGAGGGTAGTTGGGGGGGATCAGGCCTGCAGGGAGGGCAGTTGGGAGGGGAGGCCTGCAGGGAGGGCATTTTGGGGGGGCCAGGCCTGCAGGGAGGGCATTTGGGGGGATCAGGCTTGCATGGGAGGGCAGTTGGGAGGGATCAGGCCTGCAGGGAGGGCAGTTGCAGAGATCAGGCCTTCAGGGAAGGGCAGTTGGGGGGACTTATCCTGCAGGGGAGGGAAGTTGGGGGTGACCCAGGCTTGCATGGGAGGGCAGTTGAGGGAGACCAGGCCTTCAGGGGAGGGCAGCTGGGGGGACCAGGCCTGCAGGGGAGGGCAGTTGGGGGTGACCAGGCCTGCAGGGGAGGGCAGTTGGGGTTGACCAGGCTTGCAGGGGAGGGCAGTTGGGGGGGACCAGGCCTGCAGGGGAGGGCAGTTGAGGGCAATCGAGCCAGCAGGGGAGCAGTTAGACATAGATCAGGCTGGCAGGGGAGGGCAGTTGGGGGTTATTGGGCCGGTAGGGGAGCAGTTAGGCATCGATCAGGCTGGCAGGGGAGTGGTTAGGGGGTGATCAGGCTGGCAGCCAGAAGCGGTTAGGGGCAATCAGGTAGGCAGGCAGGTGAGCGGTTGGGAATCAGCAGTCCCGGATTGTGAGAGGGATGTCCGACTGCCTGTTTAGGCCCTATCCCACTGGGCAGTCGGACATCCCTCGAGGGGTCCCAGATTAGAGAGAGTGCAGGCTGGGCTGAGGGACACACACACACACACACACACACACACACACACACACACCCCTGTGCATGAATTTTGTGCACCAGGCCTCTAGTAAATAAATAATAAAAGAAAATGTTTATGACAGCATTATTACTAAGATCTACAAAAGTAGATACAACTCCCTTAAACATCAAATGATTAATTAATAAATAAGGTGTTTTATACAATGTAATATCATTTAGCCATAAAAAGGAATGGATACTGATTCATGCTACAACATAGATGAGTATTAAAAATGATGTGGTAAAGGATTTTTTTGAGGGTAATGAATATATCTGGAATTAGACAATTATGATGTTTGTTCAACATTGTGAATATTCTAAACCCACTGAATTGCCCACTCAAAATATGATTTTCTGCCCTGGCTGGTTTGGCTCAGTGGATAGAGTATTGGCCTGTGGACTGAAGGGTCCTGGGTTTAATTCTGGCCAAGGGCATGTGCGTTGGTTGCGGGCACATCCCTAGTAGGAGGTGTACAGGAGGCAGCTGATCGATGTTTCTCTCTCATCGATGTTTCTAACTCTCTATCCCTCTCCCTTCCTCTCTGTAAAAATGTCAATAAAATATATTTAAAAATATGATTTTCTTATGTGCTAATTATGTCTCAGTAAAAACGATAAGTAACATATATAAGTGGAAATGTGGTGAATATTATCAATATAAATCCATAAGTAGAACTGAAAACTGCTTTTAATTCTATGTGAATTGTAATAGTTTTGTTTGGTTTAAAATTCCAGGCTAAAGCATACACGTGGAATTTTATAGAACCATATTAGAAACAAATTGGCAATAAAAAATGTTGTGCTCTAGAAAACTATCATACAATATAGTGTCATCTTAATTAAGAAATTGCCATCAGTGTGGTTTGTAGATTTTGAAAAGTTTATAAAATAAAATGGGGGGAAATAATATTTCTAAATTAATAAATATTTTAATAAATTTTTAACACTAATGATAAATGAAGAGATAAAAGAAGGAGTAATGTCAGCCAAATGGTGAGTAAAGAAGCTCCAAATACTTCTCATCTCATAGAAAAATAAAATAACAAGCATAAGCCAGCTAAAGTAATTTTATAGAAGTACTGGAAAATGGTGAAAAATCTACAGAAATGAAGTAAACACTCAATAGAGAAATAAGCACATTAGAAATCTCTATAATACAAGGCCTGTGGCCATTACGACCTAATGCGGAATGACCAAACAACCGGTTACCAAGAGGTGCTGGAGCACCTCTTGGTCCCTCCCCTCGGGCCCATGAGCCACTTGTGGCTGCAGGGTGGGGCTCATGGCTCACGCAGAATGGCAGGACTCGCACAGGGCTGGTGGGGCTTGTGTGGGGCCCAGGGCTCATGCAGGGCAGGTCTGGGTCTCACGCGATTTCGCACGCTGGGTCTTTACTTGCAATAATGTCAGCATTAAAATGTTTTTAAAGGATATGCAAATTTACTTATGTATATTGGGGAATTTTATAAACTAAGTATAGGTCTAGGCAAAGCATGTGATCAGAAAAACAAAACAATAAATGAGAAAACTTTTAAGCTTTCACTTCAGGCTGATTCCAAAACCAAGAGTACACTCAGTGAACTAGACAAAAATTGTGCCAACATAGAGATGGTCTGCAAAGTGAGACTTTATTATTTTTAATGTCCAATTTTCGACAAAAAACGACAACCCAATATAATAAGCCATATGAAGTGCCGGGAGCCGGTCCATCCTTGCTGTTTCAAGGGACCTGGCATATACGGCATACTGTTCTTAATATGTTTGCTCACCTTCTTGGCACTATGTGTTTTAACCAAGGTCACCTCTCTGAGAAAGGTTGTTTCCCCAGGTAGGGATTTTCCCCTGAAGTTAGGGAGGGAATAAAACCCCTTAACTAAGTGCCAGCAGGTAATTAATCACTTTAACTACGAACAATCATGCTTAAGCTACATAATCTTTACTCCCTGGAATGGAGATAAGAAACGCCCTAACCTTTGGAATAGAGATTGATAGGATTGGAATCAACTGGTATAAATACAGATGTAACAAGACAACAGGACACAGAACCTAGACACAGAACCTACACAGAACCTAGAGACAGAAGAACTTCGCTGGAGAGAACATGGCAAAAGATCCTGGACAGAACCTGGCTACAGAACTTGGCTGGAGAAACTAGATGGAACCTGGCTGAAGAACCTAGAGACAGAACCTGGCTACAGAACCTGGATAGAACATGGCAAGAGAACCTGACTAGAACCTGGTGACTGAACCTGACTGGAGAACCTAGCAAGGGAACATGGCTACAGAACCTGGCTGGAGAACCTACAGAACCTGGCAATAGAACCAGGCAAGAGAACCCAACCATGCTGATCAACTGAACGCTGCCTCCGTGTCATTCCTTCTTCGCCGACTCTGTCCACACCTTTGGGGACCCCTGGACCTGCTGGGGTTGGACCCCAACAATGAAGAAACAGGAAAACATGGCTCAATTAAGGAAAAACAAAAAGGAAATTGGCAGAATCCATCCCTGAATAAAGAATTAGACAAAGACTCAAAATGTCTTATATATGTTTAAAAACTAAAAAATACAAATATGTGAGCAAAAAATAAAGGAATTAGAAACATGACAAATGAATAAATAAAAGTATAAATATATAAAAATTATGATAAAAACAACCAGAAATTATGGAATTGGAAAATATAATTACTTTTTTCTAATTACTACAGATATTAAACAGTAGTTTTAAGAAGAATGAGTGGGGGCGGAATCAGCAAACGCTAAGATAAGACATTTGAAATTATTGAGTCTGAGTAGAAAAGGAAAAAAAAGTGAAAAGAGCTAAAGGGACTTGTGAAACACAATTAAATAATATATGCATTATGGGAGTCCCATAAGTAAAAGAGAAAGAGAAAGGAGTAGAACTTTTATTTTAAGAAACAATGGCTGAAAACTTCCCATATTATATGGAAAACATTAACCCAAAAAGACAAATCCAAAAAACTCAACAAACTTCAAGTATAATAAACTTATTAATTCCCACATTGAAAAACATTTAAATCTTATTATCAAAAGACAAATTCAGACTAAGGAAGAATTCTAAAAGCAGAAGTGGAGGAGGATAAATAAGGGATAAATGGTGATAGAAAGAGACTTGACTTGGGGTGGTGAACACAAAATACAATACACAAATGATGTATTATAGAATTGTATACCTGAAACCTATGTAATTTTATTAACCAGTGTCACCACAATACAATGCCCAACATGACTCACCTAAACATTCTCCCACCCTGCAGCTATCCCCCTGTGCATATTTCCAATGGTGGCATGAGCAGACTTTGACAAAATACTGAGTACATGCAGAAAGTCAGCCAAATCTGTGGGCCAGGGAGAGACCACAAACTTGAGATTTAGCAACAGCTTTAGTAAATAAATAAATAAATAAATAAATAAATAAATAAATAAATAAAAGCTGTCAGCTTTAAGCTGGATGTGTTTCAGGACATAGAGAAGTCATACAATCTTAAGAACTCTGCCATAAAAGGAAACAGGAACTGTGGACTAGGTATATATTTCGCCCTTCATGGCAGTTAGTAAAAACTGGAGGAGATGACTGTTACTTCAAACGTACAGAACATTACATAAAATGCCATGGAACATGAAAAAACCCCAAACAAACACAAAGCTAAAAAAGATCACAAATAACCTTGTAATCAAAACCAAAGACACGGAGATATCCAAGTTAACGAACAGCTAAATAATTTAAACATAGCTGTTGTTTTTTTTTTTGTTTGTTTGTTTTTTAAAAAATCTACGAACTACAAAAATCACCAAAAAAACAATTCAAGAAAATTAGGAAAATAGTACAAGGAAAAAGTAACTTTAAAAGATGAAAATTATAAAACAGAATCAAACAGAATTCTGGAGATAAAGAATAAAATAAATGAAATAAAAAGTGCAATAAATAACATCACTAGAAGAAACTGTGAGAATGAACACAGGAACTCTGGAATTATGCAATCAGAGGTTAACAAAGGAAAAAAGGGGTGAAGAAAGCTTGCATGAGCTCTAAGCATTAAAAGTATTAATTTGTGAATCATTGGAGTTTCGGTAAAAGGACAATCAAAGGAGGCAAAAACTTATTTAAAGAAAAATTTGCTGAGAAAAAAAAATAACAGAAAAAAATTGCTGAGAAATTCCCTAATCTGGCGTGAGATTTGGATATCTAAATCTCATGAACCATCAAATAAATCACTAAATAAATTTAAAGAGATTCACTACAAGACACACTATTAAACTGTTAAAAATCAAAGACAAGTTGACAATCTTAAAAGCAGCAAGTAAAAAGTCTGTAAATTACAAGGGAACCACTAAAATGCTATCAGTGGATTTCTTAGTTAGAAACCTTAAAGAACAAAAGATAGTAGAAAGTAGAATGTTATATTCGAAGTACTTAATGGGAAAAAAAACTGTTAAGTATACTTTACCCAGTAAAGCTGACTTTTAAAAAATGAAGGCAAGATAAACACTTTCCTAGAATAACTAAAGCTGAGGGAATTAATTATACCTAGAGCAGCCTTACAAGAATTTCTGAAAGGAGTTATTGAAGCTAAAATGAAAGGGTGTTAATTACTCATCTGAAAATACAAAACACCCTGGGAAAGGTCAGTATATAGTCAAATTCAGAATAATTTAATACTGTAATATGGTGGAAAGTTAACCATGGATGTTTGGAAGAGCTGGTTTTCTTTCTTTTTTTTTTTTTTTTTAAATATATTTTATTGATTTTTTTACAGAGAGGAAGGGAGAGAGATAGAGAGTTAGAAACATCGATGAGAGAGAAACATCGATCAGCTGCCTCCTGCACATCTCCCACTGGGGATGTGCCCGCAACCCAGGTACATGCCCTTGACCGGAATCGAACCTGGGACCCTTGAGTCTGCAGGCCGACGCTCTATCTACTGAGCCAAACCGGTTTTGGCGAGCTGGTTTTCTTTTAGGTCATCAAATTTGTTGATATATATTTGTTCACAGTAGTGTCTTTTAACCTTTTGTGCTTCCATAGTGTCATTCTAATGCCTCCTATGTTTTTATTTTATTTTATTATATCCATCTCTTTTTTTGTCTTTGTAGGTCTAACAAAAGGTTTTTCAGTTTTATCTTTTTTAAAAACCATCTTTTAATTTTGTTGATACCTTGTATTGATTTTTTCTCTATTTTATTATTTCTGCACTGACCTTAGTTGTTTTCTCCCTTCTGTTAACTTTGGGTTTAATTTATTCTTGTTTCTTTAGTTCCTTGAGGAATTAAGTTAATTTATTTGAGATCTATCTTTTTTCTAAATGTAATATTTTATTGCAAAAAAAATCACTTTTAAAGTTCTTTTGCAGCACTCTATAGGTACTATTACATTGTGGTTTAATCTACTTAAATCTATTAAGACTTATTTTTGACTTAACATATGATCTATCCTGGAGAATTCTTTTTAATTTGTGCTCGAGAAGAATGTTTCTGCTACTGTTGGATGGAATCTTGGTATATATGTCTATTAAGTTCATGTGGACTAAAGTATGATTTGTATGGTTCAAGTTTAATGTATGTATGTATGTATGTATGTATGTATGTATTATCTATCTTGTTGATTTTTTGTATAGTTTCTTTATCCATTGTTGAAACTGGGTTATTAAAGTTTGCAACTTGTAGTGTACTGTTCTCAATATCTTCCCTCAAATCTGTTAGTATTTGCTTAATTTATTTTAGGTGCTCCAATTTTGGGGAATATTGATAAATATTCTTGTAAATGTTTTTGGCTTAATATCTATTTTGTCTAATTTAAGTATATCTTCCCCTGCTCTCCGGTTGTTTTCTACTTGCATAAAATATGTTTCTCCATTTCTTCATTTTAACTTTACTTTTGTCTGTAAAGCTGAGGTGAGCCTCTTATAGGTAGCATATAATTGGGCCATGATATTTTTTATCCATCTAGCAACTCTACGTCTTTTAATTAGAAAATTCAATCCATTTACATTTAGAGTAGTTATTTATAGTTTTGGACTTACTTAAGGCATAGTATTATTTGTTTTATAGAACCTATTTTTTCTTTGTCTCTCCTGCTGCCTTTCTTTGTAAATTAATTATTTCCTATAGTAGTATGTTTTATTTTCTCTATATATTTTATTAATTTAATTCATGTTTTAGCTTTATAGTTGCCATGAGGCCCATATACATCATATTATATAGTTGTTCATTTTATGTTGATAAAAATTTAACTTGATCATATTTTTAAAATTACCCTTTTAGAACCCCTATTTTGCATTTGGTGTCACAATTTATTTATTTTTATTTTGTATATTTATTAACAACAAATTTTGTTGGTGAATTTGACCAAATATTTCAAGGTAAATTAAAAGCAAACATTATGAAACAATTTTAAAAAATTAAGTAAAGAGAATGTTTTCAATTTCATTTTATGAGGCCAGCATTACCTTGATATTAAAGTCAGACAAAGATAATACAAGAAAAGAAATTACAGGCCATTATCTTTGATGAATATAGATGTAAGAATCATCAATAAAATAATAGCAAATTGAATTGAACAATACATTTTAGTGGTCATACAATATTTTCAAGTGGAATTTATCCCACAGATGCAAGGATGGTTTAGCATGTGCAAATTAAGCAGTATAATACACGACAATAATAATATGAAGGATAACATCATATGACCATTTCAATAGATGCAGAAATAGCATTTGACAAAATTGAACATCCTTTCATGATAAAAAAAAAAAATCTCAAAAAATTGGTTAGAGAAGGAACATATCTCAACATAAACACCACATATGAGAAGACTATAGCTAACATTATATTTAACAATGAAAAGATGAAAGTTTTTTCTTACATATTAGAAAGAAGACAATGGTGTCCAATTAGAAAGAAGAAAAGGACAAACTGTTTATCATGAAATAATTTTCATTTAAGGGAATGACTAACAATGAGGCTACAATCATTCAGTTGTGGGCATGTTGCAGATATATTCTCAAAAATTCCAATGAATCTTTCACTCAAAGAGAAACAATTATGAATATGTTTTCCCATCGACAAAAATTAATTATTCAAGACAAATTAGAATTTATGAAAACTTGCCCGTGTCGCCATGGCATGATAACTTGCACTACAAACATATTTTTTGAATATGATCAGGGGTGATAGTAACTATTTTTTTATGTTATGAAATTTATAAATTTGGGGGTGCTGCTTAATTCTGAGAACAATTATATTCTTCAAGAGACCAATGTGTGATGTAGAAACTCATGTAGGTGCAAAATCACATCTCAAGTGCAAGATAGAGAAATGAAATTTGAAGCAACAGATTACAAAATTTATGCTGAGAATTTCAAATTCCAAGTTTTAAGTAATATTTAAGAAAATACTACTATACAGGTTTGATATACTATCAAAAATAATATTCTGGGAGGAGGAGAAAATGGCGGAGGTATAAACGGACGTGTCCTGTGCCTTGTCCTGGAGCAGATAAGGGTGAGCAGCTGAAACGGGTAACATACAGCCCGAATAGGCAGAGGAGTTTCAGCTGAGAGTCTGTCTGAAGCTGGGAAAGACAGAGAACCCCCAGAAAAAAAAAGGACGGTTGGAGACTGCGGCTGAAACCTCTCTCGGTGCGCCAGCTCAGCAGCGGAGACTGCGCCATCTTGGGTAGCTGTTGCCAGCGTCCAGAGATCAGCTTCTAATCTGGAAACAAGGGATCTCAAGCAGTGTGACTGCGTGAACTCAGACGAGCACTGCTTCTTCTCACGGAAAGGTTAGACTTCCCCTAAAGGTGCAGTTTGTAATTCGGGTTGGAGAGAGGACCGAGCTGGCGTGCGCGGGGCGAAATCTGCGCCCCACAGAGTCCGCGGCCATTGGGACCAGCGTGACCCACGAGTGGGGAAGGGGCCCCACAGGGCTGCTGGCAGAAGGGAACGCTAAAAATAAGCCCATAGCTAGACTGGATGTAAAAAAGCAGCCTTGGACTTTGCCAGTGTCCCGGCTGCTTGGTGCCAGGGGCGAGTGGGCGCGCGGAGACTGTGCCCAGACCTGGAAGGTGGAGGCTTGCGAATTCACACAGAGTATCAGGCACTTGTTACAGTTCCCCTTAGATCCGCGCATTTGATTATTAAACCCAGTGCATGGGATTCCCCAGTTAGGGTCATTCGCAGAGACTGTAGGGGAAAGTTCTTTTTGGAGAGCCTGGGAAACAGAGCGGGCAGTAACCATTAAAGAACCAGCTCTGGGCAGTGGACTTTCCCAAATTAGTTTCAAGTATCATAGAGGAAAAAAAAACCCTACTGATAGAGAGGACTTATAACCTCAGAGATCAATCCAGACACACTGCCACCCAGAGGCAGAGGAACGAACTGTCTCTTCTGTGATCACAAATAAAGGTAGTCTGGTAAACAAATACAACCTGCCTTAAAATCAGGACTGTGGTTTACGGCACAGAGGGACAGTGTATTGCAGGGAAATTCAATACTCTCCTGAATGTCTGGCAGGACTAAGGCGTGCCAAAAAGAAGAGTAGAAGATCTGAAGCACCTTCACTACTGCATATTTTTATATTTTTTTAAATTCTTTTTTCACCATTTCATTAAGAATCTATTTTATTACTATTTTTTTTTCATCACTTGATTTTACCTTTTTAATTACCACATTTTTTTAACCAGTATTATTGCTATCATTTTACCATTTTTTCAAGTGTCATTTTATTTTTTATTTTTTTATTTTTCTTTGTTTTATTTTGGGATTAGTGTTCTACACTCTATTTTCATCGTTTCTTTAGCATCATTTCTCTCTATCTCACATTTACCCTTAAGCCAAAACTCTCTTCCTCACTTTTCCCCTTTTGCTGTCCTGTTTCTCCTACCCTATTCCTGCTTTAGATTTTCCCTATTCCTTCTTTTTACCCACTGTCTAAATTTCACCCTACTTGTATATCTAATTTCCAATCCCTTGCTCTAAATCCATATACACCTCTCTCTTATCTTTCTTCACTATCCAATTTTTTTTCTCTCTCTCTCTGTCGTTTTGCTAGTGTTTGCTTGATTTTGAGTATATTAGGTTTTTTTATGCTTGTTTGGGAGATTGTTTTGTTTTTCATTTTCATTTTTCTGTTTTGTTTATTTTTTCTTTCTCTGGTTATTTTTGTGCTTCTGTTTTCCCTTGCCTTGCTTGATATTAGTGGTTGTTTGTAGTTTGCATTAATCTCCAGGGATCTGCTGCTGGAATTCATTGTGATTAGTTGCAGTTCTATTAGAGTTTTCTCCCCTTACAAATAGCCTCTTCCCCACCTCTATTTCATCCTCCCTCTTACCTTTTTTTTTTCTTTTGTCTGTTTGTTTTTTTCTCCTCTCCCTTTTCCCAATCTCATTTCGGCACTCCTTTTTGTTTTGTCTTTTTCTCTTTAATCTTTTTCTCTTTTTTCTTCTTTATCCCCTAATTCTCTTCGCTCAGGTGGTCACCTTTATTTGGGGTTATGAATATCGTGAATACATTTTGTTCAGTGCCTTGTACGTTGTGCCTTGTTGTGTTGTATTTTGTGCCTTTAAATCAACGCAGCAGAGAGAGAACTACATAACCAAACACCTGGAGAAGAGAGATCATGGTGAAACAAAGAACCAGCCCACATATGAAAGAAAAACAGGCATCATCAGAAAAGGAAGTAAATGAAATGGAGGCAATGGAGGCAAGCAACCTGTCAGAGAAAGAATTCAGAGAAATGGCCATAAGGTGGATGAAAAAAATGGAAGACAAATTCAACAATATATGTAGGCACCAAGAGGAAATGAAGAAGAACCAAGAGGAAATGAAGAGAAACCAAGAAGAAATGAAAAATGACATCACTGCTATAAAGAACTCAATAGAAAGCATCAACAGTAGACTAGAAGAAGCAGAGGACTGCATCAGCGAGCTAGAAGACAAGGTAGGAAAAAATACCCAAACAGAACAGCTTCTAGAAAAAAAAATTAAAAAGCAGGAGGAGAGCCTAAGAGAACTCTGGGAAAACGCTAAATGAAACAACATCCGAATAATAGGGGTGCCAGAAGGAGAGGAAACTGAGCAAGGAATGGAAAACCTGTTTGAAAAAATAGTAACAGAAAATTTCCCTGATATAGGGAAGAAAAAACTCACACAAATCCAAGAAGCTCACAGAGTCCCAAACAAAATGAACCCGAAAAGACCGACGCCAAGGCACATAATAATTAAATTGGCAAACACCAAGGACAAAGCAAGAATCTTAAAAGCAGCCAGAGAGAGACAGAAAGTTACCTACAAAGGATCCCCCATCAGACTAGCGACCGATTTCTCAACAGAAACACATCAGGCAAGAAGGGAATGGAATGAAATATACAAAGTTATGCAAAGGAAGGGTCTGAATCCAAGAATACTGTACCCAACGAGGCTATCAATCAAAATTGAGGGTCAAATCAGGAGCTTCACAGACAAAAACGGTCTACGGGAGTTTATTACAACCAAGCCAGCAATGCAAGAAATGCTAAAGGGTCTGCTGTAAATAGAAAAAAATAGGAAACAAAGAAGGAACGCAGTGGTAAAGAACAAAAATGGCGACTAACAAGTGTCTATCAATAATAACTTTAAATGTAAATGGATTAAATTCCCCAGTCAAAAGACATAGGGTAAATGAGTGGATAAGAAAACATGACCCATATATCTGCTGTCTACAGGAAACCCACCTCCGAAAAAAAGACTCACACAGACTGATGGTGAAGGGATGGAAAAAGGTTTTTCAGGCCAATGGAAGTGAAAAAAAAGCCGGGGTAGCAATACTTATATCTGACAAATTAGATCTCAAAGTGAAGGACATAAAATGAGATAAAGAAGGCCACTTCATAATACTAAAGGGAGCAGTCAAACAAGAAGAAATAACTCTGGTAAATATATATGCACCCAATATAGGAGCACCCAAATACGTAAGAAATCTTCTGGAGAAGATCAAGGGAGAGATTGACAGCAAGAGAATCATAGTAGGGGACCTTAACACCCCATTATCACCACTGGACAAATCCTCTAAACAGAAACTCAGCAAAGAAACATCAATCCTAAATGACTCACTAGATCAGATGGAATTAATTGACATCTTCAGAACATTTCACCCCAAAGCCACAGAATATACATTCTCCTCAAGTGCACATTTGTCATCTTCAAAGATAGACCATATATTGGGTCACAGACAAAGTCTCTTCAAATTCAAGAAAACTGAAATCATATCAAGCATCTTCTCAGACCACAAAGGCAGAAAACTGGAAATCAACTACAACAAAAACAATCCAGAAAAAACAAACACATGGAGACTAAATAGCATGCTATTAAACAATGACTGCGTTACCAGTGAGATCAAAGAAGAAATAAAAAGCATCATGGCAACAAATGACAATGAAAACACAACAATCCAAAACCTATGGGACACAGCAAAAGCAGTCTTGAGAGGGAAGTTCATAGCTCTACAAGCCTACTGCAAGAAAGAAGAAACAAGGAGAATAAATGACCTAACTCTACAACTCGAAGAGTTAGAAAGAGAGCAACAAAAAAAGCCCACTGTAAGCAGAAGGAAAGAAATAACAAAGATCAGAGCGGAGATAAATGACATAGAGACCAAAAAAACAATACAAAAGATCAACAAAACCAAGAGCTGGTTCTTTGAAAGGATAAACAAGATTGATACACCTCTAGCCAGGCTCACCAAGAAACAAAGAGAGAGGACCCAAATAAACAAAATCAGAAATGAAAGAGGAGAAATAACAACAGACCCCATAGAAATACAAAGGATTGTTAGAAAACACTATGAACAACTCTACTCCAACACACTAGACAACCTGGAGGAAATGGACATATTCCTAGAAAAATACAACCTTCCAAAACTTAACCAGGAAGAATCTAAAAATCTCAATACGCCAATAACTATGGAGGAAATCGAAGCAGTAATCAAAAAGCTTCCAGCAAACAAAAGCCCTGGGCCAGATGGCTTCACAGGGGAGTTTTACCAAACATTCAAGGAAGACCTAAAACCTATCCTCCTCAGACTATGTCAAAAGATCCAAGAGGAAGGAACACTTCCCAGCTCATTCTATGAAGCCAACATCACCCTAATCCCAAAACCAGATTAAGACAATACAATGAAAGAGAATTAGAGGCCAATATCCCTCATGAACATAGATGCCAAAATCCTCAACAAAATCCTATCAAATCGGATCCAGCAGTACATCAAAAAGATCATACACCATGACCAAGTAGGATTTATCCCAGGGATGCAAGGATGGTACAATTTCCGCAAATCAATAAATGTGATACATCACATAAACAAATTGAGAGAAAAAAACCACATAGTCATATCAATTGATGTGGAGAAAGCATTTGACAAAATCCAACACCCTTTCTTGATAAAAAACTCTCAGCAAGATAGGAATTGAGGGATCATACCTCAACATAATAAAAGCCATATATGACAAACCCACAGCCAACATCATACTCAATGGGCAAAAACTAAAACCATTCCCCCTAAAAACAGGAACAAGACAGGGATGCCCCCTCTCACCACTCCTGTTCAACATAGTACTGGAAGTACTAACCGTTGCGATCAGACAAGAAGAAGAAATAAAAGGCATCCAGATTGGAAAAGAAGAAGTAAAACTGTCCTTATTTGCAGATGACATGATACTGTACATACAGAACCCTAAAGACTCCATCAAAAAATTATTAGACTTAATAAATGAATTCGGCAATGTAGCAGGATACAAAATTAATGCTAAGAAATCCATGGCATTTCTTTACACCAATAGTGAACTTACAGAAAGTGAAACTACAGAAGCAATCCCATTTACCATTGCACCAAAAAAATTAAAATACCTAGGAATAAACTTAACTAAGGAGATAAAAGATTTATATGCCAAAAACTACAGGACACTGAAAAAAGAGATAGAGGAAGACATAAACAGATGGAAGAATATACCATGTTCATGGATTGGTAGAATCAACATCATCAAAATGTCCATACTACCCAAAGCAATTTATAGATTCAATGCAATCCCCATTAAATTACCAATGGCATATTTCACAAATCTAGAACGAACGTTCCAAAAATTCATCTGGAATAAAAAAAGACCCCGAATAGCTGCTGCAATCCTGAGAAAGAACAAAGTAGGTGGGATCTCAATACCAGATATCAAACTGTATTACAAAGCCACTGTTCTTAAAACAGCTTGGTACTGGCACAAGAACAGACATATAGATCAATGGAATAGAATAGAGACCCCAGAAATCAACCCAAACCACTATGCCCAATTAATATTCGACAAAGGAGGCAAGAACATACAATGGAGTCAAGACAGTCTTTTCAATAAATGGTGTTGGGAAAATTGGACAGATACATGCAAAAAGATGAAACTAGACCACCAACTCACACCATACACAAAAATAAACTCAAAATGGATAAAAGACTTAAACGTAAGATGGGAAAACATAAAAATACTAGAGGAATCCACAGGCAGCGAAATCGCAAACATATGCTGAAGGAATTTCTTCTCTGTTAATGCTCCTAGGGCAATGGAAACTAAAGAGAAAATAAACAAATGGGACTACAACAAAATAAAAAGCTTTTGCACAGCAAAGGAAACCATCAAGAAAACAACAAGAAGACCCACTACATGGGAGAACATATTTGCCAATGATACCACCGATAAGGGTTTAATTTCCAACATTTACTGGGAACTCATGAAACTTAACAAAAGGAAGATAAACAATCCAATAAAAAAAATGGGCAACGGACCTAGATAGACACTTTTCGAAAGAGGACATACAGAAGGCCGAAAGACATATGAAAACATGCTCAAAGTCACTAATTATACGAGAGATGCAAATCAAAACGACAATGCATTATCATCTCACACCTGTCAGAATGGCTATCATCAACAAATTAACAAACAACAAGTGTTGGAGAGGATGTGGAGAAAAAGGAACTCTTCTGCACTGCTGGTGGGAATGCAGACTGGTGCAGCCACTGTGGAGAACAGTATGGAGCTCCCTCAAAAATCTAAAAATGGAACTCCCATTTGACCCAGTGATCCCACTACTATGAATATATCCCAAGAAACCAGAAACGCCAATCAGAAAGGATATATGCACCCCTATGTTCATAGCAGCACAATTCACCATAGCTAAGATTTGGAAACAGCCTAAGTGCCCATCAGCAGATGAATGGATTAGAAAACTGTGGTACATATACACAATGGAATACTATGCTGTGGTAAAAAAAAAGAAACTCTTGCCTTTTGCAACAGCATGGATGGAACTGGAGAGCATTATGCTAAGTCAAATAAGCCAGTCAGAGAAAGATAAATACCACATGATCTCACTCATTTGTGGATTATAGTGAACAACATAGACTGATGAAAAGGGACAGACCCAAAGACTGAGAAACAGCGATCAGGCTATCAATCCCCAGAAGGAAAGTAGGGGAGGGCGGGGGTAAGGGGAAGAGATCAACGGAAGGACTTGTATACATGTATATAAGCCAAACCAATGGACATGGACAACAGGGGGATGGGAGCATGAGTGTGCGGGGCGGGGGGGGGGGGAGTTGGGGTTTAATGGGGGGGATGAGGACACATTTGTAATACCTTAACTAATAATAATAATAAAAAATAATATTCTGTTACCTATAAACACTATTAAACCATTCCTCCATTTTCAAATTACATATCTGTATAAGCCCAGATATTCTTCATATTCTTCAGTCCAAGCAACATGTCAAAATATTAAATGCACGGGATTCCTGTCCATATGGTGGTATAGGTAAATGAGGTACTTGAATCCACCTGCAACTACATCAAAATTACAACTAAACTACAGAAAAACCATCATTCAGGACCACCTGAAATCTAACTGACTAGAAGTCCTACAATCAAGGATATAAAGGAAAAGCCACATCAAGAATGGTAGGAGTTGCAAAGATATAGAATGGTCTGGTCCAATACCAGCTGTTAAAAATAAGGAGGGATATCTCATATGTAGAGATACTCCTTAAGGAACAAGGGGGGCCCAGTCCTACACCAGGCCCCCAGTACCTGAGTTCCAGTGCCAGGAATAGAAGTCTCCATAACTTCTGGCTATAAAACCCAGCTCAGAATGTGGCTGAGTGATATGGAGGGCTGTCGGAGTCCCTGGGTCCCTCTTAAAGGGCCCATGCACAGACTTACTGGAACTCACTCTAAATTCCAATCCTGGGGACTAGGGTCATATGGGAAGTAACTGAGTTATTTGGCACTGGGGCTAGAGCTGGCAGGGCAGCTTTGTCCCAGACTAAGGTGTTGGCAGAGGCCATTGTTCATTTTCTGGGGCTCCCCCACAGAGCCAGCAGGCAGCCACCATATCATCAACCTGCTCTGAAACTCTGCCCAACCCAAATTATGGGACCACCCAAACCATTTCCAGTGATGTCTCGTTACAAAAATTCCTGTTTTGGCTCATGTATCAGACTTACGTAAAATCTCTCAAACCAACAACATCTGGCCTCAGTGTGCCATGTACCTTTTGCTAAGTGGCTCCTGGCCAGGAGCAGAAGCCAAGCTTGATTCAGAGATTGGCCTATCCTGGGCACCTACAAGCCCAGCCCCAGTACCAGCCAGCCGCAGATCACTTTGTCATTCATCTCAGGTGGCCCTGGGAAGGGCACCTTGGTCTATAACTTCTGGGAGGTTCCAGAGCCAGATCACCCTGTGGATGGATTGAGAACACATCAAAACAATAGCCAATCACATCTACAAGGGACACACTGAAGGGTCAGACTCAGCAGGCACCAGAGATCTGCTGATAAGACCTGCTCCAAGGGGTTGGTCCCTGCACAGCTGATCTTCCAAGATAGTCATAACCAGTCCTCACAGCCAATTGAACTGGGCCTAAATCCCACCAATTTAAGTGCCAACAGCAACCATGCCTCAAGTACAACAGGAGGGTGTACACAGCCTACATGGGGTGGGGGCACACCTGGAGTGCCCAGCTCAAGTGAATGGAGATGCTATGTCAATGGAACTTATAGGACACCTACTACATTAGACCACTCTGCCAAGTCTCAAGGACTTAGAAGCTCTAATATGTGAAACTAAAACAGCAAGGCAGACAAAATGAGGAGACAAAGAAACGTGTCCCAAATGAAAGAACAGAACAAAACTCCTGAAAAAAACTAAACTAAATTGAGGCGAGCAATTGACTAGATGCAGAATTCAAAACACTGCTTATAAGTATGCTCAATGAAATTAGGGGAAGAGTAGATAAACTTTGTGAGAACTTTCATAAAGAGATAGCAAACATAAAAATGGAGATAGAAAACATAAAAAAGGACCAGAAGAAATTGAGAATACACAAACTGAAGTGAATAATACGTTACAGGGGATTGACAATGGAGTAAATGAAACAGAGGATTAAAAAAGAAGAATCCAAAAAAAAATGAGGATAGTATAAGGAGCCTCTGGGACAACTTTACCTCATGAGGGTGCCAGAAAGAGAAGAGAAGAGAGAGAGTAAGAAATTGAAAACCTACATGAAAACATAATGACAGAAATTTTCCCTAATCTGGTGAAAGAAATAAATACACATGTCCAGGAAGTGCTGAGAGTCTAAACAAGATGAACCCAAAGAAGCCCACACCACACATAATAATTAAAATACAAAAGTTTAAAGACAAAGAGAGAATCTTAAAAGCAGCAAGAGAAAAGCACTTTGCTGCCTACAGGGAACTCCCATAAAACTGTAAGCTGATTTCTCAACAGAAACTTTGGAGGCCACAGTGGATTGGAATGTAATATTAAAAGTCATAAAAAGCAATAGCCTACATCCAAAATTACTCTGTTCAGCGAAGCTGTCATTTAGATTCAAAGGACAGAAGAAACAGACAGCTAAAGAAGTTCATCACCAGTATTGCAAAAAATGTTTTAAAAGTATCCTACAAAAAAAAAAAACAGAAGAAAAAAATGTGAATAATATTATGAAAATAAATACATATGTATTAACAATTCCTTTAATTGTAAATGGGTTAAATGATCCAATCAAAAGACTATTGGGAGCTGAATGGATAGAAAAGGAAGACCTTTACATAAACTGTTTGCAAGAGACTCACTTCAGATCGAAAGATACACACAGACAAAAAGTAAAGGGATGGGAAAAGATATTTCATGAAAATGGGGCGGGGGGCTAGTGTAGCAATACTTGTATCAGGCAAAATAGAATTTAAAACAAATGCTACATAATAAGAGACATAGAATTACCCAACAATTCCACTTCAGGACAGTTATCCAAGGAAACCCAAAATATAAATTGAAAAACATATATATCAATATGTTCATTGCAACATCATAATAGTGAAGATATGGAAGAAAACTGTCTATCCTATATAATAAAAAGGCTAATATGCAAATGGACTGAACTGCGGAACCACCGGTCGCTATGGAATGCCCTGACCACCAGGGGGCAGACGCTTAATGCAGGAACTGCCCCCTGGTGTGTCAGTGTGCTCCCACAGGAGAAGCATCGCTCAGCCAGAAGTTGGACATCCCCCAAGGGCTCCAGGACTGCGAGAGGGTGCAGATCAGGCTGAGGGACCTCCCCAAGTGCACATATTTTATGCACCAGGGCCTCTAGTTAATAGATAAATGGATAAAGAAGTGGTGCAAGTATACAATGGAATATAACTCAGTCATATAAAAGAATGAAATATTGCCTCTGCAAAAAAAAAAAAAAAAAAAAAAAAAAACACCAAACACATAGATTGACCTAGAGAATATTGTTCTGAGTGAAATAAGTCAGACAGAGACAGGCAAATGCTATATAATTTCATTTGTATGTTGACTCTAAAATACACTCAAGTGAATGAACAAGCAAAACAGAAAAAAACTTATAGATACAGAGAACATTTTGATGGTTGACAGATGGGACAAAGGTTGGGGAGATGGGTGAAAATGGTGAAGGGAGTAAGAAGTACAAATTGGTACTTGCAAAATAGTCATGGGAATGTAAAGTATAGCATAGGGAGTACAGTCAATAATCTGTACATATAAAAGCCTAAGCGATCATCCAACCCTTCAACTGTCTGACTGGTAGCTATGACGTGCACTGACCACTAGGGGGCAGACACTCAACACAGGAGCTGCCGAGCTGTGGTGACTTGGCAGCTGCGGTTCTCGGCTGACACACCCAGAACCTGAGAGGAGGACCCCTGATTCTTGGGTGTGTCACCCAAGAACTGCCCTCAAGGGATGTTGGAGAGCTGGTTTTGACCCAATCTCCACAGGCCAGGCTGAGGGACCCCACTGGTGTATGAATCCATGTACCGGGCCTCTAGTATTGTAATAACTATGCTTGGAATCAGATGAGAACTAGATTTATTGAGGTAATCACTAAGTAAATTATATAATGTCTAATCCCTGAATTATACATCTGAAGCAAATATAATATTGTACTAGTGGCCTGATGCAAGAAATTCATGCACATTAAAAGGGGATTAATTAGAGGAAATATTTTAATATTGCTATTTGCCCTTTCTCTATAATAGAAGTGTCAGACATGAAAGAAAATTAGTAAAATGTGTATGAAAATCTTCCTCCTGTCAGAGTCTAGAGTGTGCTGCGGGACCCAGAGTCAAGTTCCCACACACCTGCGGCACCTCAAAATTGCGCAAGACCCAGACCCATCAGGCCCCACTCCCATTATGTGAGATCCAGACACAGCGAGCCCCACCCTTGTCAAGCCCCGAAGGGCAGGGGGCAGAGCCTCAGATCCCCTGGCCCAGCGCCAGGTGGGGGGCACAGCCTCAGGTCCCCCAGCACATGTTCAGGTCCCCTGTTCAGGCGCTGGGGCAGGGCGCACATCCTGAGGTCCCCCATCAAGCCCCACATGGCAGGGGTTGCAGCCGCAGGTCCCCCGGCCTGGTGCCAGGGCAGGCGCATGGCCTTAGGTCCTCCGGCCTGGTGCTGGGGTGGGGAGTGTGGCCTGAGGTCTCCTGGCCTGGCACTGGGGCGGGGGGTGCAGTCTGAGGTCCCCTGGCCCTGCGCTGGGGTGAGGGGCATGGCCTGAGTTTCCCTGTCAAGCCCCACCAGGCAGGGGGCACAGCCTCAGTTCCCTGCTGATTTCTTGTTAAGGCTCGTTATAGGAACTCGGCCTCTGCTGTGGGCACAGCCATCTTGTGTTACAAAATGCCTGTCTCCGCTGTGGGTGCAGCCATATTGACTGTTATGGCGTGATGGTCAAATTGCATATTCCCTCTTTATTAGATAAGATTTTGACTGTAACTAAAAAAATATTTAAAGCCAAAAAAGTTTTAAGAGGGAATTAACAACAAATCAGCTGCTTCCCAGTGTTGCTTGTAATTTAATCAGAAATTTTATTTAGAGGAAGGGACTCTCAAAATTATTCTAAGTTCAACATTGCATGAAGAGAATCTATATAGGGCCTTTTGTCATTTGCAAGTGGCTTTGTAGCTGCCATTATTACCAGAAAGTTCCCTTAATAATTAGAATTCAAGGAAGAAAGAAAATAATGAGATGTCACATAATTCCATTACTCACTGCAGAAACAAGTAATGCTAAATAAATGTTTCTCACTTAAGCAAAGCTGAAATGTTGACATTTAATTTTTCTTCCACTTTCTCATCATATCGTTTTTCATACTGGTCCTTTTCTGAAAAGGGAAAACTTCCTCCAAGTGTCTTAGGCATGCAAAATAAAATAGTCATGAAATTCTTTCATTAAAATCTACATTCTTGAAGTTAAGAAATATTAAATGCAGAATTTGATGGAAGAATCTGTCTATACTAAGACATTATTCTTTTTGTTTTAGAAAGTGTTGCTATTTTTAATAATATATTCTATATATTAACATGTAATAAGTTTATTATTGTTATGATTTTTAAATTAATTTAAATATTAATAAGTTTTAAATTTTCAGATTTCATTTCTAACACAGCAATTATTGATAAATACAACCCACATAATCAAAAGTTCTTTGGGATCAGGAAAGACACAAGTTGGCAGCAGATTAATTAGAAGCTACACTGACATTCTCCCAGGGCCAAACCGGAATTCAACTAAAATATAAAATAATAATCTTGAATAACCAACTGAAGTCTAGCTGGAGAGAAATCTTATTAAAAATGATGGTCATAACAGCACAATTTACAGTAGCTAAGATTTGGAAACAGCCTAAGTGTCCATCAACAGATGAGTGCACTAAAAAACTATGGTGCACTACACAATGAAATACTATGCTTCTGTAAAAAAGAAGGAACTCTTACCATTTTCAACAGCATGAATGGAACTGGAGTGCATTATGCTAAATGAAATAAGACAGTAGGAGAAATATAAATATCACACGATCTCACTAATATCCTATCTAATAAAAGAGAAACATGGTAATTAGCAGTACGTCCGCTACCCTTCCCATTGGCTAATCAGGGCAATATGCAAATTAACTGCCAGCCAAGATGGCGGCCGGCAGCCAGGCAGCTTGAAGCGAACATGAGGCTTGCTTGCTTCAGTGACGGAGGACTCCAATGTTCCCGCCTGCCGCTGCTGGGCTCTGAGCTTGCAGTTTGAAACATTGTTACAAATATAGAAGCTAAACAAAACCCCAGAAACCTGCTTTCAGCCAGCCAGGACCTCAGAGCTGGAGTTGAAACAGTGTTTCGATTATAGAACCCAAACAAAACAGATACCTGCTTTCAGCAGCGGAGGCCTATGAGCTAGAGCCAAGCCTCAGAGCTAAAGCTGGCCCAGAATAAAAAAAAAAGAAAAAAAATGAGTGGGTGGGAGCTTCAGTCACCCACCAGCCTGAAAACAGCCCTCAGCCCCTCACCCAGACTGGCCAGGCACCCCAGTGGGGACCCCGACCCTGAAGGGTGTGTGACCAGCTGCAAACAGCCATCATCCCCTCATCCAGACTGGGCAGGCACCCCAGTGGGGACCCCCACCCTGATCCAAGACACCCTTCAGGGCAAACCAGCCGGCCCCCACCCATGCACCAGGCCTCTATCCTATATAGTAAAAGGGTACTATGCCTCCCAGCACCAGGATCAGTGAAGCCGTGAGGCCTCCCGGCACCGGGATCAGCGTGACAGGGGGCAGTGCCCAAACCCACTGATCACCCTGCGGCTCTGTGTGTGACAGGGGGCAGGGCCATAACCTCCCTATCCGACCTGCTCTGTGTGTGACAGGGTGCGGCGCCCCAACCCCCTGATCGGCCCTGCTCTGTGGGTGATAGAGGGTGGCCCCCCAACCGCCCCCCACAGGCTCTGCTCTGTGTGTGACAGGGTGCAGCGCCCCAACCCCCTGTTCCGCCCTGCTCTGTGTGTGATAGGGAGCGGTGCCCCAACTCCCCTATCGGCCCTACTCTGTGAGTGACAGGGGGGCGCTCCTCAACCCCCTGATCTGCCCTGCTCTGTGCGTGACAGGGGGGAACTCCCCAACCCCTGATGGGCCCTGCTCTGTGCATGGCAGGGTGGGAACAAGCATGGAGATGTCAATTGTGGAAAAAGGATTCATATGTAATACTTTAAACAATAAAGAATTTAAAAAATGATAGGAAATGGAGGCCACATCACGTTTGGTAGGAAGTACAGAAGCACAAAAGGGCTTGATTGGCTCCCACGGGCAGCAGCTGAAGTTCCAGCGGGATATCTTAGCTTCAGGGGGTTCCCTGTGAGACACCTGGGGTCTAAACCTCAAACCAGCCCAGAGCACCAGAACTGGAAAAAGTTCCCACATATCATCTGGCTATGAAAAGCAGCAGGGTTTCTGTCCACCAAGGAGAGATTGCTGGAAAAGAAAGCACTCCACAGAGGGCCAACACACTAAATTTTGTGTGCAGCAACTTACCTTGAGCTCTGGAAGAGGGAGGACAGAGTAAACTAGAGCTGTGTGAGGAGAATCCAGTGTTGGTGGCTCTGTGGGAAGAATTTGAGGGAACAGTCACCTGGATCCCTGTGCAGAATCATTGCCCCATACTGTAAAGGTCACCTTTCTCAGGCAGACTTTTCCCATTAATGCAACTTTAGCCTGGGGGGAATAAATTGCCCCACCCATTGGAAACCTTGTGGAGTTTATGCCTTGCTGAGCTCTATAGCCTTAGGTTGGTTAAGTGGCTGAGAGTAAAAATCAGCCTTCAAGCAGAGATGGATGCCTGAGGTGCTTTGAGTCTGCATGTCCTGAATTTGGGTCCTGCTCCAGGAAAAGAAGACCTTGGTGTATAGTTTGGTCCATTCTACATGCGCCCAGACTCAGAAGAAAGAGCCATAAGCTATAGAGCAATGATAGCTCCAAACAGGGTACTCACAGACAATCACAAACACTGTCTGATATTTCCCTGCACCAGAAACCCTCAGAAGCGGCCCTAAACCAATACATCCAGTGGCCACATTCAGACAACAGCAGAGCAGGATCCAATAAGATTCACAGGCAGTATATCCACAGGGAAATATTGGCAGGCTCCAAACCCTGCTGAAGTGAATTCTGCTTCATGTAATAAGTGCCTGAAAAGCAGCCTGCATGCTGTGTTGAGGCTTGAGTCTCACTATTAGTCAGCTTGCGGGGTGAGCTGAAGAATAAAAAGACAGTAGCATTCAAAATTTAATTACAACAGGAAGACTCATACAACAAACACAAGGGACATTATTAGAGCCCCAGGTCTGGTAAGACTATGCCACTAGGTCCCAAAGGTCCCATACTACATAAGACCACCCTACCAAGACTGGGAGTCATAGCAGATAAACCTAATACATAGAAACAAACCAAAACAGGCAGCCAAAATGGGGAGAAATAGAAACAAGTCCCAAGTGAAAGAACAAGAGAATTCTCCAGAAGAAGAGCTAAATGAAATGGAGATAAACCCATTTATCCTATATAGAATTCAGAGAAATGATCATAAGGATGCTCAACAGCATGAAAAAAAGATATAGAAACTAAGAAAAATGACCAGTTGGAAATGAAGAATGACATAGCATAAATAAATAAAAAGTACACGAGAAGGAATAAACAGCAGATTAGAGAAAGCTGAGGATCAGATCACCAAATTAGAAGATAAGGAAGAAAAAAATCACTAAATCAGAGAACAACAACAAAAAATTACATTTCAAGAACAGGAGGACAGTTTAAGGGACCTGTGCAACATGAAATGTAACAATGTCCACATTATACGAGTAACAGATGTTGAAGAAAGTGAGCAAGAAATTGAGAAGTTATTTTAAGAAATAATAGCAGAAAAGTTCCCTAAACTTTGTGATGGGAAAAAAATTACACAATTTTAGGAAGCACAGAGAGTCCCTAGAAAGAAGATCCCAAAGAAGCCTATGCCCAGACACATCATAATTAAAATGGCAAAAAATTAAAGATAAAGAGAATCTTAGAGGAAGCAAGAGAAAAACAAGTTGTTGTCTACAAAGGAGCTCTCATAAGGCTATCAGTTGATTTCTCAACAGAAACCCTACAGGCCAGAAGGAAATGACATGAAATATTCAAGAAAATGAAAAACAATAATCTACTTTATCCAGACAGGTTATTATTCAAAATACATGGTGAAATAATAAACATCAGAACAGAAATAAATGACATGGAGACTAAAAATACAATACAAAAGATCAATGAAACCAAGACATGGTTCTTTAAAAAGATAAAGAAGATTGATGAACCCCAAGATAGACTCAATAAGAAACAAAGAGGACCCAAATAAATAAAATCAGAAACAAAAGAGGTGAAGTAAAAACTGACACTACAGAATTACAAAGTATTGTCAAAAAATATTACAAACAACTATAAGAAAACAAAATGGACAACCTGGGTGAAATAGGCAAACTCCTACAAATAGGCAATCTTCCACAAATGACTCAGGAAGAATCTAAAACTCAGAATAGACTAATAACAACTAATGAAATTGAAGCTGTAATTACAAAAGTCCCAGCAAACAAAAGTCCTATATCAGATGGTTTGAAAGACAAATTTTACCAAAAATTCAAAAAACAACTAAAACCTATCCTCCTAAAACTATTCCAAAAAATTCAAGAGGAAGGAATACTTCCAAGCTCTTTTAATGGGGCCAGCATTATCCTAATTCCAAATCCAGATAAAGACACTACAATAAAAGGAATTTATAGGCCAATATCACTGATGAATATAGATGCCAAAATCCTCAAAAATTATTAGCAAATAAAATCCAGCTATACATTTAAAAGACTACTCATCATGAGAAGGTGGAACTTATCCCAGGCATTTATCTCAAATAAATAAATGTGGTAATCACATAAACAAGATGAAAGATAAAAATCATATAGTCATGTCAACAGATACTAGAAAACATTCGTCAAAATCCATTTCTGTTAAAAACTTTCAGTAAAGAGGGAATAGAGGGATCATACCTAAACATAATAAATGCCACGTATAACATAGCTACAGCCAAGTTCATACTCAATGGGGAAAAACTAAAAGCATTTCCCTTAAGAAGAGGAACAAGACAGGTATGTCCCCTTTCACCACTCTTGTCTTAACCACAGCGATCAGAAAAGAAAAAAAGATAAAAGACATCCAAATTGGAAATAACACCTAAAGACTCTGCCAAAATCTACTAGATTTAACAAATGAATTCTGAAAAATAGAAGGATACAAAATTAACACCCAGAAATTGATGGCATTTTTATATACCAATAATAAACACTCAGAAAGAGTAACTAAAAAAAAAACCAAATCCATTTACCATTGCAACAATAAAAAATAAGATGCATTGGAAAAAAAAAAAACTTAAACAAGGAGATAAAAGACTTGAAATCAAAAAACTGCAGGACATTGAAAAGAGAAATAGAGGATGATACAAACAAATGGAAGAATATACTGTGTTCATGGATTGGAATAATTAACTTCATTAAAATGTTCATACTACCCAAAGCAATCTATACATTCAACACAATGCCTATTAAAATACCAATGGCATATTTCACAGATCTAGAAGAAGTACTCCAAAAATTTATATGGAAACACAAAAGGCCATGAATAGCTGACGCAACCTTGAGAAAGAAGAAAATTGGGAGATATCACAATGCAGAATATCAAATTAAACTAAAAAGCTATTATAATAAAAAAAGACTGGTATTGGCACAAGAACAGGCATACAGATTAATAGAACAGAACAGAGAACCCAGAAATTGACCCAAGCCATTAAGCTCAATTAATATTTGAAAAAAGAGGCAAGAACATAAAATGGAGTAAAGACAGTCTTTTCAATAAATGATGTTGGGAAAATTGCACAGATACATGCAAAAATGAAACTAGACCACCAACTTCCACCATACACAAGAATAAACTCAAAATGGATAAAATACTTAAATGTAAGTCAAGGCCTGTGGTCATGACGCCGTAATGGCGGAATGACCAAACAACCAGTCACCAGGAGGTGCATGGAGCACCTCTCACGGGCCGGACTTGCAGCTCGCACTGCGAGGTGGGGCTCACACAGGGCTGGCGGGGCTGGCATGGTGGAGGCGGGGCCTGCGGCTTGCATGGCAGAGGCGGGGCCTGTGGCTCAAGCAGGGCGGGTCTGGGGTCCCACTGGCATAGTGGGTCTGCGTCTCATGTGATTTCACACGCTGGGCCTCTAGTGAAAAAATAAAAATCCTAGAAAAAAACCATAGGCAGCAAAATCTGAGACATCTCTCACAGCATTATGTTTGCTGACATAGCTCCTAGGGCAAAGGAAACAAAGGTAAAAATAAACAAATAAACTACATAAAAATAAAAAGCTTCTCTAGAGCATAATAAACCATCAATAAAATGAAAATTGGTTATATATGGGACAACATATTTTCCAATGATACATCTGATAAGGGGTTAATTTCCAAAATATATAAAGAACTCATACAACTTAACAAAAGGAAGAAAAACAATCCAATTAATATTGGGCAAAGGCTCTAAATAGACACTTCTTCAAAGTGGACAGGCACATGGCCAAGAGATACATGGAATAATGTTCAAAGTCACTAATCATTAGAGAGATGCAAATTAAAATGAGAATGAGGTATCACCTCACACCTGCCATAATGGCAACCATCAATGAATCAACCAACAACAAGTGCTGGCGAGGATGTGGAGAAAAGAGAAATCTAGTTCACTGCTGGTGTGAATGCAGTTGGTTCATCCACTATAGAAAACAGTATGACGTTTCCTCAAAAAATTAAAAATGGAACTGCAATTTGACCCAGTGATCCCACTTCTAGGAATATATCCTAAGAATCTTGAAACACTAATCAGAAAAAAATATATGCACTTCTATTTTCATAGCAGTGCTATTTACAATAGCTGTGATTTGGAAACTGCCCAAATGCTTATCGGTAGATGAGTGGATAAAAGAGATGTGGTACATTTACATGATGGAATGCTATGCAGCTCTAAAAAGAAGGATCTCTTACCCTTTGAGACAGCCTGGAGGCCTTGGAGAGTATTATGCTAAGAGGAATAAGCCAGTCAGAGAAAGAAAAGTACCATACGATCTCACTTATATGTGGAATCTAATGAACAAAATAAACTGACTAACAGAATAGATCCACAGACATTGAAGCATGCAAACTGGCTGACAAATTTCAGAGGGAAGTGGGGAGCAGGATGAAATTAACCAGAAAACTTATATGCATATATGCGTAATCCATGAATAAACATTAGTGTGGTGAGACCTCAGGAGGATGTGGGTGTAGCGAATAGGGGGTCAATGTGGGAAATAAAGGGGACATCCTTTATAATAAAAGGCTAATATGCAAATCAACTGAAAGGCAGGACGACCGGTTGCCATGATGCACACTGACCACCAGGGGTCAGATGCTCAAAGAAGAAGCTGCCCCCTGGTGGTCAGTACACTCCCACAGGTGGGCAGCGCATGGGGAGTGGGCCTAAGCCATCCATCAGACATCCCCTGAGATTCCCAGACTGTGAGAGAATGCAGGCCAGGCTGAGGGAACCCGCCGAGTGCACGAATTTTGTCCACAGGACTTCTAGTCTATAATATTTTCAACAATAGAGATAAATGAAATAAACGTTCTTTGGGTCCATGTCAGATTAAGGAGTATGTGAACTTCAAGTTTAGATAATCTTAATTATATGTGGGAATACATAGATTGCCACTTCAAGTTTTTGTTCATAATTCTATCCATTTTCTTAACTAGTAATTAATTATATCTAATGGAAATTTTTCCTGGCTACTATTAAATTCAAACACCACAAGATACTGTACAATGTAATCTAAGGGAGTATAACCAATCTATGCTAATTTGCTGATTGGAAGATTGTAAAAGGCACATTTTGGTAGAATTTATTTCATTTGTCTGTATTACTAAAGAAAAATCTAAGTAGTAAAATTAAGACCAAGGGCAATAAATCATAACCCCAGATAATTTTGAGAATATTATGCTGTGTATTGCCCTGCTGAAATAAAAGCAAATGGAAAAGTAGTAGTAGTAGTGGTAGTAAAAGCAAACAAAACAAAAATTCAATGGAATAGGTAACACATCTTAAATACTTTGCTAAATATTGAAAAAGATTAGTCTTTGTGCCTTCTATTTGCATTTACTACAGCATATTCAAAGGAAAACATTATGTACCAGAAATATTTATGTCATGTCCATTGGTAGGTGAATGGATAAAGAATATGTGGTATAATTTATACATACACAATGGAATATTTCCAGCAATAAAAAAAGAATGAAATCTTTCTATTTGTAGCAATATGGATGGATCAAGAGGGTGTTATGCTAAGTAAAATAAGTGAGGCAGTGAAAGACAAATAATGTATGGTTTCACTTATATCTGGAATCAAAAACCAAAATAAAACATATAAACAAAATAAAGACTAACGCATAGAAACAGACCAAAGAAATGGTTACCAGAATGGAGGGGGTTGGAGATGAATGAAAAGGGGAGGGGAAACATAATAAATAATATTGAAATAAATTACACAGTGACTGATGATTACTAGAATTAGCAAGATGATTACAATGTAAGGTATGAAAATGTTGAAGCACTATATTTGTACACCTGAAACTAATACATGTGATATAAGATTATATACAAACTAAACTTAAATAAAAAATAAGGGAAATAATTTTTAATGTCATGAAATAGACAGTGTTTTTATATAAATAGTTAACATAAGTCATTTGCTTGCACTAAAAGGAAATGATTCAATGAAAATCAATGTGAATAAGAAAATAATGTCCAAACTCAGATTAATAAGCACTTGGGTCTATGATACATGATATATTGCATAAGTTAGTCAAATACACTTCCAGCCTTTGGAATTGGACAACTTACAAATCTCTAATGTTAACAGAAAAGTTTATGTATGAACAATACCTAATCAAGCAAATTATAGTGTGGTGCTGAGATAGTCATATTTCTTTTTTCCTTAATCCTCACCCAAGTATATGTTTCCATTGATCTTTAGAGAGACTGGAAGAGAGAGGGAAAGACAGAGAAATATTGATGTGAGGGAAACACATCAATTGGTTGCCTCCCACACATGCCCTGACCAAGGCTCTGACCTGGGAGGAGCCTGCAACCGAGGTACATACATGCCCTTGATGGGAATCAAACCCGGGACCCATTGGTCCACAGTTCGACACTCTATCCACTGAGCCAAACCAGCTAGGGCAAGACAATTATATTTCTAAATTCATTAAAATTCACAACACATGCAGTAACACAAATACATGCACACATACAGGCTTAGGAAATTTCATCCTAACTGATTAGATGGATAGATAATTTGGACTCACTGGACATATGCTCCATTTTTGCTTCACCTTTTCTGTGTAAACATAACCCAGTGTGAACTTTTTATATAATGGAATGCAAACTATTTGTTTGGGATATCCTACTAGAATAGGGTCACTGAAAGGTACCTAAAATAATGTTTCTGTGAACCCACTGAATGTTCTCTATGAAAAGGGAGTCAGAGTTATGTTTCCTTGGGCATAATTCTCACTAGGAGTACTATATGCATTTGATAATATTTTAATTCAAAATATATTTGAAAATGTCTAACTGTCATATGCTTATTATTTCAATGTATGTTTGATAATGAGAGAAAGTGAACTGATATTTATGATAATATTAATAGCAAGAAGTGGTTTTGAGCATCCATTATACTAGTATATCAAGCAATATGTTACATATTTTCAAAATAATATTTTCAGATGGTAATTATCCTAATTTTATAGATGATTATTAGTGGCTTAGAGATGCTATATGTTTATTTTCTCAAAATCATAAATCTAGAAAAATAAAACATGTGTTAAACCCAGAACTGATAGACTCCAGAATAATACCATCTACCAGAAATACCTGTGATAATGAAAATGTTATCTATCTATGTCTAATATGGTAGCCACTAGTTGAATGTGGCCATTATGCACTTACAATATGTCTTGTGAATTTGAGGAATAATTTGTATTAATATTAATTAAAATGTTGATTGCCACATGTATCTAGTAGCTACTAATTTTAGCAATATAGCCTTGGAGTCTATATTCTTAGCCATTAATCTGTGTGCTCTTTATTGATAATTTTTATGGGAAAAGTATTGTGGTAGGTAGTCTATGTGCTTTATCTTTTTAAATCCTAATGACAATACCATCAAATAATTGCTATGATTATTCACTCTTTTTTAATTTTGAGGAAATGAGGCTCAAATGTCACACAACAAGTAACTGGAGAGATCAGAATGATAATTTTGATTTGATTAAAAAACCATTTTCTCTCTGCTATATCACTGACATAACCATACTCCCTCTGCTCAAGGAGCTTACACAATAAATAAGCAAAGAAAAGAACTTATAATTGTGGAGGAATTAAATAATAATCAATTCAATATGAAGCCAAATACTGAAAATGTGATACAGACTAACTATTTATGCAAAGTATTGAGGAAGGTGGGCTAGACTAAGTAAAGATGTGCTTCTTAAAAGACATATAACTCAATATTACTTGGATAGACAGAAAGGATGGAGAATTTCAGACATGGGGAAAAAAGCATGAACACAACCCAGAAGCAAACATTTCCCTTCTTGTATAATATTAGAGTGAAAAAAATACTGACCTGACTCCAATGACATGTTCATATTCAGGAAAAGAAGGTAAAGAGCTTGGACAAATTGAATGGAATATAATTCTGGAGGACCTTGAACTTCATACCGAGGAGTACAGGTTTTATCTCCAAGGAATAGAGTTAAAAATGAATATGTTTATTATGGAATAATAGCTGGGGCTAGAAAAAGACCCAATGAAGGTTATATAATGAGTTTGGTGGATTCACAGACTCTTTCTAATCATCCTATATAATAAAGAGGTAATATACAAATTAACCCTCACACCATCACAAAATGGCTTCCTACAACCAGGCTGGCAGGGGGGATAGTGAGGGACGACCAAATGACTGAATAAGCAGGCTACGTGGGGTGACCAGGCCAGCAGGAGGGACAGTTGGGGGTGGCCAGGCCGGCAGGGGGGGCAGTTAGGGGAAACCAGGTTGGCGGGGGGGGAAGGCAGTTGGGGGCGATTAGGCTGGTGGGGGGGTAGTGAGGGGTGACTAGGCAGGTGGGGGGAGCAGTTAAGGGCAACCAGGCCAGCAGCGGGGGGCAGTTAGGAGAAACCAGGCTGGCGGGGGGATGGCAGTTGGGGGCGATTAGGCTGGCCGGGGGGGGGGGGAAGTGAGGGGTGACTAGGCTGGCGGGGGGAGCAGTTAAGGGCAACCAGGCCAGCAGAGGGGGGAAGTTGGGGGCAACCAGGCCAGCAGGGGGCCAGTTAGGGGTGATCAGGCCTAAACTGGCAGTCAGACATCCCCCAAGGGGTCCCAGATTGGAGAGGGGCAGGCTGGGCTGATGGGACCCGCCCCCCCCATGAATGAATTTCATGTACCAGGCCTCTAGTTACATTTATAAAGGTGAGTTCAGCAAAACAATAAATCATAACAACATATCCAAAGAAGTTTAGTTCCCAGAGTAATCAAGTTTTCCATCTAACAGTCTTCACAACATTGAAGACAAAACAATTTGATGGCAGAAATTATATGTTTGAAACATTCTCTGTCCCAAGAATCCATAGTAAACAAATGTTTGTTTTTTCATAAATAGAGATTGAAATTTATATAAGGGGTGATGGATATCAAAATTAACATCTAAAAGAAAATGTGACCCCAAATCTAGATATAGTATCCAGGCTCAAGAAATTTAGTTTGAAGGGGAATCCAAAGGGAAAGGTTAGAGGAATAGTGTTACTGCTGTTAGAAAACGTAAGGAAGGTGAAGCAAAAGCATCATTGTGTGATGTTTGGAAAGTTATTTGGCACAGGTGGTGAAATGATTATGATACATTAAATTATAGAGCAAATCCCAGAAAGTTGAATAAATTTCAGAATAATCTACAAAGTGAGAAAACAAAGATATTTTGTCTAATAGTTTTAAAATGATTGAAACACTCCAAAATAGAAGTTAGATTTTAAAATTTCTTACAGTATAAGTAAATATAAGGTAAAGAGTAATTCTGGATTTTTTAGAGCAAACCACATTTATTAGATGTGCTGTGTTGGGATATGAGTAACAGTTAAAGAGTCATTTCTCTTACCTGAGTTTTACTTTTATTTTTTAATTTTTTTCTTTTTTATTGTTTAAAGTATTACAAATAGTAGTACATATGTCTCCTTTTTTTTCCCAATTGACCTTCCCACAGCCTTCCCTACACCCTGGCACATGCTCTCACCCCCTTCCCAGTGTCTTGTGTCCATTGGTTGTGCTTATATGCATGCATACAAGTCCTTCGGTTGATCTTACCTGAGTGTTAATTAAGGAATAGAAAACTGAGCTGTGTGATATTCTGCAAAGTCAGTCACAGACAATTACTGACTACTGAAAATGCATGATAAATTTGAACAGCTTGGTTCAATGGAAGCAAAGGTTCAAGGGGAAGTAGAAAGTGCTCAATGGTAAATGAATGTATGCCCACAGGTTATGCACACCTTCCAGAAATAATTACAATCAAGATGGTGTGTGTGTGGGGGGGGGGTGGGTTCTAAAGGCCAGTGTAGAGGAAAGGAGAAATGCAAAAAGTAATCAAGCATGTGGAAAGAGCATCCACAGGTCATAATATATCAAATTGAGAGACTAACTCTAATTACAAATGAAGTTTAAGGGAGAGCCAAGCGTGATTTTAAACACAAAAGCAAGAAAAGAACGTTCATTCTCTAGGATCTACTTATTAATCCTTCTTTACCCTAGAGTTATCAACTGCATGTATAGCCTCCAGAAATTAGTATGCTAAGCTGAACCAACTTGATTGGAAAAACTATCCATAGAACTTGTTTCTAAAGAAACATTATTTAGAGTAGCAAAATTATAAACTGACCTAGACATATTGTAAGGCCATTAGAAAATAACTCAGATTAAGTTTTGTGAATGGAAATATAGTGCTCAAGTCACATTTAATTTAACTGGCTGTGACAAACTGGCTTATGTGAACTTTAGCAGAAACCAAAGAAATGGTCTAGAGTTTGCCAAGGAGAAAAAAAATGGCTGCCAAATAGCTGGAGGTTGCATGCCCTTGCTCCCAGCCAGGGACCAGTGCAATCAACTTGAAAAACCAAGCGAAATGTAGCTGATCAGAAATAGTATACTTAAGAAGCACTGAAAAAGCCATGTGGAGACTGGCAAGAGGAGGGGAGTCATGGAAAGGTAGAGCCCTCCTCAAGCAGGTGCAGTGGCTGAGAGGCCAGAGGGATATTGTGGCTGCAAAACTCCCACCCCCTGGGAGTGTGGGTTCTTGATCCCATGCAGGGATTCCAAATACAGAGCAGCAGAGACTGGAAGAAGAGCTCATGTAGTATCAGGCAGGGAGAATTTGTCTTCCTGGGAGATTTGGACTGCACCTTACCAGTGAAGGTGTGCTCTTATGGTTAACAGCCCCAGCTTGAGAAGTTCACTCTGGACTCCAACTGTTACAGAGGTTGCACTGCCATGTTTGGTTCCAGCATACCAGTGTGTTGGCTACACCCAGCAGTGACTTTGAGGGACACTCTACTTTCTTGAAAAGCATTGTGTGGAGCCCCAACCAGTGACTACACTTTTGGGGGAAAGGGGGAAGATCTCTCCAACTGTAAGAACATGGTCAGAACACACTCTCCCACTGGTGGAGCCACCCAGACTGCCCTATCCTGCTGTGTTAGTGACAAAAGGGATAAGCATAGCTCTTGAATGTTTGGCCCGCACTGCAGGGCTGGGAATAATGGCCCTCACTTTGCTGAGACCAGCATTGTGGAGAGATTAGAGTTCTGTGCAGGGCTGATTTTCTACCCCCTCCTGCTTGGTTTGGTGGCGTGAGGCCATGGGTGCCACACAATGGGGAGGCTTCTGTTTGGTGGACAGATAAGTTAGTACTGAGCTTTGGAACTACATTGTGGGGGGGCAGATCTGAGCTTCCTGCAAGTTCAGCCAGGCAGCACTTGGAAGTAGTGGTAGAGCCCATCCACCCCATCTGCAGGCTGCAGAAACCAACCTCAACCGGAGAATATTTGATTCAACCTTGTGAAGTCCCAGATAACCCTGCTGGGCACAGTTATGTGGGGGTTGGGAGAGAAGCTCAGAGTGGAACATTCAAAGTTTGAGACCCTCAGATGCTATTATCTTGGACAGGGAGGAAGTGCTTAGCCCCCTCCTGAGAGCTGTTCCAGCAACATCCTTAACTGGAGAATCTTTTGATCTACGCCTGCCAGAGACAGCAGGAGCACTGCTCAGCACTGCTGCTCTGAGTTGTTCTGAGTGGCTTTGAGTCCATATATTCTTCTAAATTCTTCCCAATTACGCCAGGCCTGGTTCTTCCTCAAACCCTGCCCACTGTATTAACCATTGGGAACTTAGTCCAAGTTCTTCCTTTATCCTCTGCTTATTAGAGACACAGGTCAATTCTCGGTGGCAGGGCCAATGGAGAAGCCATGAGAAGTTGTGGGTTTATAAGAATGAGTCTATTGAAGAAGCCAGTGGCCACATAGCCATCAGACAAGACAATTCTTCACAGCAAAGTCCATACAGCCAGACAGCCAGACATTGGATGGTAAATACATATCTTTCCTATACAGTAGTAGCAGTCACTGTACACACAGTTATTATCTCAGCAGCCACATGCTGCCCCCTACACTCACTGCCTCACATCATAGCAGTACCTAAGCTCTCTCCTCTCTCTCCTGTCTAGCACACTGGCTAGTTAACATGATTACTATATCTGAGCTCTTTATGAGCTCTTAGCCTTACATCATAGCAGTATCAGCTCTCAGCTCCATCTCAGCTCTCTAGCCTCTCCTGCACACATAAGAGTCACATTATCTGTGCCTGCCGCCTCTCTTCTCTGAGCTCTCTAGTCTCTCTGCTGCCCAGCTGCTCTTTTCTATCAGACTCCTGGTAAATAACCTGTATATACCCCAGAGACAAAGAAGGCTAGTTGCCAACAGTGACATCACTCATTTGGGTTACAGAAGGGCACAGTGTACTGTGTGTCCTTGCACCCACTTGGTATCTTAGCCTGATTGCGATTCCCAGGCTCAAAGTCCTTGGAAATCCCATTTCGGCTCATGCCAGAACAGCCTTGAACATCCCGGTGTACAAATAACAAGGCCTCTGTGCTCTCATTGGTGTGGTTCCCACAATGCCCCTGACCCAGGGCAGTGGAACCTGCTCCTGCAGAGGAGACTGCAGGCTTCACCAAACCTGAACATGCAGCAAGTCCACGCAGTGGAAACTAGAGTTGGAGACTCTGGCAGAGACTGAGGAGTTTGGCTTTGAAGCAGATACTAATTCCCCGTCATTGAGTGCCTGACTGTGTGATGCCCAAGCAAGGGGCCCACTAGTCCAAGCTATGCTAGCCTGGGTTCATCTTACAGACTCTCTTCAGAAGGCTCTGGGGGAAGACTAGGCATCCTGAGGAGGGAGGTGGAGTAGCTGACATGTGAAGGTGGACCTCAGGGAGTCTCAGTCCAACCACAGATCTGCCACCATCTCTAAGCTAAAAGAAGCTAACCATTTACAAAGATTGGTCCCTCCAACACACACAAGTCTAGTAGATGTAGATGCAAATAGTGAACAGAGTGGTAACTACAGATAGGTAGCCCAAGGCCAGTTAACACACAATGTCTGCAAGTGACCTGCATCTGAAACTCACCCAAAAGGAACCAGAATCAACACAATGAGTGGTGGGTTTTAGACTACACCAGAGCTCAACACAACCAGACATACAAAAAGCACACCCGATGGTAGATCACAGCATGCTCCAGACACTGCTGGGAACAACCCCACCTAAGGGGGAAGACCCTGAACAGAGTATCATACATGGTGATTAAGATTTACCTCTAGGACAGTGGTTCTCAACCTGTGGGTCGCGACCCCTTTGGGGGTCGAAGGACCCTTTCACAGGGGTCGCCTAAGACCATTGGAAAACACATACATAATTACATATTGTTTTTGTGATTAATCACTCTGCTTTAATTATGTTCAATTTGTAACAATGAAAATACATCCTGCATATCAGATATTTACATTACGATTCATAACAGTAGCAAAATTACAGTTATGAAATAGCAACAAAAATAATTTTATGGTTGGGGGTCACCACAACATGAGGAGCTGTATTAAAGGGTTGTGGCATTAGGAAGGTTGAGAACCACTGCTGTAGGAGAAGGAAAAAATGGTGACTTAATAGCAGATGTGTCATACATCTTGTCCTGGGGCCAAACTGGAAAGACAACTAAATCAGAGAACATCCATCTGGAATTAACAAATTAGACACAGCTGAGGAGACAATTTACAACAAGGAATGGCAGAGGACGCCTGGAGAATGGTAGGAATGGGGAAGCAGGCTTGAGAGAGCCAGCCAGCCAGCAGGCCCAGATGGTGAGAAGGAAGCTGTATTTCACCAAAGCCGCATCCTTTGGCGACAGGCAGAGCATCGAACTGAGAAAAAGAAAAGCCACAGGGCAGCTGGAACCCAGGCAATCTGGACCTAAGACCACAGCCACGAAAGGCTGTGCCATGTGAAAGGCAGCCCAAAAGGTGGGCTGGGAGGAGAGAAACCCACAGTTACATGGTTGTTTTGGATTTATTTTGTCTTTGCTTTTAATCTCTAAACCCGGAACACAGGACTTTTCCATTGTAAACACTCACCCAAGGCTTTGGCACAGGGAGAAAGGCACAGACTTGTGGTGCCTGAGGAGAGGCTGGGGAGGGAAGCAGGGCAAGGAGATGTGGCCAGGATTCTGCATTGGGACATTCTTAAGCTTCCAAACCTAAGTGAGCATTTCTCCCCAGAAGAGCCAGCCCCTCCTAGTAGCCTCAAGACAGGTAGTACAGCCAGCCACACCCTGCTGGCAGTTTGAGCTTTACAAAGGAAACAAAGGCTCTGAAGCCCTAAAGAGCCCTCAGTGACTGGATTGGAAGAGGGGCCTGCCTGTCCCCACTTTTCTAGAAACCAGACTGATACAAACTCCAGGTTGCCAGCCAAACCCATTGGTCTCCATACAAGGATCTATGACAGCCGTGGGCAAACTATGGCCCGCGGGCCGGATCCGGCCCATTAGGCTGTTCTATCTGGCCCATGGAGCCGAAAGAGCAGAGGGTTCTCTTGCTCTCCCCTCTGCTCCTTCACCAGCAGCAGTGTTAACATGGCAACGTCGGGAAACACGGCCGCAGCTCCTTCTTCTGAGTGGGCGGATTTATATCCGCCCATTCAGTAGAAGGAACAACCTCTCAATCTTCCAGAGGCTCCTTGTAATGCCCGCGGACGTGTCTCCCGACATCACCCTGGGAATGCATAGACACATTATCGTAGTGATGTAGGGAGACATGCCCCTGGAGAGCACAGTATCAGAGCCTTTCTGAGGTAAGATTAAGAGCTCTACTCAAACACAATTTTTTCCTGTTCCCACATTCTGTACATCACAATGACTTGTTAATAAAACAACAAAGACTTTCAGCTGTAAAAATGCGTGCTACAGGGCATTTGTGTTAACATGCACCACTTCACATTAGCATCAACGCAGACATGATGGAAACCTGTGTACCCTGCATTAACCCTAACTGCGCTGCATTGCAGTACTGCACCACACTGCAACGGCAGCGCGGCTAGTGTGAATGAACCCTAATTCAGTGGGTTGAACAAAAAGATTGTATAGAAATGTGATGAACTAAAGATTTTATTACAAAATCGCTTAATTTCAGGGTTTCAGAAGTAATTGGACAAATGAACTGAAAATCAAATGTTCATATCTAATACTTGGATGAAACCCTTTCCTGGTAATGATAGCCTGAAGTCTTGTACTTATGGACATCACCAGATATTAGGTTTTCTCCTTTGTAATGCTCTGCCAGGCTGTCACAGTAGGGGTATATATATATATACATATCCTGCCATTTCCAGCTTTTAATAAGAAAAACTGTTGCAATGGGCATTTAAAAGTGGCACTTGGTTGTTTTTATAGAGTCCAGTGGATGCAACCTGACATTGATAATGGGCTCTTTCACACTATGTGCACTGCGGCTGTTTTTTGCCAGTAATGGAAGTGCTAGCGGTAACTACTGGTTACCCATGTTTTGCACTGCCCTAGCACCTCCCATACAAGTGTGTCTGGAAGACACAGCAATGTGCAGCTATGTGTGTTACCATAAACAAAGGGCCTGTGTGAAAGATACACAGGTTTCCTATGGAGGAAAGGGGTTGTTCTCTATGGTCAGGGTGTGCCTCTGTCCCATGTCTGAACTTTTTCAGATGATTTTGTTATATATATATTTTTTAGAAGACCAAAAATGTTACAGTAGAGCAAATTTAATCACTTGTTTTTATACTTTACTGTCTTATTTTAGTAAAGAATTTAATAAGAGAACGGTACTGTTGGTTTTAGCCCAATATTAAACATGAGTGGACCAAAGAAAAGGAAAGTGAACAGTGAATGCTGAGTGTTTAAGAGGGAGTGGACAACAAAATATTTTTTCACCGAAGTCTGATGAATGCCGGTATGTCTGATATGCCAGGAAACACTTGCAGTCTTCAAAGAGTACAATCTCACCTGTCACTTTGCCACAAAGCATGGCAACTATGCTAGGAAGCAGTCACCTCAAGAACGGGAGGCTACTGCACAGAGGTTGATGGCTAAATTACAGGCTCAGCAAAATGTCTTTCACAGACAAACTGCAATTCAAGAGACAACTACCAAAGCAAGTTTTATGCTATCATTCAAATTAGCAAAAGCTAGCAAACCTCTCTCTGAAGGCGAGTTTTTGAAAGAATGTATGATAGAGACAGCAGGTGTCTTGTGTCCAGAGAGCAAAGGCAAGTTTGAAAAACTCAGCTTATCGAGCAGGACAGTGACTCGTCGAGTGGAACTGATTGATGAAGACTTGGCCAGCAAGTTAAATAGTAAGGCAGAGTTCTTTAAGTTTTATTCACTAGCATTGGATGAAGGTAATGAAGTAAAGGACACTGCTCAGCTCTTAATTTTTATCCGAGGGATTAGTGACAATTTTGAAATTATGGAGGAGTTTTTAGCCATGGAGCCACTGAAAGGAAAAACATGGGGAGAGGACTTGTATGACCGGGTGTCTACTGTCATCGAGAAAATGAAGCTACCATGGAGTAAACTTGCTAATGTCACGACAGATGGATCTCCAAATTTAACTGGAAAAAATGTTGGACTGCTAAAAAGAATTCAGGATAAAGTGAAAGAGGAGAACCCTAACCAAGATGTTATTTTTCTTCACTGTATTATTCACCAGGAATCATTGTGCAAGTCTATATTACAACTTAATCATGTTGTTAATCCAGTCGTAAAGCTTGTTAATTTCATTCGAGCAAAGGGACTTCAGCACCGTCAGTTTATTAAGTTTCTGGAGGAAACTGATGCGGATCACCACGACCTACTTTACCACTCTCATGTCCGCTGGTTGAGTTTGGGAAAAGTTTTCCAACGAGTGTGGGAGCTCAAAGAAGAGATTGGTGCATTTTTGAAATTAAAGGGGAAGTCTGAAGAATTTACTGAGCTGAGTGACAAGAATTGGCTGTGTGACTTTGCATTTGCTGTAGATATATTTTCACATTTGAATGAGCTAAATGTGAAGCTACAGGGAAAAGATCAGTGTGTACATGACATGTACACTAAGGTGAAAGCCTTTAAATCGAAGCTGATTTTATTTTCCAGACAAATTTCAGACAAAGTCTTCACTCATTTTGCCACACTAGCCACACAGAAGGAGACCATCCAAAACGTGAAGAAATACAGCAAATCACTGAATGACCTGCATGCAGAATTCTGTCGTCGGTTTTCTGATGTTGAAAAAATTGACCAGTCACTTCAACTGGTGGCCTGTCCTTTGTCACAAAACCCTGAAACAGCACCAGAAGAGGTGCAACTGGAACTCACCGATCTTCAGTCTGACTTTGTCCTAAAGGAGAAATTCAGCTCTCTTGAACTAAGAGACTTTTATGCTTCACTTAATGAAGCCACTTTTCCAAACATACGGAGGATGGCACAGAAGATACTGGTGCTGTTTGGATCAACCTATGTTTGTGAGCAGACATTTAGCGTCATGAACATCAACAAAGCCCCTCACAGATCCAGCTTAACTGACGAACACCTCAGATCTATCCTGAGAATAGCCACAACAAAACTAACTCCAGACTTTGATGCATTAGCTAAAAAAGGAGACCAACAACACTGTTCCCACTGAAGTTGATGTCTTAAAGACCAAAAACCTTTCAACCCAGTCTACATTGCCATCTACATCTACGTCCCGGGCATAATTTGGAAGTTGCACTAAAGAAAATGTTTAATTTACTGATTATACAATTTGTTCTTTTCTATTTGTTTTTGTTTTAAATTATTTTATTATATTTAAGTTTAATTTGAAAGGCTTTTGTACCTTTCCTTTGTTAGGCAATTTTATTTTGCCTTTGCCATCTTCAATATAAGGTATGTTATTGTGCTATGATTCCTCAATTTTTTGAAGTTTCAAATTATAATAATTAGTGTTTACATTCTTCTTGTTAAAATGTTTGAAATGAATAAAACTATTGAAATAAAAAAAAAGGCCGTACCCTTTTATGTAATGATGTTTACTTTGAATTTATATTAGTTCACACAGACACTCCATCCATGCTTTTGTTCCGGCTCTCCGGTCCAGTTTAAGAACCCATTGTGGCCCTCGAGTCAAAACGTTTGCTCACCCCTGATCTATGACCAACAAAGGACACAGTAATATTTTGGGCCATTCATGGAGGAGTAGCTCGGGGTCAGGAAAAAAAAAACACCCACCATATTCCCTGAAAGCGAAAATGCACAAACTACACGTAAAGCACTGTCAGAAACAGACACTTGAGTGATTAAGACTGACAGATGGCAGACAACCAAAGAGGGCAGATTGGCCCCACCTGCTTGCAGCCAAGGCCTGTGAAAATTGACATAAGCAGAGGACCAGTGGACAACTGGAGCATCAAGCAGGGTGCTAAAACCCAAAAGACAGTACCTGACAATGGTTAGCACGTAAGGACCTAACAGGAAGCCCAGAATTGACAGACAGAACAGAATCAGCTCCCAGAGGGCATTAAAACTCAGCTGAAGTTAACTACACTTCAATTTTTATTTTTTTATTTTTGCTATTTTGAGTTATTATTTTTGTTAATGTTATTTTATTTTTTACTTTTTTTACACCTTTTTCTTACACACTTCTCATTTTTCCTCCTGTTTTTCATCTCCTTTCCTGTTTTAGTTTTTCTCTTTCCTGTTTTTTCCCCTTTTTAAAAATGGATCTTCTTTTTTTCTTTTCAGAATTAGCAAGATATCTCTATTCTGTAATTCATCATTTCATATATTTATATATATATGTATTATTATTATTATTACATATGTGTCCTCATTCATTACCCCACCCCAACCTCCCCACCTATGCCCTCACCCCGCTGTTGTCTGTGTCCATTGGTTAGGCTTATATGCATGTATACAAGTCCTTCGGTTGATCTCTCCCCCTTACTCCCACCCTCCCCTACCTTCCCTCTGAGGTTTGACAGTCTGATCAATGCTTCTCTGTCTCTGTATCTGTTTTTGTTCATCAGTTTATGTAGCTCATTATATTACATAAATGAGTGAGATCATGTGATATTTATCATTCTCTGACTGGCTTATTTCACTTAGCATAATGCTCTCCAGTTCCATCCATGCTGTTGCAAATGGTAAGAATTCCTTCTTTTTTACCACAGAATAGCATTCCATTGTATGGATGTACCACAGTTTTTTAATCCACTCATCTGCTGATGGGCACTTAGGCTGTTTCCAAATCTTAGCTATGGTGAATTGTGCTGTATGAACATAAGGGTGCATATATCCTTTCTGATTGGTGTTTCTGGTTTGTTGGGATATATTCTTAGAAGTGGGATCACAGGGTCAAATGGATGATCCATTTTTAGTTTTTTGAGGAAACTCCATACTGTTCTCCACAATGGCTGCACCAGTCTGCATTCCCAACCAGCAGTGTAAAAGGGTTCCTTTTTCTCCACATCCTTGCCAGCATTTGTCCTTTGTTGATTTATTGATGATAGCCATTCTGACAGGTGTGAGATGATACCTCGTTGTTGTTTTGATTTTCATCTCTAGGATAATTAGTGACTTTGAGCATGTTTTCATATGTCTCTTGGCCTTCCTTATGTCTTCTTTCAAAAATAGTCTATTTAGGTCCGTTGCCTATTTTTTGATTGGATTGTTTATCTTCCTTTTGTTAAGTTGTATGAGTTCCCTTAAATGTTGGAGATTAAACCCTTATCGGTGATAACATTGGCAAATATGTTCTCCTATGCAGTGGGCTTTCTTGTTGTTTTGTTGATGGTTTCCTTTGCTGTGCAAAAGCTTTTTGTTTTGACGTAGTCCTATTTGTTTATTTTCTCTTTAGTTTCCATTACCCTAGGAGCAGTACCAGTGAAGAAATTGCTTCGGCATATGTCTGAGATTTTGCTACCTGTGGATTCCTCTAGTATTTTTATGGTTTCCCGTCTTATGTTTAAGTCCTTTAACCATTTTGAGTTTATTTTTGTGTATGGTGTAAGTTGGTGGTCTAGTTTCATTTTTTGGCATGTATCTGTCCAATCTTCCCAACACCATTTATTGAAGAGACTGTCTTGACTCCATTCTATGTTCATGCCTCCTTTGTCGAATATTAATTGGGCATAGTGGTTTGGGTTGATTTCTGGGTTACCTATTCTATTCCATCGATCTATATATCTGTTCTTGTGCCAGTAACAGGCTGTTTTAAGAACAGTGACTTTGTAATACAGCTCGGTACCTGGTATTGAGATCCCACCTACTTTGTTCTTCTTTCTCAGGATTGCTGCAGCTATTTTGGGTCTTTTTCATTCCAGATGAATTTTTGGAAAGTTCCTTCTAGGTCTGTGAAATATGCCATTGGTATTTTAATGGGGATTGCATTGAATCTATAGATTGCTTTGGGAAGTATGACATTTTGATGATGTTGATTCTACCAATCCATGAACACAGTATGTTCTTCCATCTGTTTATGTCTTCTCTATCTCTTTTTTCAGTGTCCTGTAGTTTTTCCCATATAGGTCTTTTACCTCCTTAGTTAAGTTTATTTCTAAGTATCTTAATTATTTTGGTGCGATGGTAAATGGGATTGCTTTTGTAGTCTCTCTTTCTAAAAGTTCACTATTGGTGTAAAGAAATGCCATAGATTTCTTGGAATTAATTTTGTATCCTGCTACCTTGCCAAATTCATTTATTAATTTTAATAGTTTTTTGATGGAGTCTTTAGGGTTTTCTTTGTACAGTATCATGTCATCTGTGAATAAGGACAGTTTTACTTCTTCTTTTCCAATTTGGATGCCTTTTATTTCTTCTTATTGTCTGATCACAATGGCTAGTACTTCCAATACTATGTCAAACTGGAGTGGTGAGAGTGGGCATCCCTGTCTTGTTCCTGTTCTTAGGGGAAATGGTTTTAGTTTTTGTCCATTGAGTATGATGTTGGCTGTGGGTTTGTCTTATATGGCTTTTATTATGTTGAGGTATGATTCTTCTATACTCACCTTGCTAAGAGTTTTTACCAAGAAAAGGTGTTGGTTTTTGTCAAATGCTTCTTCTGCATTAATTGATATGATTATGTGATTTTTATCTCTTAATTTGTTTATGTGATGTATCACATTTATTGATTTATTGAGCTTGGGAGTGTTCTTTCCTCTTGGATTTTTTGGACTAGTCTGAGGAGGACAGGTTTTAGTTCTTCCTTGAATGTTTGGTATAACTTCCCTGTGAAGCCATCTGGTCCCAGTCTGTTGTTTGCTGGGAGCTTTTTAATGATTGCTTCAATTTCCTCCATAGTTATCGGCCTATTGAGATTTTTAGAGTCTTCCTGATTGAGTTTGGAAGGTTATATTTTTGTAGGAATATGTCCATTTTCTCCAGGTTGTCTAGTTTGTTGGAGTAGAGTTATTCATAGTATTTTTTAACAATCCTTTGTATTTCTATGGGGTCTGTTGTTATTTTGCCTCTATCATTTCTTATTTTGTTTATTTGGGTCCTCTCTCTTTGCTTCTTGGTGAGCCTGGGTAGAGTTTCATCAATCTTGTTTATCTTTTCAAAGAACCACCTCTTGGTTTCATTGATCTTTTTTATTGTTTTTTGGTCTCTATGTCATTTATTTCTGCTCTGATCTTTACTATCTCTTTCCTTCTGCTCACTCTGGGGTTTTCTTGTTGCTCTCTTTCTAATTCTTTGAGTTGTAGAGTTAGATGATTTAGTACTATTTTTTCTTATTTTTTGAGGTAGACCTGTGGAGCTATAAACTTCCCTCTCAGGACTGTTTTCATTGTGTCCCATAGATTTTGGATTGTTGTGTTTTTATTGTCATTAGTTTCCAGGATGTTTTTAATTTCTTCTTTGATCTCATTGATAACCCAATCATTATTTAATAGCATGCTATTCAGCTTCCAAGTGTTTGAGTTTTTTGGATTGTTTTTATTGTAGTTTATTTCTAATATTATGCCATTGTGGTCTGAGAAGATGCTTGGTATGATTTCAATCTTATTGAATTTGGGGAGACTTTGCTTGTGACTCAATATGTGGTCTATTTTTGAAAATGTCTTTCGTGCACTTGAGAAGGACGCATATTCCGTGGCTTTGGGGTGAAATGTTCTGAAGATGACAATTATGTCTATTTGATCTAGTGAGTCATTTAGGATTGCTATTTCTTTGCTGTTGTTTTTTTTTTTTTTTTTTTTTTTTTTTTCTAGAGCAGTGTTTGGCAAACTTATTAGTTAACAGAGCCAAATATCAACAGTACAAAGATTGAAATTTCTTTTGAGAGCCAAATTTTTTAAACTTAAACTATATAGGTAGATACATTGTTATTAACTTAATTAGAGTACTCCTAAGGCTTAGGAAGAGCCACACTCAAGGGGCCAAAGAGCTGCATGTGGCTAGCGAGCCACAGTTTGCCAACCACGGGTCTAGAGGATTTACCCAGTGATGTCTGTGGTGTATTAAAGTCCCCTACTATGATTGTATTATTGTTGATCTCTTCCTAGATATCTGCCCGAAGTTATTTTTTATGTATTTGGGTGCTCCTGTATTGGGTGCATATATGTTTATCAGGGTTATATTCTCTTGTTGTATCGATCCCTTTAGTATTATGAAGTGGCCTTCCTTATCTCTTGTTATGGCCTTCACTTTGAGGTCTATTTGTCAGATATAAGTATTGCTACCCCAGCTTTTTTTTCATTTCCATTTGCCTGTAAGATATTTTTCCAACCCTTCACTTTAAGCCTGTGTGAGTCCATTGTTCTGAGGTGGGTCTCTTGTAGACAGCATAAATATGGGTCATGTTTTTATATCCATTCAACTACTCGAGGTCTTTTGATTAGAGCATTTAGTCCATTTACGCTTAAAGTTATTATTGAAAGGTACTTGTTTATGGTCATTTTTTATTCTTGTGCCTGTGTTCCTTCTTACCTTTTTATTTCTTCTTTTTACAGAATTCCCTTGAGCATTTCTTGCATTGCTGGCTTGGTAGTGATAAACTCCCTTAACCTTTTGTTGTCTGTGACGCTCCTGATTTCCCCTTCAATTCTGATTGATAGTCTTGCTGGATAGAGTATTCTTAGATTGAGTCCTTTGCTTTGCAACACTTTGTATACCTCCTTCCATTCCCTTGTAGCTTGATGTGTTTCTGTTGAGAAATCATTTGATAATCTGATGGGGGTTCCTTTGTAGGTAACTCTCTCTCTCTCTTGCAGCCTTTAAGATTCTCTCTTTGTCGTGAAGATTTGCCATTATAATTATGTCGTGTCTTGGTGTGGGTCTTTTGGGATTCATCTTGCTTGGGAATCTGTACTTGTATAACTTTTTTCTTCCCCATATCAGGAAAGTTTTCTGTCATTATTTCTTCAAATAGATTTTCTAATCCTTGCTGCTCTTCCTGTCCTTTTGGCAGCCCTATTATACGTATGTTACTTCATTTTGTGTTGTCCCAAAGTCCCCTTACCAGTGGTTCTCAACCTTTCTAATGCCATGACCCTTTATTACAGTTCCTCATGTTGTGGTGACCCCCAACCATAAAATTATTTTCGTTGCTACTTCATAACTGTCATTTTGCTACTGTTATGAATCGTAATATAAATATCTGATATGCTATATGTGTTTTCCAATGGTCACAACCCACAGGTTGAGAACCACTGCCTTAGGCTCTCCTCCTGCTTTTTAATTTTTTTCTCCAGTTGCTGTTCAGATTTAGCTTGCTTCTATACTTTACCTTCTAACTCACTAATTCAGTCCTCTGCTTCTTCTAGTCTACTGTTGAAACCTTCCACGGTGTTTTTGATTGTAGCTATATCACTTTTGATTCCTTCCTGATTCTTGCATAGGTTGTTCTTTTCTCATCCATCAGGTGTATGAATTGCACAACCATTACTCTGAATTCTTTTTCTGTCATGTTGCATGCTTTAATTTCACTAATTTCCTTCCTTGGCGACTCCTCATTTTCTTTCCTCTGGGGATTGTGTCGTCTCCCCATTCTGACTATCACCGGAAGGTTCCAACATTGAGTTGCGTGGACCTGGGACTTGAGCATTGGGAGCTTCACGCTACCCGAGTGTCACCAAAGAGCTCCAACACCAAGTCATGTGGCTGCTGCGGGTTGGTGGTAACCAGTCTTGCCCAGGGTCAGCATTACCAGAGCTCAGTGTGGCCTTGTGTGCGTACCTAGAATCAGGAACACTGCCTGCACCACACTGAAACAGAGACCCTGCTGGCATATGCTGAAAATCAGAGTCCCCTAGTGTGTGCCAGGAGTCAGAGTTCCCCTGTGCCTGCACCAAGAATCGAGTATCAGAATCTCTGTTGCTTCATGCAACCTCGCACTGTGAATCAGGGTCCCTGTGTCCACTTGCGCCAAGAATTGGAGTCACTGGCTCTTGGTGTGAATGCACTGGGAGTCAGGGATCCCAGGCGCACATGATAAGAAATAGAGTCAAGTCACTGGTGCTCTTTGCTGCCTCCCGCCCAGAGAATTGGGGTCCCAGTCAGCTTGGGGGACTGGGTTGCACAGTAGCACTGTGTCGGCAGGAGGTCCATTCCTGCACTGCAGAAAATAGTCTTCCGTGTGCACTTGCCCAGAATCGAAGTCAGGTGGCACTGCTTCCCTGTGTGGGCTTTGGGTTTGGTCACCCAATTGTGTTGCGGGAAACAGATTCCCATTCCTCTAGTGGTACTGCGGCCCATGTGAGGGGCAGCTCTATCAGTTACTATGGTGCTGCCCACAAGCCTGTGGGGTGGGAGATAGGCTCTGTGACTCACAGAAATCTGTGGCCAGGATGTCTGGATTCTTGGTGTCTGTGGGTCTGCAGCTGTGGTTGCAGGTCTCTGTCCCCAGTGGCTGCAGGGTCCTGTTTTTCATCTGAGTCCAGACTAAGTGGTTCTGAGGCCAGGATCCTCGTCTTAAGCAGCTATGTTTCTCAAGATGGCATGGTCTCTGTGCCTGCGCTGGCCACCCCAGAGTTTCTGCAATGGGAGCTGGGCTCCGCCTTCTAAGACTGCCTGGTTTGGTAGCCCCTTGGAAAACCTGCAGAATCTAATTGTCCCTAGCTCATACACACACACACACACACACACACACACACACACACACCACACAGGTCCACACACTCCTCTATCACTCCTTCACACTCTCTCCCTCCTTACCTTCCTGCCAGTCACCACCTTCCCAAAATGGATCTTCTTTATCTGCTTTATTGATGTTTTATTATTCCAGTCTCTGTTGGTTTATTCACATATTAATTTTATCTTCCCTACTCCTACTCAATTTGCCTTTCTCTTTCTTTTTCTTCATTACTCATTTTTCTTCTTTTTTTTCTATCTTCTCTTGTACTTTACCTCTAAATTTTTAAAAAATTTGTTGCACTTCTTAAGTTTAGGCCTATCTGCCCTTTCTCTATTCTCCTATTCAAAAAAAAATTTTTTTTTCTCCTTGTCTTCCCATTTCTTCACTCCCTCCTGTATTCTAAACCATGGTCCATCCCCTATTAATCAAATTCCATAAACTTATTGTCCCTACTTAAGGTTTTCTTCTACATATTCTGCCCCAATCCTTTTTTTCTGGGTGTTTTTTGTCTGCTTTTTGGTTTATTTATTTGTTTTGTTGTATTTTCTCCCCATAATCTTTCTTTTTTCTTCTTCTATTTTCTTCTCTTCTTGTTATCTTTTATTTTGCCTAATTCTGTTTTCTCTGGTGGTCACTTTTATTGGGGTTATAGGTGCCATGTGTACATTCATGTTCTGTTCATTCTGTGTCATGTCTTGTCATGTTGTATTTTGTGCTGTTCAGTCAACGCCTTCACAAAAGTTGGAACAACATGGTAGGGAGCGAGCTACATAATCAGACAACCTGAGAGGAAACTCCATCCATGAATGGGACAATAACATTCAAGACCCAACTACATCAGGAAAACCCAAATACTCAAGTAGGGGACCTGCCTAGAATATCCAGCCAAAAGACTGCAACACTGGGTACCAAGAAACATCTACATAAAAACAATTTTAAAAACCTGGGTGATCTAATACATAGAAACAATTATAAAGGAAAGAAAAAATGGGTAGGCAAATAAACAAACTGAAATGTAAGAGGAGGAATCAAAAGAAAAGTGCCTCAGTGAAATGGAGGCAAGTACTTTGTCAGAGAACGAATTTAGAGTAATGGTTATAAGGATGCTCAAACGTGTGGATGAGAAATCACCAATACGTGTAAGAATCAAGAGGAAACATAGATACAATTAAAAACAAAAATGGAAGGTTTCAACAGTAGACAAGAAAAAGCTGAGGACTGAATTAGCGAGTTAGAAGACAAAGTAGGAAAAAAAACACTCAAGAAGAGCAGCAAATGGAAAAATAAAAGAAGAAGCAGGAAGAGAGTCTAAAGGAGCTCTGGGACAACATAAAATGAAACAACATCAGCATAATAGGGGTGCTAGAAGGAGAGGAAGCTGAACAAAGAAAAGAAAACCTGTTTGAAGAAATAATGACAAAAAACTTCACTGACTTTGGGAAGAAAAAAGTAACACAAGTCCAAGAAGCACAGAGTCCCAAACAAGATGAACCCCAAAAGACTGACACCAAGACACATAATAATTAAATTGGCAAATGTCAATGCTAAAGTAAGAATCTTAAAGGCTGCCAGAGAGGCACAGAAAGTACAAGGGATCTACCAATACACTAAAAATTGATTTCTCAACAGAAACACATCATGCCAAAGGGAATGGAATGAAATATACAAAATGATGCAAACGAGGTAAGAGTATAGAGTGGAAACATGGCAGTCTCTTCAATAAATTATGTTGGGACAATTTGACATATACATGCAAAAATATGAAACTAGACCACCAGCTTACACCTTGCACAAAAATATACTCAAAATGGATAAAAGTCTTAAATGTAAGATGGGAAATGATATAAATCTTAGATTAATCCAAAGGCAGCAAAAAATCAGACACATCTCATAGTAATATGTTTACTGATACATCTCCTAGGACAATGGAAATTAAGCATAAAATAAATAACTGGGCCTACATCAAAATAGAAGCTTCTGCACAGCAAAATAAACACCAACAAAACAACAAAAGAGCCCACTGTATCAGAGAACATATTTTCCAATGTTTCATCTAGTAAGGGTTTAATCTCAAAAATTTATAGGGAACTCATACAACTTAACAAAATAAAGATAAACAATCCAATCAAAAAATGGGCAAAGGACCTAAATAGACACTTTTTGAAAGTGTACATAAAGAAGGCCAAGAGACATACAAAAAAATGTTCAGTCACTAATGATTTTAGAGATGAAAATCAAAACCACAATGAGGTACCACCTCACACCTGTCAGAATGACTATCATCAACAAATCAACAAACAACAAATGCTGGTGAGGATGTGGATAAATCAGAACCCTTGTACACTGCTGATGGGAATGCAGACTGGTGCACCCTCTGTGGAAAAGAGTATGGATTTTCCTCAAAAAAATATGAAACTCCCATTTGACCCAGTAATCCCACTTCTAGGAAATCCCAAGAAACCAGAGACACAAATGAGAAAGAATGTATACACCCCTATGTTCATAGCAGCCCAATTTACAATAGCTAAGATTTTGAAACAGCCTAAGTGCCCATCAGCAGATGAGTGGATTAAAAAATGGTGGTACATCTACACAATGGAATACTACACTGCTGTAAAAAATGAAAGAACTCTTACCATTTTCAACAGCATGGATGGACCCAGGGAGCATTATGCTAAGTGAAATAAGCAAGTTGGAGAAAGATAAGTATCACATGATCTCACCCATTTGTGGAATATAATGAACAACAGAAACTGATGAACAAAAATAGATCCAGAGACATAGTAGCATCAAACAGACCATCAAATCTCAGAGGGAAAGCAGAAGAGGGTGGGAGGTTGTGAGGAATAAGAGATCAGCCAAAGTACTTGTATGCATGCATGTAAGCATAACCAATGGACACAGACAATAGGAAGGTGAAGGCCTGTGCTGGGGGACAAGAGCAAGCTGGGAGAGGTCAATGGGAAAAAAAGAGACATAAGTTATACTTTCAAAAATAAAGAACTAAAAAAAAAAGGTTTACCTCTATAGACACCCAGCATGAAGGGTCAATGATTTTGCCACTGAGCCCTTTAATACACTTTGACACTACACCTGAACAGCAGTTTGCACACCATGGTCAGGATTTAGTCACATAATCAGTCAGCATGAGCATTGATTCCATCCATGAATGTACCATCAGCAATCGAGACCCGATTACAACAGGAAGGCCCAAACAACCAACACAAGAGACATTCCTAAAACACCCTGCTCAGGAGATCATGAAGACTGCTACACTCCCTCCCATAGGACACATACTATAGAAGGCCATCCACCCAAGCCTTGGAGTCATAGAAGTTCTATCTTATCTATAGATTAAAAACATAAATAACCAAAATGATGAGACAAAGAAATATGCCCAGTGAAATAACAGTAGGAATCTCCAGATAAAGAGCTAAATGAAATGGAGGCAAGCCCAGCAGGTGTATCTCAGTGACTGAGCATCAACCCATGAACCAAGAGGTCACTAGTTAGATTCAGGTCAGGGCTCATGCCCAGGTTGTGGGCTCAATCCCCAGTAGGAGTCATGCAGGAGGCAGCCGATTGCTGATTCTCTCTCATTGATGTTTCTATCTCTATACCCCCTTCCTTCCTCTCTCTAAAATCAATAAAAAATATATACTTTTTAAAATGGAGGCAAACAGTTTATTAGAAAGAGAGTTCAAAATACTAGCTATAAGGATGCTCAAAGAACTTAGTGAGAACAACAACAACATGGAAAAATACATAGAAACCAATGGAAATAATCATTTGGAAATGAAAAATGCCAAATCTGAAATACAGAATACACTGGAAGGAATAGAAAGTAGGCTGAATGATGCAGGGGACAAAATCAATGAACTGTAAGACAATTTTTTAAAAATATATTTTATTGATTTTTTACAGAGAGGAAGGGAGAGAGATAGAGAGTTCGAAACATCGATGGGAGAGAAACATCGATCAGCCACCTCCTGCACATCTCCCACTGGGGATGTGCCCACAACCCAGGTACATGCCCTTGACCAGAATCGAACCTGGGACCCCTCAGTCCACAGGCCGACACTCTATCCACTGAGCCAAACTGGTTTCAGCTGTAAGACAATTTTTAAAAGTCACTCATTCAGAGAAACAAAAATAAAAATAAAATAATTAAAAGCCAAGATAGTAGCAGCGGTTCTCAACCTGTGGGTCGCAAACAATGAAAATACATCCTGCATATCAGATATTTACATTACGATTCATAACAGTAGCAAAATTACAGTTATGAAGTAGCAACAAAAATAATTTTATGGTTGGGGGTCACCACAACATGAGGAACTGTATTAAAGGGTTGCGGCATTAGGAAGGTTGAGAACCACTGGTAAGGGAACTTTGGGACAACATCAAGTATAATAACATCTGCATCATAAACATACCAGAAGGAGAAGAAAATGAGCAAGGCATAGAGAAGCTGCTTGAAGAAGTAATGACAGCAAAATTTCCTAGCCTGGTGAAAGAAAATATCACACAAGTTCAGAAGCAGAGTCCCAACCAAGAACACCACAGAGACCCACACTAAGACACATCATATTTAAATGACAAATGTTGACCTAGCTAGTTTTCTCAGTGGATAGACCATCAGCCTGCAGACCAAAGGGTCCTGGGTTTGATTCTGGTCAAGGACATGTACTTTGTTTGCAGGCTTGTCCCTGGCCTGGGCCTTGGTTGGAACACGTGCAGGAGGCAACCAGTCAACATGTTTCTCTCACATCAATGTTTCTCTCTGTCTTTCCCTCTCTCATCAACTCTCCCTAAAAAAATCAATGGAAAAATATCTCCAGTTGAGGAATAATGGATAAAATGGAAATGTTAAAGGTAAAGACAGAATCTTTTTTTAAAAATATATTTTATTGATTTTTTACAGAGAGGAAGGGAGAGAGATAGAGAGTTAGAAACATTGATGAGAGTGAAACATCAATCAGCTGCCTCCTGCACACTCCCTACTGGGGATGTGCCCACAACCAAGGTACATGCCCTTGACCGGAATCAAACCTGAGACCCTTGAGTCCACAGGCTGACACTCTATCCACTGAGCCAAACTGGTTAGGGTTAAAGACAGAATCTTAAATTTCTCAACAGAAACACTTCAAGCCAGAAGGGATTGGCATGAAATATACAAAGCATTGAAAAGCATGAAACTGCAACCAAAACTGCTCTATCCAGCAAGGCTTTTATTTAAATTGAAGGTAAAATAAATAGATTCCTACGCAAAAGAAGACTGAAGGAGTTCATTACCACCAAACCAGCATTGCAAGAAATGTTAAAAGGACTGCCTTAATAATAAGAAGAAACTTATAGAGGGAAGAACAGAGGCACAAAGAAAAAAAATTGCAGTAAATAAGTGCCTATCAATAATAACCTTAAATGTCAATTGATTAAATTCTCCAATCAAAAGATAAAGGATAACTGAATGGATAAGAAAACATGACCCATATATATGCTTGCTAGAAGAGACCCAAATCAGAACAAAAAATATACACAGGCTGAAACTTATGAGATGGAAAAAAATATTCTATACAAAAGGAAACAAACAAAACAAGCTGGGGTAGCAATACTTACATCTGATAAAATAGACTTCAAAGAAAATGCAATAACAAGAGAAATAGAAGAACATAATAAAGGCATAGATGTAACAAGAGGATATAACCATTATAAAAATATAAGCATCTAATATAAGAGCAACTAAATATATAAAAACACTCTTAGAGAACTTTAATGGAGAGATTGACAGAAATACAGTTGTAGGACAGGACTTTAGCATCCAAATGTCATGAATGGATCGATCTTCCAGCCAAAATGTCAACAATGAAACAGTGACCTTAAACTACACACTAGATGAGATGGGTTTAATAAATATTTATATGTTTATAGAATATTTCATCACAAAGCAGCAGAATATACATTCTTCTCAAGTGCACATGGAATATTCTCAGTGATAGACCACATGTTAGGACACAAAATAAATCTTAACTAATTCAAGAAGATTGAAATTATAGCAAGTATCCTCTTGGATCACAATGGCATAAAACAAAAAATAAACTATGATTTCAAAAGCTCAATATTAAACACACAGAGGCTAAATGACACGTTATTAAACAATGAAAGAGTGGCCAATGAGATCAAGTGAGAAATTAAAACTTACCTGGAAATAAGTGAAAATGAACACACAACAACCCAAAATCTATGGGACACAGCAAAAGCAGTCCCAAGAGTGAAGTTCTTGAAATACAAGCCTACATCAAGAAGAAAGAAAAATCTCTAGTAAACAATCTAACCATACACTTAAAAGAATTGGAAAAAGAACAGCAGGAAAAACTCATAGTAAGTTGAAGGAAGGAAATAATACAGAGAAGAAATAATTGACATACAAACAAAAGAGCAATACAAAAGATAAATGAAGTGAAAAGCTGGTTCTTTGAAAGGATAAACAAGATTGATGAAGCTTTATTTTTTATAATTTATTTTTTATTTTATTTTTTAAATTAAATCTTTATTGTTCAGATTATTACAGTTGTTCCTCTTTTTCACCCCATAGCTCTCCTCCACCCAGTTCCCACCTCACCTTCTGCCCTTACCCCTCCCTCTGTCCTCATCCATAGGTGTACGATTTTTGTCCAGTCTCTTCCTGCACCCCCACACCTCTTTGCCCCCAAGAATTGTCAGTCCACTCCCTTTCTATGCCCCTGGTTCTATTATATTCACCAGTTTACTCTGTTCATCAGATTTTTTATTCACTTGAGATTTAGATTCACTTGTTGATAGATATGTATTTGCTGTTCATATTTTTATCTTTACCTTTTTCTTCTTCCTCTTCTTAAAGAATACCTTTCAGCATTTTATATAATGCTGGTTTGGTGGTGATGAACTCCTTTAGCTTTTTCTTATCTGTGAAGCTCTTTATCTGACCTTCAATTCTGAATGATAGCTTTGCTGGGTAAAGTAATCTTGGTTGTAGGTTCTTGGTATTCATCACTTTGAATATTTCTTGCCACTCCCTTCTGGCCTGCATAGTTTCTGTTGAGAAATCAGCTGACAGTCGTATGAGTACTCCTTTGTAGGTAACTGGCTGTTTTTCTCTTGCTGCTTTTAAGATTCTCTCTTTGTCTTTTTCCCTTGACATTTTAATTATGATGTGTCTTGGTGTGGTCCTCTTTGGATTCCTTTTGTTTGGGGTTCTCTGTGCATCCTGGACTTGTAAGTCTATTTCTTTCACCAGGTAGGGGAAGTTTTCTGTTATTATTTCTTCAAATAGGATTTCAATATCTTGTTCTCTCTCTTCTTCTGGCACCCCTATAATTCGGATGTTGGTGCACTTGAAGTTGTCCCAGAGACTCCTTACACTGTCTTCATATTTTTGGATTCTTTTTTTTGTTTGTTTTTCCATTTGGGTGTTTGCTGCTTCTTCATATTTCAAATCTTTGACTTGATTCTTGGGATCCTCTAGTCTGCTGTTGGATCTCTGTATATTATTCTTTATTTCAGTCAGTGTATGCTTAATTTCTAGTTGGTCTTTTTTCATATCCTCCAGGGTCTCACTAAATTTATCAGCAGTTTCTAGAAAATTCTTGAAAAACCTTATAACCGTGGTTTTGAACTCTATATCCAGTAGTTTGCTTTCCTCCATTTCTGTCATTTGTGACCTGTTTCTTTGTCTCCGCATTTTGGCTGCTTCCCTGTGTTGGTAGAGTGGCTTTGTGTGCTAGGTGTCCTATAGGGCCCAGTGGCTCAGTCTCCCCAATTACCTGAGGTGGACAATCTTGGTGTATCCCTTTGTGGGCTGTGTGCACAGTCTTGTTGTAGTTAAGCATTGATTGTTGTAGGTATCACTGGGAGGAATTGACCTCCAGGCCAATTGGCTGTGAGAATCAGCTGTGTCTACAGTGGGAGAACTTCTGTGCTGAAGACACCCTTATGGGGCAAGACTTGCTTCAGTGGGGCTTTGGTGCTCACTGAGTCTGCCCCCTGAGTGTGTCCCTTATGGATCTGAGGAGTTGTAATCTGGATGGTCCCACTCTGACCACTGGGTACACTGGCTCTTGGATCTAAGAAGGTGCTAATTTAGCCTCTCCCTGAGGCTACCCAGCAGGAGCTACGAAGAGATCTGCAGATTCCCCTTCCTTGTTTGGGATTTGGAGGTGCCCAGATGAGGCCCAGCTATGAAGCAATGCAAGGTGCTGTGGGGCCTTGGGCCTTCTCTTGGAAGTTCTGGGTCTGTCTGGCCCAGCTGCAGTTTGTTAGGTAATTTTTAGATTGCAAAGGGCCAGGGCATTCATATGCAAAAGTCTCTGCTGCAGTTTGGGTGGGGCGGGGCCTCAGGGAATCAACGGGGTGGAGCAAACAGCTATAACTGATCCTCAGCCCTGCCCTAAGAGGCCCGGGCTCTCAGTGTCCCAGTAATCACTGCAAGCACCTCTGAGAGAAAGCTGCCCTCGAGTTCCGAGTTCTGCCCGCTGCCAGACAGTCCAGTTTCTGGGTCTCCAGAGACTTCCCGGAACTGGAGTTCAGAGCAGTCGGAGGCTTGTGACTTGCTCCCAATTCAAAAAGACAGCCGTGTCCTCAGTTGCCAGCCCTTGCAGCGTGCGCCTCCGTACCTCTGCACTTCACTTCCGCACCTCCTCTGAGTCTCAGTGTGCTTTTCTCTTTCTTTCTAGTTGTAGAATTTCCACTCAGCCACCCTTCCTGTAGTTCCGGATCATTTACATTTTGTCTTTTAGTTGTATTTTTGAAGTTGTTGTGGGAGGCAGCAATTTCCGGTGTTTACCTATGCCACCATCTTGGTTTTTCCCCATGAAACTTTAAACAGACTCATCATGAAAAAAATAGGCAGTACCCAAGTATATAAAATCAGAATAAAAGAGGAGATGTATCTACTGATATCATCAAAACATGAATGATTGTAAGAAAATATTATCAATAATTATATGTGAACAAAATAGATAACCTGGGTGAAATGAAAAATTTTTTTACAAACATGCAATCTTCCAAAACTGAATCAGAAAACTGAACACCTGAATAGATGAATAACAACTAATTAAATTGAAGCACTAATAAAAAATTTTCAGGCCCTGATCAGTTTGGCTCAGTGGATAGAGCGTCGGCCTGGGGACTGAAGGGTCCCAGGTTTGATTCCGGTCAAGAGCATGTACCTTGGTTCCGGGCGCATCCCCAGTAGGGAGTGTGCAGGAGGCAGCTAATTGATGTTTCTCTTTCATCAATGTTTCCGACTCTCTGTCCCTCTCCCATCCTCTCTGTAAAAAATCAATAAAATATATTTTAAAAAAATTTCAGCAAGCTAAATCATGGACAGGATGGTTTCATGAATTTTACCAATCATTCAAAGAATTAACATCTATTATCCTTATACTATTCCTTAAATTTCAATGTTCCCAACCTTTTTATAAGAGGTCATTCTTATCGTAATTCCAAAACCAGATAAAGACACTACAAAGAAAGAGAATTACAGGGCAATATCCCTGATGAACAAAGATGCTAACAACCTTCACAAAATATTAGCAAGTCAGATCAACCAATACATTAAAAAAATCGTACACCATGATAAAATGGGATTTATTCTGGGGATGCAAGCTTGGGACAATATTCACAAATCAGCAAATTTGATACATCACATTAATAAAATGAATGATAAAAGCCACAAGGTCATATTGTTACAGAAGACCAAAGAAAAACCAAGCAACACTTTAGAGAAAAGGAGTTATACTCTTTATTTACGCTGGCAGACTCAGCAGAATAACTTCCCAAATCTGAGTAAAGTAACATGCAGGAAGCTTCTCTTTTATATCATTCTGGGCTCTTTGTCCCGCAAATATGGATTATGCTTATGGTCTTTTTGTGGGTTTTGCAAAAAGGCTCTAGGTGTTGGGGGTCTTGGGACCATATCTGATGGCCTGGCCTGGTGCCAGCGTTAATAACCCCTTGCCCCCCGGAGCTGTGCACTGTTCATTGTTTATGGCCTCTGTGAAATGTGAGCATTTAGATAACAGGTTCTGCAAGACTGGTTTCTGGGAAAGAGGCAGTGACTTAATTATAGGTTATCAAGAATGTACACTGGGCTTGCTGGCACAGATTCAGATTGCAACACCCCCCCCTGCCAAATATCAGGGTTACATTGGAATTAGCCCTTTTTAGCTTTCTCAATATTAATAGATGCAGGAAAAGCATTAAAAAAATACAGTACCGTCCTATATAATAAGAGAGGGATATGGTAATTAACCTTGATGTGCTAATTAGTTATGACAATGTATGCTAATTAAGCACAACCAGTATGCAAATTGACCATAACTCCAAGACAAAAGATGGCCACCCTCAAGTGGTCAAAGATGGCCACCCCCATGTGGCCACAAGATGGCTGGCAGGGGAGGGAAGTTGGGGGTGACCAGGCCTGCAGGGGAGGTCAATTGGGGCCAACCAGGCAAGCAAGGGAGGGCAGTTGGGGACAATCAGGCTGGCAGGCAGAAGCGGTTAGGGGCAATCAGGTAGGCAGGCAGGCGAGCAGTTGGGAGCCAGCTGTCCTGGATTGTGAGAGGGATGTCTGACTGCCTGTTTAGGCCCAATCCCAGATTGGAGAGGGTGCAGGCTGGGCTGAGGGACACCCCCCCTTCAGTGCATGAATATTGTGCACCGGACCTCTAGTTTTATAATAAAACTCTCGGTAAAGTGGAAATAGAGGGATCATACCTCAATACAATAAAGGCCATATTCAATGGGCAAAATTGATAAATGTTTACTTTAAGATCAGGAACAACACAGGGATGTCTGTTTTCACCACTCTTATTCAACATAGTACTGGAAGTTCTAGTCACAATGATCTGAGAAGAAGAAAGAAAATGCATCCAAATCAGAAAACAAATTAAAACTCTCATTATTTGCAGATGACATGTCATTTTATATATATAAAAAAAACCTAAAGACTCCACCAAAAAATTACTAGGTCTGCTAAATGACTGTGGCAAAGTAGCAAACACATCAATATCCAGAAATCAATGGCATTTTTATATACCAATAATGAACTCTCAGAAAGAGCAACTAAGAAAAAAATCCCATTTACTATTGTACCAAAAAATAAGGTATGTAAGACTAAATTGATCCAAACAGGTAAACCACCTGAACTTGGCAAACTACACTTTGAAGTAATAAGTAAAGGAAAATACAAATATGGGAAAGCATATTCCATGCACATGGAATGGAAGCATTAACATCATTAAAATGTCCATACTTACTCAAAGCAATCTAAACACTTAACATAATAATTATTAAAACACCAATGGCATATTTCACAAATCTAGATAAAATATTCCAAAACTTTATATGGAAACAAAAAGTCCCTGAATAGCTGCAGCAAATTATGGGAAAGAAGAACAAAGTTGGAGTTATCACAATACTGAATATCAAAGTATACTCCAAAAGCCATTATAATCAAAACAGCCTGTTACTGGCATAAGGACAGGAATATAGATCAATGTAACATAACAGAGAGCCCAGATAACAACCCATGACTTTATGGTTAATTAATATTTGACAAGGAAAGTAAGAGCATACAATAGAGAACAGACAGTCTCTTTAATAATTGGTATTGATAAAATTGACAGGTACAAAAAAATGAGACTAGACCACCACGCTACACCATACACAATAATAAACTAAAAATGCATAAAATACTTAAATGTAAGTCTCAAAACCATAAAAACCCAGGAAGAAAATATAGGCAGTAAAATTACAATATTTTTGTCAATATATCTCTGAGTGCAAGGGTAACAGAAAAAGATCAACAAATGGGACTACATCAAGCTAAAAAGCTTCTACACAGTCAAAGAAACCTTTATCAAAATGAAAAGAGAATTCACTGTATGGGAGAACATATTTGCCAATGATACAACTGGTAAAGGGTTAATTTCCAAAATATATCAAGAACTTATACAAATAAACACCAAGAACACAAAGAGTCCAATTAAAAAATAGGCAAAGTATCTGAATAGACATTTCTCCAAAGAGGATATACTACAGATGGCCAATATGAAAAAATGCTCAAGGTCACTAATCATCAGAGATGAAAATAAAAACTAATGATAGGGGGACTTATAATCTGATATACAGACCTCCTGAATCAATATGAAAAATAATCATATTATTTTAAATCTTAGAACACACATACTTATGTAAATAGGGGTTAAGATTCTTATATGTAAATAGGGGGTTAAGCTTTTCTTAAGTTTCCTTTTCAAGGCCTGTGTAAAGCAATTAAGGAGTTGACACAGCTATGAATCCAGCAAGCAGAACCTATAAGCCTGGTCAGACTGACCCACCAGGAGTCAAAACATCATTTCATCAACATCATCTCATCGCCTGGTGACTAAAGACAATAGCTGACCTCTGCGGACCTCCAGGGCTGCACATAGATGCATTCCATTCCCAACCTCATCATAGCCCATTCCCCTTTATAATCCTGTCACCTGCATCTTTCTACAAGACAGGATTTGAATGCTTGTGAGCACCCTGTCTTCCTGATTGGCTGGCCTCAATAAATGCCTTATATATTCAAGCCTGCCTTTATTATTGGACACAGCGACAGGCAGCCTGAGCCCACTTGGGGGTTTCTTGGTAGCATATTTTGGTGAGCCAGATGGGACACCCTCCTCTGAGCCCTAAGGTAAGAGCCTTTGGGAAGTGCCAAAGGACTTAGGTTGTTTGCCTGTACTTGGGAAACTTCTTGCAGGCACCTGTGGAAACTCCCTAGCAGCTGCCTACTTATTTAACTTGGGGACTTTCCTTAGGTGCTTACAAATTATCCCAGTCATCTTCGCTATTGGTTGAATTGGCGTTCTGTTTGTGTGCCTGTTACTTGTGATTCCCAAACACTGTAAGCCAGGAGTGGCATATTTAAGAAACCTTCTGTTTTTGTTTCTGTTTGTTGCTGTTGAATAACTCGAAAAGCATGAAAAATATACTGGCAACCCCACGTGGCAGGCCTCTGAGTCGCATTCTGGCTGATTGGTTGATTTATGCTTATGATTCTAAGACTAAAAGGGAAAAAGTTTTCCTATATTTGCCTAGGAAGCAAAGGTTTTATATATTGAATAAATTATGTATTACTGTTTAATAATAATAATAATAATAATAATAATAATAATAATAGTATCTTTTGGACTAATGTATTTGACTACTTTCCCAGGGTTTGAATTTTAAGACACTTTTTCTTGACTTAAAATTGACTTTAGGTCATTCCAATAGGCCCTCAAATGCCTCAAGGATTTCCTTTCTCTCCTTATGAAGGAAAATTTTATATTTAAGGTATATGGGAAGCTCTGTCAAATAAGGAAATGATAACTATATTGTATTTGTATATGCATATTATTAGAATTGATGCTCCAGAGATTATATAAAAATTCTCCAAGAGTCTACAAAATTCTGACATCCTTTTTTATATACTTTTATTTATAATTCTGATTGTTATTCTGGAATATTATGTTTTGCAAAAGGAACAGGATTCTGTGTAAACTGCATTGTAATTAAATCTATAACCATGTCATTTTAAGTTCTTTTTGTCATTTACAAACAGTAATTGTTTTACTCTGATACATTTGCAAAAACGTTACATCTTCTGAAAGATTCATGGAAAGAACTCTGATTTATTGTAAGCTATATATCTCTGATAATAAACTTTCACACCATCCCCTTGAACTGGATGAAAATTATTAAAACTCTATGGAGTATCTGAATTTATATAAATACTGGCAAGAAAAATCAGAAAAAACAGTATTTGATTATAGAACTGAATTAACTAAAAATAATTATAGTTTTTGTAAGTTTTTTGAAAATATTGCTGATTTTTAACCTTCTTGTTTTCCAGACATAAAGGAACTTGTTTCTTTTCTTAAAGCAATTTGGTAAATTACACTTTCATAAGCAATAGTGAGGATTTATATTTTTCCTCTATACCTTATTTCTCTAGAATTTGGAAACTCTTAATGAGTGCGTATTATTGTTCTCATGGCAATGTGTTTGTTTGCACAAATCCAATAGGAATCTTATTTTTTTTATAACAGGACATAGGCCAGTTTCCAATTGTGGTTTCATTAACCAAGATTTGCTGGAATGTCATGTCTGAGAGAGACATGCCAGGACTCTGGATGTACCAGAAAGCTCTAAGGAATGAAGATTGATTTTGAAGCCAATAAGCCCCTAGGATAAATAGCCTGGTATCTTGCTTGGCCACATAGGTCATGGAAGTCTTCCAGAAAAGGAACAAAGGTTCCTTTCCTGAAAGATAGCAAGAAGGAACTATAAGACACCTGTGGGGACCTAAAACAAGTTGAGGAATTTACCCAACCTTATAGGTATTGCAGGCAAAGCCTGATAGCCACTGTGTGGCTTGGCTTCTTTACCCTGAGAGTAAACTTTCTCACGAGATTCCAGCAAAGCATATGTATATATATATATATATATATATATATATATATATATATATATATATATATATATATATTAGCCTATTTAATCAACTGTTATTCTTGTGTTCATGCAAACAACCAGGCTGAATTGTAACTAGACTTAATATAGTAAATAAATTGGTCTTAATTTGGCTCTTCGATGAAAATGAGGGTAATCTTAGGGGAAAAATATTTCAATAGGAAACATAATACCCAATTGTAGGTAATGAACTCCAATACAGTTAACTGTCTTCAAAGTTTTTTAAGGTTGTGTCTGTGTATGCCATACAAACCTTGTACCTGATGACATTACAAGAAATGTTCTAACTGCGATCTATCAAATTGTCACTGTGTAATTTCATTCCGTCAGAAGCCTCACATCTGGAAATCTTCTCAACTGGTTTATGATTTGCTGTATACATTAAGCCTTATGTTTTGTGTTCTTCTGTTTCATAGAATGTATGCCTATGTCCCTGAATAACTAATTACCTACTCACACAGTCTAGGCCTCACTGTAGAAGCCATCTACATCACTGTGTCCTAAAAATAGGACTCAACTGTTTGGACTTATAGTTGAGTCAATGAAACATGGAAAGTCTATTGGTTTCACTTAAAACCTTTTTCCCCTTTGGCTCCCTCTTCACTTCTTAGACAGGGAGGACTTCAGGACTCCACCCCAAATCAGCAGGATGCAGTTACAGAAGAGACCCAACATCCCCTTTTCCTGAAAGGATTCAGAGCCAAAATCCATAAGGGGAAATATAGTAGTTCAGGACTAATAGAGTTAATTATTAAATTTCTAGGTATTTTGAAATAACAGGATGCTGAAATGTTAATTAATCTGAGTTTGCCTACTTTTAGCTTCTTATTGCAGAGAAACTAGAGAATAGATTTAGATATGGTAATGATTTGAAATATATCTCTTAAAACTGTGAATATATTGCTAATCTGAGGAATGTTAACCACTTATATGCCCTCTAAAAATAAAATTTTTTAAGGGTTAAGGATTTTAACTAATTAGAAAGAATTTATAGTTTTGGTGTAATAAAAGGCATAAGGCATAGAGATACATTTTGAAGGAAAAAGAAAGTAGATTCTAAAATTGGTTATTTATGAATGAGTTAAGAAGAAACAAACTGAAAAGGAATAGACAAGTTACAGAAGGTCTGTGTACGTTGCTGAATGTATGTGTAAGTTGCAGAGGATCTGTGCAAGTTAAAGAAGAATTAGAGTTGAGGAAGTAAAAAAGGTGAGAAGGGTTATAAAGAAAGGGATATAACAGGAAGAAAGGATATTGGAGTAGGAATACTTAAGAAGGGAATAGGAAAAAAATTATAGTTTTGATAATAGGAGGCATAAGACATAGAGATGAAAACTAAAATAAGTAAGGTTTGGGAAAGTTGCAGAAGAGTTGTGAAGAGAAATCTTAAAAGGAAATTATATGTATACTGCATAATAAATCTAATTAGATAAATGAATCTAAAGTAAACTAATACAGAATTTGGTTCTTTTCAAGTCTGTTAAAAGGGAAGCTTCTTTACCAAGGAATTTACTACTCTTACTTCCTGGTTTCCCAGCTGGGCTGGTATAAAAGGAGCCTTCCTAATTTTTTAATTCATTATTATAATTTATTTAATATCTTGTTGCTGTATTCAATGTATACCTCTCTTTTCTAGTGCATGTGAATTAATTAGACTTAAAAGGGGTAATTTCCATGTAGCAGGGGTGAAATTAGTGGCACTCCAGCAATATAATAAATTTAAAAATAAAATTTAGTATAGTATAAGTTTGATACATATCAATTAATCTACCTAATCAGAGGGACGAAAGATAGGGGAACTTTTAATCTGATAGATAGAGCACCTGAATGAATCTGAAAAATATTCATATTATTTAAAAATCTTAGAACACAATATACTTATGTGAATAGGGGGTTAAGATTTCCTTAAGTTTCCTTTTCAAGGCCTTTGTGAAGTGATTAAGGAGGTGACTCAGCTCTGAATCCAGTAAGCAGAACTGATAAGCATGGTTAGACCGATCTGCCAGGAGTCAAAACATCATCTCATCGCCCTATCTGGTTTGGCTCAGTGGATGGAGCATCAGCCTGAAGAGTGAAGGAGCCTGAGTGTAATTCTAGTCAGAGGCACATGCCTGGGTTGAGGTTTGGATCCCCAGTGTGGGGATGTGCAGGAGGCAGCCAATCAATGATCCTCACTCATTATTGATGTTTTTATCTCTCTCTCCCTCTCCCTTCCTCTCTGAAATCAATAAAAATATTTTTTGGGGAAAAAAACAGAAAAGAAAGGAAAAATAAAGAAAGGAAAAGAACAGAAAAGAAAAAAAGAAAAGGAAAGAGCAAAGTAAAGCAAAGCAAAGAAAGAAAAGAATCATCGCATCAACATCATCTCACCGCCTGGTGGTGACTAAGAACAATAGCTGATGTCTGCAGACTTCCAGGGCTGCACATAGATGCATTCCATTCCCAACCTCACCCTAGCCCAGTGGTCGGCAAACTGCAGCTCGTGAGCCACATGCGGCTCTTTGGCCCCTTGAGTGTGGCTCTTCCACAAAATACCGACTTCTGCGCATGGGCCACGAAGTTCCAATCGCATTGTACATGCGCGCCTGCACATGGTATTTTGTGGAAGAGCCACACTCAAGGGGCCAAAGAGCCGCATGTGGCTTGTGAGCTACAGTTTGCTGACCACTGCCCTAGCCGGTTTGGCTCAGTGGATAGAGCGTCGGCCTGCGGACTGAAGGGTCCCAGGTTCTATTCCGGCCAAGGGAACATGCCTGGGTTGCGGGCTCGATCCCCAGTAGAGGGTGTGCAGGAGGCAGCAGATCAATGATTCTCTCTCATCATTGATGTTTCTATCTCTCTATCCCTTCCCCTTCCTCTCTAAAATCAATAAAAAAAATTTAAAAAAAAAAAGAATTGCTGGGTCATAGAGCAATTCTATTTTTAAGCTTTTGAGAAACTGCCAAACTGTTTACTAAGCTGGCTGCACCATTTTAAATTCCCACCAGCCAGACACTAGTGTTCCACTTAGTCCATACCTGCACCGGTGCTATGTTACATTTTATTGATTACTAGAGGCACAGTGCACAACATGCGTGCACTGGCGGGGGGAAGGGTCCCCTCAGCCTGGCCTACACAGCCCGGGAGCCTTCGGGGGATGTCTGACTGATGGCAGTTGGGCATCCTTAGCGCTACCGTGGAGGCTGGAGAGGCTCCCGCCACCATCGCTGCGCTTGCCAGCAGTCAGCCTGGCTTCTGGCTGAGTGGCGCTCTCCCTGTTGGAGCACACTGATCACCAGGGAGCAGCTCCTGCATTGAGTGTCTGCCTCCTGGTGGTCAGTGCGCATCATTACAACTGGTCGTTCCGTCGTTTGGTCTATTTGCATATTACCCTTTTATTATATAGGACTAGAGGCCCGGTGCACAAAAATTTGTGCACTCGGGGGGAGCGGGGGTCCCTCAGCCAGGCCTGTGCCCTCTTGCAGTCTGGGACCCCTCGGGAGATAACAACCTGCTGGCTTAGGCCTGCTCCCGGGTGGCAGAGGGCAGGCCCAATCCTTAGGTGCAGCCCCTGGTCATGCTCAGAACAGGGCCGATTGGGGAGTTGGGGTACCTTCCCCTGTCATGCACAGAGCAGGGCAGATTGGGAGGTTGTGATGCCACCCTCAGTCACACTCAGGGTAGGGCCGATTAGGGGGTTGGGGCACCTCCCCGTAACACTCAAGGCAGGGTCGATGGGGAGGTTGCGGTGCCACCCCCTGTCACGCACAGAGCAGGGCCCATCAGGGGGGTTGAGGCTCCATACCCTGTCATGCACAGAGCAGGGCCAATCAGGGGGTTGGGGTGCTGCCCCCTGTCATGCACAGAGCAGGGTCCATCAGGGGAGGTGGGGCTCTGTACCCTGTCACCACAGAGCAGGGTCAATCAAGGGGTTGAGGAGCTCCCCCCTGTCACTCACAGAGTAGGGCCGATAGGGGAGTTGGGGCACCGCCCCCTGTCACACTCAGGGCAGGGCGGATCAGGGGGTTGGGGCTCTGCCACTGTCACACTCAGGGCAGGGCCAATGGGGAGGTTATGGCTCTACCCCATCACACACAGAGCAGGGCCCGTGGGGAGAATGGGGGTTGGGGCGCCACCCTCTATCACCCACAGAGCAGGGCCGATCAGGGGGTTGGGGCTCTGCCACTGTCACACTCAGGGCAGGGCCAATGGGGAGGTTATGGCTCTACCCCATCACACACAGAGCAGGGCCCGTGGGGAGAATGGGGGTTGGGGCGCCACCCTCTATCACCCACAGAGCAGGGCCAATCAGGGGGTTGGGGCGCCGCCACTCTCACACTCAGGGCAGGGCCGATGGGGAGGTTATGGCTCTACCCCGTCACACACAGAGCAGGGCCCATGGGGGGGGCAGGTTGGGGCGCCGCACCCTGTCACACACAGAGCAGGACGGATAGGGAGGTTGTGGCCTCACCCTCTGTTATACACAGAGCCGCAGGGCGAATAGGGGGTTTGGGCGCTGCCCCCTGTCACTCTGATCACGGTGCCGGGAGGCATATTACCCTTTTACTATATATGATAGAGGCCTGGTGCATGGGTGGGGCTGGCTGGTTTTCCCTGAAGGGTGTCCTGGATCAGGGTGGGGGTCCCCACTGGGGTGCCTGGCCAGCCTGGGTGAGGGGATGATGGCTGTTTGCAGCTGGTCACACAGCCTTCAGGGTGGGGGTCCCCACTGGGGTGCCTGGCCAGTCTGGGTGAGGGGCTGAGGGCTGTTTTCAGACCGACTGAAGCTCCCAACTGCTCCTTTTCGTATTTTTTTTTTTTTATTCTGGGCCAGCTTTAGCTCTGGCTCCAGCTCTGAGGCTTCTGCTGCTGAAAGAAGGTATCTGGTTTGTTTCAGTTCTATAATTGAAACACTGTATAACTCCAGCTCTGAGATCCCGGCCTCGCTGAAAGCAGGTTTCTGGGATTTTGTTTAGCTTCTATATTTCTTACAATGTTTCTTAAACTGCAGGCTCAGAGGCAGGCAAAGCAGGCGGGGCAAAGCAGGCGGGGAATGTTGGTTTCCTCCATCACTGAAGCAAGCAAGCCTCATGTTAGTTTCAAGCTGCCTGGCTGCCGGCCGCCATCTTGGCTGGCAGTTAATTTGCATATCTCGCTGATTAGCCAATGGGAAGGGTAACGGTCGTATGCCAATTACCATGTTTCTCTTTTATTAGGTAGGCTATCCATTCTAGTAGGTGTGAACTGTTATTTCATTGTGGTTTTGATTTGCACTTCCCTCATAATAAGTAGCATTGATTATCTTTCCAAGAACTTTTAGCTATTTTTATATCTTTGGAGAAATGCCTATTGAATAATTTTACCTATTTTTAATTGAACATATTGAGGTGACATTGGTTAATACAACCATACAGGTTTCAAAGTATATAACTAAATAAAACATCATCTGTATACTGCCTTGTATGCTTATTGCCCAAAGTAAAGTATCTTTCCTTTTTGTCATCCACTTCTCCCTATTCCCACACTCCCTCTGGCTATCAACATACATGCCTATCAATATATATATAGTTTTGTTGTTGCTGTTGTGTTATAAGAGTTATTTATGCATTCTGCATATTAATTCCTTATCAGATACATAATTTACAAATGATTTATCCTATTCTATGGGTTAACTTTTCACTTTGTTGATTATGTCCTCAGATGCACAAAAGTTTCATTTCAATGAAGTCTAATTTAATTTTGGTTTATTTCCTGAACTTTTGGTATCATATTCAATAAATTGTTTCCAAATCTATTGTCATAAAATTTTTCCTTATATTGTCTTCTAAGAGTTTTATTTTTTAGCTTCTAAGTTTAGGTATTTGATCTATTCTGAGTTAAATTTTTGTATCTGGCAAAATATAAGGGTCCAACTTCACCTATCATTTTGAATATCCAGCTTTCCCAACATACTTTTTTTCAAGGACTGCTTTTACCCATTGTCTGGTCTTGGTGCCCTTGTTAAAAATCAATTGACACTATATGTGAAGGTTTATTTCTGGGTTCTTTATTTAATCTATAAATAAAGAGCCCAGAAAGCATATGTGAAAGGATATGAAGTCATTCATAAGAACCCTTACAGTTTTATTGTAGAGTTAAGGTATTTTAACTGAAAAGTTCAATGTAACATCAGCAAAAGATAATAGAAAACAGGAGTCATATTGATCTAAAGGCAGAAAGTTTGACAATGATGATAAGGATTAATCGGGACTCTAAAAATTCATACAAGTAAACAAGGGTAGAGAAGAGGAAAAAAGTCTGTTCAGGAAAATGAACCAAAGTATCTTCTTGCTATGGGGAATAAGTAATTTGTCTCTGAAGCCAACTAAGAATGAATAGTATTTCATATTTCAGTCAAAGTATATAAAGGGTTTAAAAAAACTCACACTTTTGGATCCTGCAAATAGGTAATATACATTCTTCCAATATACAAACGGCCTCATTTTTTTATCTGAGTATATTTCAAGGTCTCCATTAACAATTACTAACCTTTTGCATAATAATCTTACAAGATGCTCACTTCTTATGAGTGAAATGACTAAGCTTATTACAGCTTTTCCATGTAGCCACTAGAGGGAAAAGGCTTTTTCTTAAATCTTGGTCCTTTGGATTATCTTTGGCAGAGTTGATTTATTAGAATTGTGAGGAAGAAAATGTGAATAGTTTCAAGTGTTTGGAATTCAAAAATAGTATGTATGGGTAATCCAGAGTTTCTTAATATCAATTTTAGAAAAAATCAATTGATGGATATTTTTTCTTTTTTTAACCTTCAAATTGGAATGGAGCCATTTAAAAAAAAATGTATTGTTGATATTAAGCCTTGCCACAAAAAAACCCTTTCATTGTAATTATTTCATAGTATCTAGTAATGGAATTTTTATAGAAAGTAAACACAGTGGTGTGTATCAACATATAAACATTGAGTAATTGCTAAGAACTCACACTTACTTATTTTTTTTGATTTTTAAATATCCTTTGTTAATTCTGTGATACTGTCATTTAGATAGAGTTGGCAGATACTAAAATATAGCATAAGCAGAAATGTCACAACTTGACTAGTAAAATAATTCAGAAATGTTTAGCAATGTCTCCTGTTTCTAGTGTTAACGATATCAATGAGATATTTATGATTTATGGTAAATTTGTGAGAAAGAAAACAGCCATGTTCACTTTGCCTTAGAAAATCATTTAAAGCAGGGGTGAGGAACATCCAGAACCCAGGCCATATAAGGCCTGCAAAATCACTTGGTCTGGCCCTGCCAAAGCAGCCCCAGGTGGTACTTGAAATTCAATAAATCTAGGAGTTATTTTCATAGCAACATACATTTAAATTAAGTGAATTATGTTAAGCAAATAATGGTTTAAATATCCAAATGGCCCTTGGTTGAAAAGAGTTTTCCCACCCCTATTTAAGGTTTGATGGGATAGGTTAAAATACTTTCACAAAAATAAACTAGAACATTAGACATATTTTACGAAACTGATAGCAACAATGTAGTCAAATTTATAGATGTTTTTCTTACTAACTGGGAACAAAGACTAAAATAGTTTTAAATAGTTTATTTTCAATAAATGATAATTGGATATCAGAGATGGCAGTGAATCAGTTGATTATATAAACACCTCAGATAAAAATCATATTTTTCTCTTTTGAGTGATATCAGATACATCAATGCCTGAAAAAGCTAATACGTTTCATGTTAATATACATTTAAAGTTTAGTCATATTTGCACTGGAGTTCACCTTCTAGTAGGTTTGTACATTTGAAGGAAATGACCAATTTGTAATATCCTTGCTCCTCTAATGTGGGCAATATAGTGCCACACCTGTTGGCGTGTCCAGTCTCAGCCATAGAAGTCTTTTCCTCTGCTTCTGGCCCACACATCCATTGTCTGAGTGTCAATGAGCCAGGAGTTAATCACTGTCAAAACTAGGCGATCTGTTCATAAACATCCATGATGGAAGGGTTTGAGTGTCACCAACCCAAGACTTGGTAAAAAAGAAAAGCATAGAAGCCTTTATCTCCCACAATATGGTAACAGCTAGAAGTATAGTATTAAAAGCAGGGTTTAAAATTAGAAAAGAAATATTTTTATGATCAAAGGAGGGAGATTAAACCTTCATTGATCACAGAGGCTCCCTTTTCCTGAAAAGCCTCAATTTTACTTGTAGTAAAAGAACATTTAAAAGGCTGTGGCCTTGACCATTTTCCTCACATTTCAGGCCCATAATAGCAGCCCCCAAGTCTTGCCTTACTGGAACTAGCAACCACACAAACATTGGGTGTGTTCAGATTGCCATACATAGCCTATGTCATTTATGTGTATTTTGTTTGTGTTAGTTTTCTTCAAACAGAGCATGGCCAGTTGCCCTTTGCCACAATAACCGAGCACAATGTTTTCTCTGCCTATCACATGATAGGGGTGACACAAAATATTTTCCTTTTTTTTTTTTTGGTGTTGTTTTCTGCTAAGGTCAATACTGAAAAATAAAGAAATGAAATAGAGAGTGGCTGTGTCACAAAATGAAATATGCCAAGTTAAGCACCCAATTTTCTTCCAGATGCCACAGTCATTGTTGGTACCTAAGATTGCCCTTGTCTCTGCTGCCAGCAGACATAGAGAACTGAGGCATCAAGTCAGAAGCATGCTTTAATACTTAGTCTTACTAAGCTCCTTCTGGGAATAGAGTCAGAAAGGCTCTAAACAAGGCTACGTGCTATGTAGTGACTATTTGTGTCTTTCTAAATTTCATATGTTGAAATCCTAAGTCCCAAATAATGGTATTACAAGGTGAGATTTTGGGGACGTGATTAGATTATAAATAAAATTAGCATTGTTATGAGAGCGACTCCTGAGAGCTCTTTCATCTCTCCTGCCACATGAAGATGCATCAAGAAGAGGACTTACTATGAATCAGAACCACAGCACACACCAGAAACCAACGTATCTTCCGGCACTTTGATATGGGACTTCTCAGACTCCAGAACAGTAACAAATAAATACTTTTGGTTAAGCCTCCCCATCTATGGCATTTTTATTATAGCAGCTCAGAAAGAATAAACAAAAGTAAAAGACATGATAAGACTTGACCAGGCTATCGGAAGGACAGCAAGGACCGAAGCTCGAGTGGTAGCTCTCACATAAACAGGGGTTGGCAAAAGTAGGCTTACAGTTTGTATGGAATACAATAAAATAATTAATAAATAACAATACAAGAATAAACTCTGTGTTTTCTTTACTCACAACTGTAAGCCCATCTTCACCCCACTCTGCATGTGTTGAGGTGAGGGACCAATAAAACAAACTTTATTCCTCAAATTCAGAAGCTGCCAGAAAATAGGTGGCTACTTTTTAGAGCACTAATTGCTCATTGTTCAAACCTGGTTCTTGAAAGGGTTAAAGAGAATAAAACGGGACAGAGAAAAACTTATTGTACTTAGCAGTTATCTTGCAGAAAGTTTGCAGCCTTGAGCAACTCATAGCCCAGATAACCACTAGCCATCTGATGCTGGGAGGAACCAAGGACAGACCAGACCCTTACGTCAGTAGAGTGGCTTACAGCCAGCAAAAATTAATAAAAACCTATCTCTCCCTGCTCTCTTCGCTGACTCCATTTTGTCAGACTCAGCCCATCTGCACCCAGGTGCCTGGAATAAAATCTCTTTTGATACATTATGACCTCATGTCATAGGTGTGTGACCCCCGCCCACTCTGAACCTTTCATTTGGTGCCAAAAACCCGGGAAGGTCTAGTGAGGGGACCGGTAAGAGCCATTGCAAGGTTCCAGCAACCGGGCACTTGGCACTCAGAGAGACCATGATCATGGGCTCCTGAGCTTGCCTTGTGTACCAGGAAGCTCCCAGCCATGCTCCCACATGGCTGAACTTCTGCTGAACTCGTGACACTTACTTGGCCCCCCTAGCCTTCCTCCGGACCTGTCTGGGTCTTGCCTGTGACTGGATAGTGGACCTCTCCTTGCCTCCTCCTCCATCAACACAGGGCATAAATTCATAGGTAAGTGGCTTTAGTCTGTTTTCCCACTTCTGGGACTGTCTTGTAATTTTGGGTTTGGAGCCAGGCTTGGGGCTAATACTGTTCAGCTGGCCCCATGGAAATCCAGCACTGATCCGGACAAGTCTTCAGGGGGAACCAGGATCCCTCACTCACTCTCCTAACAGGGAGGCCTGTCTTGGAGGGAGGGCTCCTCTGTTTCTTGTGAACATTAGGGGGAGATGGGGACACCTTTCTCCACTTTAACTTCACATAGAACAAACCTTAAGCCATAGATTGTCACCATGGGGAAACTTGCCTTTGGCCTTTTCCCCGCACCTCACCCCTGGGCTGTCTACTTAAAAGACTTCAGACCCTAGAATTCGCTCAGGACTTCTGGCCTCAGTAAAACGGCACTTCAGTTTCCAAATCCTAACTGACCTTGACAATTGTGCTGCAGGCAAGGCAAGTGGTCTGAGATCCTGTATATCCAGACTTTTTACACTCAAGGACACATCCTTCTCTCTGTAACAGCTGCTCTCCCTCACAAATTTTTCTTCTTCACTCTAAGCCCCCAGAGGATCTCAAATCCTCCTCCTCCTTCACCACTTTTTTCCCTTATTTTTCTTTATTGATTACGGTATTACAAATGCATCCTTATCCCCCCATTGTCCTCCATCCCCCCAGTCCTGCCCTCACCCTCACCCCCTGTTGTCTGCGTCCATCACTTATGCTTATATGCATGCATACACGTCCTTTGGTTGATCTCTCCCCCTTACTCCCACCCTCTCGTAACTTCCCTCTGAGGTTTGACGGTCTGATTGATGTTTCTCTGTCTCTAGATTTATGTTTGTTCATTGGTTTATGTTGTTCATTATAAACCACAAATGAGTGAGATCATGTGATATTTATCTTTCTCTGACTGACTTATTTCACTTAGCATAATGCTCTCCAGCTCCATCCATGCTGTTGCAAATGGTAGGAGTTCCTTTCTTTTTATAGCAGCGTAGTATTCCATTGTGTAGATGTGCCAACATTTTTTTAATCCACTCATTGCTGACCAACCATCCCTGGTCCCCCATCCCCGGTCCCCCTTTCAACTCCTCAGTCTCAGCAGCCTGATAGTCTGCCACCCTACCCAGTGGATCCCACTGCCACCACCTCATCTCACACCAGCTCCAGAGCAGTTTTCGGCTCTCTTCTCCTTCCACTCCGGCATTAGCCTTAAAGTGCCCCCTTTGAGAGATTGCTGGCACCAAATCTGGCTTCATGCTCAGGGCGATGGGAATACCCTCCACCAGTAGGCCCCAGCCTTCCCAGTCGGAGTGGATGCTGTCCCTAACAGGGACCCACAATGGAATTATCAGAAAGGGAAGGCAAGTCGCAGGTCTTGAGACCGCATAGTTCTCTACCTGCTAGAAGGACTGAGAAAGGCAGCCCACGAAACAGTTAATTTTTAAAAAAATTAGCAGAGGTCACCCAGGAAAGACATGAAAATCCAGCAGTCTTCTTCTCTCGCCTTACACAGGCCATGAGAAAATACACCAATCTTAACCCTATAAGCCCGGAAGGAAAACCCCCCCAAGGAGACCTTTTAAACATGACGTTTAAGGTCTTTAATAATAGAGACAAGGAGACCCAAATCCAAAAACAAAGACGAAATCAGGCCAAGGCTGAAGCCCAGATGAAGGCCTTTCAGCTCCTAGCCACCACTCTCATGAACCCCAAATGTATTCTGGTCCTCTAACCAAGAGTAAGTCAAGGCCTAAACCTCCTCCAGGCCCATGCTTCAAATACAACAAGAGAGGACACTGGCCCAAGTCCTGCCCAAACCCGAGACTGGCCTGGGTCCTGCCCAAGGTGCAGGATGGAAGTCCACTGGAGATCAGACTGTAGTCTGGCCCCTCCAGGTTGGACCTCAGCAAGGCTGCCCTCTGGATCCTGTTTGAGCTCCCAGACCTCCTGGGACTGGCCACTGAAGACTGAAGCTACCCAGGCCCTGACACGGCCCCACAGACTTACATCACCAGGACAGAGCCTCAGGTAATGATTGTGGTGGCAGGTAAGCTGATCTCCTTTTTAATTGACACTGGGTCACTTATTCTGCCCTCTCTGAATTCACTGGGACCCTTGTCCACTCCTCAGTCTCTATTATGGGGGTTGACAGATTAGTCTCACAGCCATTAGCCACCTCACCTTTACACTGCATCTTACTAAATAACCCTTATCCACTCTTCTTGCCTGACCAAAACAGTACAGACATCCCCTGATAAAGCCCAGTTGTCCCAAACGACAGTCACCTACTTCAATTCCACTCTCATCCCACAAAGCCACACCATTCCTTAGACCTTAGGCTACAAAAGCCTTATCTCTTCTATCACTGTTCCCTCCTCTAAACAAGAAATACTCTCCGTTCTTGGGCTCGCTAGGTACTATGGCCTCTGAGTTTCCAACTTCGGCCTTCTCACAAAGCTCCTCTATAATATAACATGGTAAAGTGACTCCTCGCTGAGCCTTTAGATCCCAAGGCCAGCATTCTCGCCCTTTTAATGCTCTGAAGACTGCTCTGACCTCAGTGCCTTCTCACACACACACACCCTTCCCAAAGAACAACTTCCATTACTGCAAAACTATAAACGCTTACTTAACAGTTTGGCTACTAGCAGAACCTGAACTCATTATCACCCAAACCTTAGCATATTATCTCTAAGGAAAAAATGTGGCAGTTTTAAATCCAAGCGGCTAGAGGCCTGGGAACAGACTGCTAGGCTTATTCCTGCCTCCTCCTCCTACTCCACATTTTCTCCAGCCTCATATGCCTATACATAATTTTCCAAGGTCTTTGGCAATGTAAAGCTTTAAAATATTACTATATTAAATGGTAAACATCTAAATACTTCAACAAGTTTTAAGTTCACCTGATTTTAACTTTTGTTTCATAAAATCTATAAAATAGATTTGGAACTGTTAATATGTCTTATACTGTATTTAAGGTATATTTATTAAAAGTAAAAGAATTCATAAATGTCAATCTAAGAAATGCTGGCTGTTTACTTTTTGATTATCATTAAGGAAAATTAAGGTTTAAATATTGTATGGTTTTAATAATAAAGGACATAAGACATGGACATGCATTTTTAAAGGAAAAAAGAAAGTGAGTTAAAATTGTAAGAATGTTTATGAAGATTGTAAGAAGGTTTGTGAAAATTATAGATTTATGGGGAGAAATGTTAAAAGTAAGTTATATAAATGACACAGGCCAGTAATCCAGAACAAGCAGATTAGGAAAACTGAGATAGTAAAACAGCAGTCCACAGCCATCTAGTGAATCCTATCTTCCTAAACCAAGGACAAATTAAACTAAGAGAATAAACCTCATTTTGCTATATTAGACTACAACCCTCCAAAGTAATGTCTCTTTCCTTACACTAGACCATTTGTCATAACTCTTATTATTCTAACTTTTACCCAATAATACTAAAATGTATAAAACAGTTTGTCTCCAGCAGGTAACAAGCCCTACTTATACTCAGGAAATACCATCCCTAAACACCATCACAACCTCCTTTTGTGCCAAGGCCTCATCATCTCTGACCCCCAGAGCAAGAACAATAGGCCAGATACAAGTGTAAAAACTCACCAGAGCAGAAAGCTCCTGATCCTAGCAAGGGGCAAAACTGAAAACAAACAAACAAACAAACAAAAACCCGCCCCCAGAATAACCTACCCTCCTACTAGCCTTCATGGAAAAATAGCCCCTCTCACATATCAGCCAAATGACTAATAAATTATGACTTTCACATTCCTACAGATTGTTAGTGATAACATTCCCCCACCTGGCACAGACTATCCCATCCAAACAGTGCAAGATATTTTGGAACTCATTACAGACCTCTGGTTCCAGGGCAATTTACAGAATTTCTTTTCAGATCACATCTATTTGTTTACCATCATAGTGCTTCTAAATCTCACAGATCTCTTATATCCCTAAAATGGTCCCCTCCCTCTCCCCTAGACCAGTGGTCGGCAAACTCATTAGTCAACAGAGCCAAATATCAACAATACAACGATTGAAATTTCTTTTGAGAGCCAAATTTTTTAAACTTAAACTATATAGGTAGGTACATTGTTATTAACTTAATTAGGGTACTCCTAAGGCTTAGGAAGAGCCACACTCAAGGGGCCAAAGAGCCGCATGTGGCTTGCGAGCCACAATTTGCTGACCACGGCCCTAGACTATATTTTAGCCAAAGAGGGAGGGGTTTGTTTAATTGCTAACACCTTCTGTTGTTTTTATCTAAACTCTACAGGTCAAATAAAGAAAATAAACACACAACAGATTCTACAGAATATTCAATGGCTCAAGGAGATCAATCAGGACAGCATAGAGCAGTCCATATGGTCTAGCCTACAAGCAGCTCTGCCCAAATTACCCTGGCTTTTACCTCCTTATAGGTCCCCTAACACTATTTCTCCTACTCCTACTCCTCAGGCCCTGCATTTTAAAATTAGTTGCCAAGTTTATACAAACAAAATTACAAGTCCTAGTTAAGACAGTATGACAATTTCTCCTTACCCAGGTAAAGGCCTATATCCCAGGAAATAATCTGAATTTACTCCTTAGACATCCAAGACAGCCCCTCCCATGCAGGAAGCAGTACAGAGAATGATGACCCATCCCCCTTCTTTTCCTTGATATATACCCTTTAAGACAGGAATGAAAGGGTTAAAGAGAATAAAACGGGGCAGAGAAAAACTTACAGTGCTTAGCAAAAATCTTGCAGCCTTGAGCACCACACAGCCCAGATAACCACTAGCCATTTGATGCTGGGAGGAACCAAGGATGGACCAGACCCTTATGTCAGTAGAGTGGCTTACAGCCAGCAAAAATTAATAAAAACCCATCTCTCCCTGCTCTCTTTGCTGACTCCATTTTGTCAGGCTCAGCCCACCTGCACCCAGGTGCCTGGAATAAAATCTTTTTTGATATATTATGGCCTCATGTCATAGGTGCATGACCCTGGCCCACTCCAAACCTTTCAGTTCTCTCCTCACTTTATTTATTTTTAATTAATTTTATTGGAATGATATCGCTTAAAAATTGTATAGTTTTCAGTGATACAATCTATATATATATATATATATATATATATATATATATATATATATATATATATAGAACCCTAATATGCAAATAGACCAAATGGCAGAACAACCCAACAACCAAACAACTGAACAACCAATTGTTATGAGGTGTGCTGACAACCAGGGGGTGCACACAGAACATGGCAGGAGTCAGCAGCAGTCAGCAAGCATGGAACATGGTGGGCATTGGCTGTGGCAAGATGGTGGAGAAGGTGAGTGCAGGTGCCAGACCAAGGCGGAGCGTTGGTTGCTGTCATTGAGGCGAGCCTCTGGCAGTTACTGAAAATTTTTTGCTCCCATGTGCTGTGCCGGAAGCCGGTCCATCCTTGCTGCTTGACACAGTCGCTGCAGGAAAGAAACATCTGCACAGCATATGTTTCAAGGGACCTGGCGTATATAGCATACTGTTCTTAATATGTTTGCTCCCCTTAGCGCTGTGTGTTTTAACCAAGGTCACCTCTCCAAGAAAGGTTGTTTCCCCAGGTAGGAATTTTTCCCTGAAGTCAGGGAGGGGATGCCTCTCCTAGAAAGGTTGTTTCCCCAGGTAGGAATTTTTCCCTGAAGTCAGGGAGGGGATGAAACTCCTTAACTAAGTGCCAGGCGGGTAGTTAATCACTACAAACAATCATGCTTAAGCTACATAATCTTTACTCCCTGGAATGGAGATAAGAAACGCCCTAACCTTTGTAATAGAAATTGACAGGATTAAAATCAACTGGGATAAATACGGATGTAACAAGACAATAAACAGCAGAACTTCGCTGGAGATCCAGACCAGAACTTGGCTGGAGATCCTGGCTGGAGATCCTGGCTAGGCTGCTGATCAACTGAACACTGTCTCCGTGTCCTTCCTTCTTCGCCGACTCCGTCTACACCTTTGGGGACCCCTGGACCTGCTGGGGTTGGACTCCGGCATCTGGCGCCCGAACAGGGTTCCCTTAGGTAAGTCCCCCCGTATTTGGGACGGATAGGACTGCACCGTAGGGTGCTTCAGACCCCCCCCATAGAGAATAAGTAGGGTAAGCGGGTAGTTAGTACAGAACTTAGATTGACAAGATGGGTCATACTGAGTCTAAAGAAAAAAGACTCTGTATTAATCTTTTAACGCATATGCTTACTAGCAGAATTGGAGTTGAGGTTTTTCCCAGTGAGACAGAAAGTTTTATAGAAGAAGTATGTCAATGGCTTCCAGAGGATGGAACTGTTAATTTAAAAACTTGGGTTGAAGTAGGAAAGCAATTAAAGAAACACCATGAATCTGACAAGGTCCTGCCATGTTTCTTTTCCCTCTGGGATTCAATCTGTGACACCTTGGCACCAGAGGTAAAAACGGTTGAACTTTCTCAAAATTTAAATAGTCCCTCGGCTCCACCCAGAGAGGACACATCATCATTGTCTTCAGCTCAATCTAAAAGCAATTTAGCTATGCCTACTGATCGGGAGGAGAATAAATATCATAAACATGACCATTGTTCCTTTCCAGTCAGTAGAGAGGAGAATGGCCCTCCCATTCAAAACAGGCTCCCCAAATTAGAAAGGAAGCCTAAACCAGGTCCTGTGGCTCCTATGAGCTCCATGTCTAAATTTCAAAGGGCGATAAGAGAAGCTGAAGCTAATGGAGATCTTGAATTCTCACTCTGCTTCCCAGTTACATATGAGAATGAGTCTGGTGGGAATAGAAACCCCACCTTGGAGCCTATACCTTACAAAGTACTTAAAGAATTAAAATTGGCCTGCTCTGAATATGGACCTCTAGCTCCTTACACACAAACCTTGGTAGAAACCCTAGCCAGTAAATGGATGACTCCTTATGATTGGTCACAGGTTTGTAAATCCTGTCTCTCAGGAGGCGATTACTTATTATGGAAAACTGAATATGAAGATCTTGCTAAGAAAGCTGTAGCCACTCGCGAAAAAACCAGAAAAGGAATAACCCTAGACATGATATTAGGAGAAGGTGATTTTAACACGGCTGAGGAGCAAATGAATATGCCCACAGAGGCACTTACCAAAGTAACCAGTTGTGCAGTAAGTGCCTGGAAATCCCTACCTTATACAGCAGGAGAAACAACCACCCTTACAGAGGTTAAACAGAAGGTCGAGGAACCATATCAGGATTTCCTTTCTCGACTCATACAGGCAGTCAAGAGAGTAATCAATAACAAAGAGGCAGCCGATATCCTAATCAAACAACTGGCTTTTGAAAATGCTAATAATACCTGTCAGGCTTTATTAAGGCCGATTCGCAGAACAGGAACTATAAATGATTTTATAAAACAGTGTGCTGATGTAAGTCCAGCATTTATACAGGGTGTAGCTATAGCTGCAGCTCTCAAAGGGGAGACATACCCTCAATATGTACAGGCTATAGGACAAGCCAGCAATACTACAGGTAATAAAAGAAATATGAACTGCTACTCTTGTGGCTTATCTGGGCACTTTAGCAGAGAATGCCCAAATAAAAATAATAATACTCAGGCCAGATGGCAAGCTCCTCGACAGCCTGGAAATACATTAGGGAATAATATTAATCCTCCAAAAACCGTTTGTCCCCGATGTCAGAAAGGATTCCATTGGGCAAAGGAATGTAGATCAAAATACCATAAAAATGGTCGGCCTTTAAACTCTACAAATAGCTCCCAAGGAGGTTATATCCCATCACCTCAATCGGGAAACTTGAGAAGGGGCCAGCCCCAGGCCCCTGCAATAATAGGGGCATCAACCTTCAACCCCTTTGCAAATTTCGATCAGTCAGTGACCTCTTCAGGACAACCCCAGGCAGTGCAGGATTGGACCTCCACTCAACCACCAATGCAGTACTAACCCCAGACTCGCCAGTAGCAGCCATTCCTACAGGAGTGTCTGGGCCACTGCCTGAGGGAACTGTAGGTTTAATATTAGGACGGAGCTCCACCTCGTTACAGGGGATCTTAGTCATCCCAGGAGTTGTTGATGCAGACTACACAGGAGAAATACAGATTTTACTTTCCCCACCCACCACAACTATACAGATTCAGCCCAACCAGAGAATTGCCCAATTAATCCTGTTACCAATACATAAAATAGGGACAGCTGTTACCCAGGAAGCTAGAGGGGCCGGAGGCTTTGTATCTAGTGATGCAGCATTTTGGATACAAGAAATCCATGCTACTAGACCTACAAAAATTTTACAAATTCAGGGAAAACCAATTGAAGGTCTATTGGATACAGGAGCAGATGTTTCCTGCATAGCAGGGAAGGATTGGCCCTCTTCATGGCCCACGCACACCACCTCCACTTCCCTAGTAGGACTAGGCAAGGCATCTAATGTAAAAAAGAGTTCTCAGATTCTAACTTGGGCCGATGAAGATCAACATTCAGGAACATTCTGTCCATATGTAATTACGACTATCCCCTTTACATTATGGGGAAGAGATATCTTGTCTCAAATGGGAGTTGTATTATATAGCCCCAGTGATAGAGTAACATCACAGATGCTAGACACAAGATTTAATCCAGGAAAGGGATTAGGAAAGGAAAGTAATACCTCACACTCCTCGACAGGATCTGTAATTGGGGCCATTGCCCTTAGGACTGCTGATCCCATAGTCTGGAAATCGTCACAACCAGTATAGGTTGAGCAATGGCCCTTAACATCTGAGAAAATATCAGCAGCCCGACAATTAATTGATCAGCAATTAGCAGAGGGACATATAGAGCCATCAAATAGTCCCTGGAACACACCCATATTTGTAATAAGAAAGAAATCAGGCAAGTGGAGACTTTTGCAAGATCTAAGAGCCATAAATGCCACCATGGAAGATATGGGCTCCTTACAACCTTAATTGCCCTCCCCTGTGGCAATTCCACAGGAGTATTGTGTTGTTGTTATTGACTTACAGGATTGTTTTTTCACTATACCTCTTCACCCAGCTGATTGTCAAAGATTCGCATTCAGCATACCATCAGAAAACTTTAAACAGCCTTATCAGAGATACCAATGGAAGGTTCTCCCACAAGGGATGAAAAATAGTCCTACATTATGTCAAAAGTTTGTAGATCAGGCATTGCAAGTTATTAGAAAGAAATTTTCAGATCTATATCTTATTCATTATATGGATGATATTTTACTAGCTCATAAAGATCGGGCTACTTTACAGGAAATTCTTACTCAGACCATCCTTGCTTTAGAAGAACATGGTCTAAAAATAGCCCCAGAAAAGATTCAGACTGAACCTTCTTTTTCATACTTAGGCAGAATATTACATACCTCTACTATCACCCATCAGCCTCTACAATTAAGAAAAGATCATTTAAACACATTGAATGATTATCAGAAACTATTAGGTGATATCAACTGGGTCAGGCCATATCTAAAAATAACCACTCTTGACTTAAAACCTCTATTTGACATTTTAAAGGGAGATTCTAACCCTAAGTCTCCCCGACAATTAACTGTAGAAGGAGAAAAGGCTATAGCAAAAATAGAACAGGCCATCAATAAACAGCAACTACAGTATCTAGATTATTCCAAATCTTGGGCCTTAATTATTCTAGCCACTAAATATACTCCTACAGGATGCTTGTGGCAGGAAGGACCATTAGAATGGATACATTTACCTGTCACTCCTAGGAAGATTGTACCACCCTATCCCTCCCTAGTGGCCACTCTCATTATCAAAGGTAGACGACGCAGTATCGAACTCTTTGGAAGAGAAGTTACTGAGATAATAATACCTTATAAAAGAGAACAATTAGACACACTATTACAATTTGAAGAAGAGTGGCAAATAGCTATAGGTAACTTCCCAGGACAAATTTTACATCATTTGCCAAGATCACCTATATTGCAATTTCTCTCCCTACATCCGTTTATATTTCCTATTAAATGTTCAAAAGAACCATTATCACCTCCTGCCTCCTTAGTATTCACAGATGGTTCCTCTAATGGTAGGGCAGTGACAATCATTGACTCAATAACCCATGTTCAACAAACTCTAGAGACGTCAGCTCAGAGAACAGAGCTTTTGGCAGTCATTTATGCTTTTGAACAATTGCAACAGGTTCCCTTTAACTTGTACACTGACTCTCAATATATAGTTAAATTATTTCCTCATATTGAGACCGCCTCTCTCCCACAAGGAAGAACAGCCATTTTCTCTTTGTTAACTCAGCTACAAACTTGCATTCACAAACGAGAAAAGGCTTTCTATATTGGACATATTAGAGCTCATTCCTGCCTACCAGGACCCTTAAGCGAAGGAAATTATCAGGCGGATTTACTAACTCGCCCAGTAGTTTGTACAGCTCTAGAAGAAGCCCGGCGGTCTCATGCCATTCACCATCAAAATGCTTCTGCTCTCCGTCTATATTATCGCATATCTAGAGAAGCTGCTCGAAGTATTGTGCGTGACTGCGGCCATTGTCCTACTCATTTTCCTAGCCCTGCTACTGGAGTTAATCCAAGAGGACTTAGACCCTGTGACTTATGGCAGATGGATATTACTCATGTCCCATCTTTTGGCAAACTTTGCTATGTGCATGTTTGTATTGATACCTTTTCTCATGTTATCCTTGCTTCTGCACGTACAGGAGAAGCCTTTAAAGATGTAAGTCAACATCTATTCCAATGCTTTTCCTACCTAGGAATACCAAGGGCACTTAAAACTGACAATGGGCCTGCCTATACCTCTAGAGCTTTTAAAAACTTATGCTCTACATTCGGCATCGCACATACTACAGGAATACCCTACAATCCTCAAGGCCAAGCAATAGTAGAAAGGGCTCACCAAACTTTAAAAACACAAATTAAAAAATTACAAGAAAATGAGTTTAAATATTCCTCTCCTCATCATGTTCTACAACATGCTCAATTTGTAATTAATATACTAAATGTAGATTCTGAGGGAAATTCCCCAATGTACAGGCATTGGAACCCTGATCTAACTAAACCTAAAGCCCTCGTCAAATGGAGAGACTTGCTTACAGGAGCCTGGAAGGGACCTGATGTACTTTTAACCCAGGGGAGAGGATATGCTTGTATATTTCCACAGGACGCAGACTCACCTGTGTGGATTCCAGACCGTCTAGTCCGACCTTATGTCTCACCGCCCGCCATCTCTGCCTCATCATAGCACACCTGACCAGTGCCCGTCTGCAGCAGATGTGCAGCCCTGAGCTGGAACAATCTGTCCATTGGGAGGATCACATGTGCCTCCGTTTTGTCTTTCCACATGTCCCAGCTTTGCCCCACATCTCCTTTCCTTTTTCCTTTTTTTAAAATCTAACTACTTGTTTGCTGGTTCTTTGGCCTTTCTCCTTCTTTCCTGAACACAGCCTTTTCTAGAATCTCCCTACCCTACTGTTCCAGGAAGGGCACCTCCCTTTTATGCCGTGACTAGGGGTGTTTGGTATATGCCCCATACATGGAGTTGTCTTGTGCCAAGAGCCTGACATCCTGGGCTGAGAAAGCCCTGTTCCAGGACTCTCCTTTGTCCTGTATTGGCGCCTCTTACCCTTGTGTCAAGAGGGACCCTCTTCTTACAATCCAATTGCCCATAGCTGTTGCCTGAGCTCTCTGTTCATGCTGAGGTTGAAGCCTCATGGTGGCTGGTACCATGGATCTGTCTCTGGCCCAATGGCGTAAGCTGGGCCCTCTCTAGAGAAGAAACCTGAGTTCCCTATGATCAATGCCAGAGCCCCGCCAGCAGGTGAGGGAATCCAAAGGCAGTTGCTGGGCATGGAGGCCAGAGGGACATAGGCTATCAAGGAGACAAAACTGAACCTCACATCACCCTACTTGGCCCAGAGATGGCTGGTAGTCAACGACGGGTAAGACTCCACAGGGTGGGGCAACCTAAGACAGGCACAGTCGGGGGCCAGTAGGAGAAAACTTGGGGTGCAACAAAGGTGGGGCACAGACCCCCCTCCCCAATGGTGCAGGGGCTTGAACACTCGCCCCTTCTGAGGAAGGTCTCCTGTCCCCATGGCTGCTTCCTGCTTCCCATGCCCAGCTCAGATCGGGACCCAGATAAAGACAGAGACTGGCTGACAGCAGCTGCCCTCTCACTGCAACAGGACTTGTTTCCCATTTCTACCTTGGACCACAGGGAAAGGGGCAGCTGAAGGAAAGGGCTGTGTCAGGATGCTGCATTCTTCCCTTTCTTCTCCCTCTTTTTTCTAAACACTTCCATGCCTTGTAGTTCTTTTGCTTTCTCTTCTTTTTCTACTACCCTCCATTTTCCATATCAGCTGGATCCAGAGGGCACAGCTTACTCCTCCTCGGACATCGACACCACCATCAACCACGGCCCTGATGGACCCTTTGATGCAGCCCTTCAACTTGCTGATGCTTCGGGAAGCCTGTCGCCAGTGACACCGCCCACTAGCCAGACCAACAAAGACAACCAAACCAACAACTTGAGGACAGCTGAAATCCCTGGACTGAAGAGGCTGGCAACCTTCTACAGGAATGAGGCTCCTTCTGCGCTCCATCCACTATGTTTATAGCTATGCTCACTATCATTGCTTGCCACTCTTCTTCCGAGACTTAAATGGCCCAGTCTGAGAGGTGGCCACTGATTTGCATGCGCTATCATTTAAAAAATAAAAAAGGGGGAATTTGCCGGAAGCCGGTCCATCCTTGCTGCTTGACACAGTCGCTGCAGGAAAGAAACATCTGCACAGCATATGTTTCAAGGGACCTGGCGTATATAGCATACTGTTCTTAATATGTTTGCTCCCCTTAGCGCTGTGTGTTTTAACCAAGGTCACCTCTCCAAGAAAGGTTGTTTCCCCAGGTAGGAATTTTTCCCTGAAGTCAGGGAGGGGATGCCTCTCCTAGAAAGGTTGTTTCCCCAGGTAGGAATTTTTCCCTGAAGTCAGGGAGGGGATGAAACTCCTTAACTAAGTGCCAGGCGGGTAGTTAATCACTACAAACAATCATGCTTAAGCTACATAATCTTTACTCCCTGGAATGGAGATAAGAAACGCCCTAACCTTTGTAATAGAAATTGACAGGATTAAAATCAACTGGGATAAATACGGATGTAACAAGACAATAAACAGCAGAACTTCGCTGGAGATCCAGACCAGAACTTGGCTGGAGATCCTGGCTGGAGATCCTGGCTAGGCTGCTGATCAACTGAACACTGTCTCCGTGTCCTTCCTTCTTCGCCGACTCCGTCTACACCTTTGGGGACCCCTGGACCTGCTGGGGTTGGACTCCGGCAGTGCTGCAGTTCTGCCAGGTGCTCGCACCTGCTGCCGGTGCTGGCCACTTACACCCACTGCCAGCAGTGAGTGGGAGTGGTGGGTGCCAGCCTCGATTGTCCCTCAGGGCTTCTCCACCTTCCCCTGCTCCTGAGAGGCAATCAGGGCCAGCAGCCACCTCTCGCACCCACTGCTGGCAACGGCCCCTCTCGCAGCTGCTGCTGTTGCCGGCCCCAATCTCTCTGCGCCATCAGTGGGTGTGAGCAGGGCTGGCGCCATCAGAGCATGGGAGTGGCAGTGGTGGGAGCAGGGCTGCTGGCAGACAGGGGACCAGGGGCCACAGCAGGAGGGGCCAGGCTGGGGCTCAGAGGATGGGCCAAGACCCACCCCTGTGCACACCGCAGCCTCACGACCCACAGTTTCTTTCAAGGTGCATGAATTCGTGCACTGGGCCCCTAGTTCTATAATAAAGCATCTGTACATTGTATTGTGTTTTCACTACCACAAGTCAAGTCTTCTTCCATCACCATTTATACCCCCTTTACCTTCTCCTCGCCCTCAACTCCAATTTCCCTCTGGAAATCAGCACTGCTGTCTATCAGTTTTGTGGTTTTTTGCTTCATTCCTTTACCTTTACTACCTAGTCCTAGCCCAACTACCTCTTGTGTCTGACAGATGTCAGTCTGTTCTCTGTATCTATGAGTCTGTTTCCATTTTGTTTGTTAGTTCATTGTTTTTTCCATTAAATTCCACATATGAGTGAAATCATGTGGTATTTTTTTTTCTCTGACTGGCTTACTTCATTTAGTATAATACCCTCCAGTTCCATCCATGCTGATACAATGGTGAGATTTCCTTTATTTTTTATGGCCAAGTAATATTCCATTGTGTATATGTACCACAGCTTTTTTATCCACTCATCTACTGATCAGCACTTTGGCTGCTTCCAAATCTTGGCAATTGTATATAATGCTGTAATAAATATAGAGGTACATACAGTCTTTTTAATTAATGTTTCAGGTTTCTTCAGATATATTCCCAGAAATATATAGTCCCTGGGTAATAAAGCAGTTCTATTTTTGAATTTTGAGAAAATTCCATACTGTTCTTCACAGTGGCTGCAGAAATCTGCATTCCAACCAATAATGCATGAAGGTTCTCTTTTTTCCATGCCCTCACCAGCACTTGTTTGTTGATTTATTGATGAGAGCCATTTTGACAGTTGTGGGTTGAGATCTCATTGTGGTTAGAATTTGTACTTTTTGGATGATTAGCAATGTTGAGCATCTTTTCATATGTCTATTGGCCATTTGTATGTCCTCTTTGGAGAAAGTTCTATTCAGAGCCTTTGCCCATTTTGTAATTGGATTGTTTTTTTGTGTGTGTGTTCAGTTTTATAAGTACTTTAAAAAATTTAGACATTAACCCCTTATGAGCTGTGTCATTGGCGAATATCTTCTCTCATTCAGTGGACTGTTTTTTCATTTTGTTGAAGGTTTCCTTTACTGTGTAAAAAATTTTAGTTTCATGTATTCCCATTTATTTTTTCTTGCTATGAAAAAAGTCCAAGACTTAAATGCCTATGTTTTCTTCTAGGATTTTTATGGTATTGAGTCTAACATTTAAGTCTTTAATCCATTTTGAATTTATTCTTGAGTATGGTATAAGAAAGTGGTCTTTCATTTTTGCAACTATATGTCCAATATTGCCAACATCATTAAGTGAATGGACTATCTGTAATTTATTGTATGTTCTTGCCTCTTTTGTCAAATATTAATTGAAAATAAGAGTGTAGGTTCATCTCTAGGTTCTTGATTCTTTTTCATTGATTTTTATCAATGTTTTAATGACGATGCTATTTTAATGACTATGGCTTTATTTAGTTTGATATCAGGTAGCATGATCATCCAAATTTGCTTGTCTTTCTCAAGATAGCTGTAACTATTTGGGGTCTTTTGTAGTTATATATTAATTTTTGGGTTATTTGTTTTAGTTATGTGAAATATTCCATTAGTATTTTGGTAGGAATTGCATTGAATCTATAAATTGCAACATGATATATGCTTCCACAAATTTGTATCTTCTTCAATTTCCTTCCTCAGTATCTCATAATTTTTCATGTACAGGTATTTTTCATCTTTGGTTAAATTTATTCCTGGGTGTTTTTATTTTATTTGTTATGAAAGTATAAATAGTGTTGTTTTCAAATTTCCCTTCCTGAGAGTTTATTATTGGTGCATAGAAATGCAACTGATTAAAGGATATATATTTAATATCTTTTCACTTTACTGAATTAATTTACCAGTTCTAGAAGTATTTTGATGGAAACTTTTGGGTTCTATCTATACATCATCATGTCATCTGCAAATAATGATAGCTTTACTTCCTCTTTTCCAATTTGAATGTCTTTTATTTTTTCTTCTTGTCTGATTGCTGTGGCTAGAACTTCAGTACTACATTGAATAAGAGTGGTGAAAGCAGACATCACTGCCTTCTCTCCAATCTTAAGAGAAACACTTTTACTATTGGCCAATTGAGAATTATGTTGGATGCTGGTTTGCCATAGGTGGCCTTTATTATGTTGAGGAATGTTCTCTCTATTCCCACTTTGCTGAGAGTATTATAAAAGGGTGCTGGATTTTATAAAATTGTTTTTCTGTATCTATTGATATGAACATATGATTTTTATTCTTAATTTTATTTATGCAGTGTATCAGATTTTTTGATTTGCAGAAAGTGTACAAATCTGGTATCCTCAGAATAAACCACACTTGACCATTTTTTATGATGTTTTTAATGTATTGTTGGATATAGTGTGTTAATATTTTTTGGAGGATTTTAGCATCAATGTTCATCAGGGATATTGGCCTATAATTTTCTTTCTTTGTACTGTCTTTATCTGTTTTTTTTTTTTAATTATGATAATGCTGGTCTTATAAAATGAGCTTGAGATTCATCCCTACTATTGAATTTTTTTGAAATAGTTTAAGAAGGATTGGTGTTAGTTCTTTGAATATTTGTTAAAATTTGCCTATGAAACTATCTGGTCCTGGACTATTGTATGTTTTTTATCTTGTTTTTTTGTAAATTACTGCTTTAATTTCACTTGTTGTAATCTGTCTATTTAGATTCTCTGTGTCTTCCTTATTCAGTTTTGAAAGATTGAATGTTTCTAGGAATTTATCTACTTTGTCCAGTTTGCTCAGTTTCTTGCAATGTAGTTTTTCATATTTTCTTACAATTTCTTGTATTTCTATAGGGCCAGTTGTTACTTCTCCTCTTTAATTTATGATTTTATTTATTTTGGATCCTCTCTTTTTTTATTAAGGAATCTGGTTAAAAATTTGACATTCTTATTTATCTTTTGAAAGAATCAGCTCTTGGTTTCATTGAACTTTGGATTGTGTTTTTTAGACTCTGTTTCATTTATTTCTGCTATGGTCTGTATTTATTATTTATTTAAAATAATAGTTTATTGAATTTTAGAGGGAGAGGGAGGGAGAGAGAGAGAGAGGGAGAGAGAGAGAGAGAGAGAGAGAGAGAGAGAGAGAGAGAGAGAGAGAAATCATTGTAAGAGTAAAATATTCGTCAGTTGCCTCCTTCATGCCCCCTACCAAAGATAGAGCCAACCACACAGGCATGTGCCCTGACTGGGAATCAATCCAGCAACCTTTTCGTGCACCCAAATAACAAAGCCACACCGGTTAAGGCTGGTCTTTATTGTTTTTTTGTTTTGTTTTTTTCCCTCTACTCACTTTGGCTTTGTTAGGGTTTTCTTTGTTTTTGTTTTGTTTTGTTTTGTTTTGTTTTCTGGTTCCTTTAAGTGTAAAGTTAAATTATTTTTTAAAGATTTGCTTTGTTTCTTGATATAGGCCTGTAATGCTATGAATTTCCCTCTTATGACTGCTTTTACTGTTTCTCATAGACTTTAGATTGTTGTGTTCTCATTTTCATTTCTTTCACAGTATTTCTTCCTTTACTTCATTGTTAACTTTCATTTATTGTTTAGTGACACATTAATTAGCCCTCATATCTTTGTGTGTTTTTCAGGTCTTTACTTGTGATTTTTTTCTAATTGCATACCATTGTGGTCAGAGAATATGAATATAATTTCAATCTCTTTAAATTTATAGAGATACTTTCTGTGGCCTAACATGGTCTACTCTAGAAAAGATCCCATGTTCACTTAAAAAGATTGTATATTCTGCTGCTTTGGGGTGAAAAGGCTCTGTGGATATCAATTCAATCCATTTGATCTAGTGTGTCATTTAAGTTCACTGTTTATTTATTGATTTTCTTTCTGGAATATCTATCCATTGATGTCAATGGGGTTTCCTTACTATGGTTGTATTACTGTTGATCTCTAACTTTATAACCATGGAGATTTTCTGTATATGTTTAGGTCTTCCAATTTTTGATGCATAAATAATTATAAGACATTTTTTATTAAATTGATCCCCTTATCATTATGTAGTGTCCTTCTTTGTCTCTTGTTTGAAAACCTATTTTGTCAGCTGTAAGTATTGCTACTCTGTTTTTCTTTTTCTTCTTTTCATTTCCATTTGCATGAAATATCTTTTTCCTGGCTGATTGTGGCTCAGTTGGAGGATCATTATCCCATGCAGCCAGAGGTAACCAGTTTGATTCCAGGTCACGGCATGTGCCCAGGTAATGGACTTGATCTCAAGTAGGGGGTATGTCGTATGTAGCTGATTGATTTTCTCTCTCTCATCGTTTCACTCTCCCTGTTTCTTCCTCTTTCTAAAAAACAAAAAGCAAAAAACAACAACAACAACAAAATAACCAAAAAACAAAACAAAACCAAAAAACAATGAGTGGATTAGAAAACTGTGGTACATATACACAATGGAATACTATGCTGCGGTAAAAAAAAAAAGGAACTCTTGCCTTTTGCAACAGCATGGATGGAACTGGAGAGCATTATGCTAAGTGAAATAAGCCAGTCAGAGAAAGATAAATACCACATGATCTCACTCATTTGTGGATTATAGAGAACAACATAGACTGATGAAAAGGGACAGACTCAAAGACTGAGAAACAGCAATCAGGCTATCAATCCCCAGAAGGAAAGTAGGGGAGGGCGGGGGTAAGGGGAAGAGATCAACCGAAGGACTTGTATACATGTATATAAGCCATACCAATGGACATGGACAACAGGGGGGATGAGAGCATGAGTGTGTGTGGGGGGGAGGTTGGGGGTTAATGGGGGGGATGAGGACACATTTGTAATACCTTAACTAATAATAAAAATAATAATAATAATAAAAACATATTTTAAAAAGGGAATACTGTTTTAAATAAAGAAATATCTTTCTCCAGCCCTTTATTTTTAATCTCTGTGTATCTGCCACTCTTAGGTATGTCTCTTGTAGACATCATATATATGGGTCTTCCCCCCCATACAGCTGTCCTGTCTTTTGATTGGAGCATTTTTGCCCTTTACATGTAAAGTGATTACATATTTATTGCCATATTTTTTCTTTTAAATATATTCCTTTATTTTTTTCTTATAACGCTGCTGCTCCTTAAAGAAGATCATTTTACATTTCATGTAATGCTGTGTTGGTGGTAATGAACTTTAGCTTTTTCCTGTGTGAGGAGCTTTTTATTTATCCTCTAATCTATAGTAATAAAAGTGTAATATGCTAATTAGATCAGATGACCTTCTGCATGAAGCCAGGGCTGCAAGGGAAGCCCAGGTCCTGGGTGCCAGAGGGAAGCCAGTGCCGGCAGCCAGGGGAAGGAAGGCCTACTCTTGCAGAATTTTGTGCGTCGGGCCTCTAGTTTTAAATGATAGCCTTGCTGGGCCAAGTAGTCTTGGTTGTAGGTCCTTGCTTTTCATCACTTTGAATATTTCATGCCTATCCCTTCTGACCTGTAATATTTCTGTTAAGAAACCAGCTGACAGTCTTAATGGGAGTTCCCGTATTGATAACTAGTTGCCTTTCTCTTATTGCTTTTAAATTATTTCTTTGTCTTTACCCTTTGCCATTTTAATTATGATGTGTCTTGGTGTAGGACTCTTTTGGTTCATCCTGTTTGAGACTCTGTGATTCCTGGACTTGTGTGTCTCTTTTCTTCACAAAGGTTCTTGATTCCTTGATTGTTCTCTTCTCCTTCTGTTACTGCTATATGTGGAAGTTGTTATGCTTTAAGTAGTACAAAGGTTCCTTAAACTATTATCATATCCTTTTTTTTTTTCTATTTGCTTTTCTGTTTTGGTGTTTTCTGCTACCTTGTATTCCAAATCGCTGATTTGATCCTCTGCTTCATCTAACCCACTATTTATTCCTTCTAGTGTATTCTTCATTTCATCAATTGTATTGTTCATTTATGACTGATACTTTTGTATAGTTTCTGTTATTTTTTATGCTGTTGAAGTTCTCAGTACATTCCTCAAGCATTCTTATATGCATTTTTTAAAAATTCTATATCTGGTAATTTGCTTGCCTCCATTTCATTTATTTCCTTTTATGGATATTTTTTTCTGTCTTTCACTAAGGCATATTTCTTCATTTCTACATTTTGTTTGCCTTTTGTGTTTGTTTTTATGTATTAGGGAGATATGTATGCATTCAGTCTTGATAGGGTGGACTTCTGTAGTAGATGTACATTCTCCTTGTTCATCAGTGCTGGGTGCTCCAGGAATGTCTCTTGTGTGGGTTACATGGGCCCTCCTGTTATAATTGTGTCTTGATTGCTATTGGTTCATACATGTGTGGGGGATTGATCCTCTGGCTGACTGACTGTGAGATTTAGCCCTGACCACAGTATCTGAACTCCTGTGAAGGTGTTTACCACACAGAGTGGAATTCACTTCAGTAGGGTCTGATATCTGGTGGGATCTCCTTTTGGATATGCATCTTGTGAAGCTAATTGGATCCTAATCTGATGTTGTCTGAAACTGGTCACTAGGTATGTTGGTTCTGGGTCCTCTTGTGTGGTATTATGGTGTAGGCCAGTAATGGCAAACCTTTTGAGCTTGGAGTGTCAGCATTTTGAAAAACCCTAACTTAACTCTGGTGCCGTGTCACATATAGAAATTTTTTTATATTTGCAACCATAGTAAAACAAAGACTTATATTTTAATATTTATTTTATATATTTAAATGCCATTTAACAGAGAAAAATCAACCAAAAAAATGAGTTTGCGTGTCACCTCTGACACGCATGTCATAGGTTCGCCATCACTGGTGTAGGCCAATATCAAATGCTGCCTGTGACTGGTCATGGGCAACCTGTTTGAAGCTTCAAAGCAATCAACAGTTGGTGACTGTCTCTGTTGGACCTGTGTGTGTGTGCAGGAAAGGTCAAGCTGAGCACCAAAATTGGTTTTTACTGGCACCAAGCCCAAGGATAGGTCAACAAAAATCACATAGAACCCTGAGATCTGCCTTCACCTGTCTCCACTTGCCTGCTTCTTGTTTGGATCAGACACTGAAAGAGCCTCTGGTGGTACTCCAATTGCATTAGGTAGGTTCTCAATGAGTCACAGGTATGGTTAAGAGATGTTCACCAGATCTATATTAGTTCAAAGTTTGTGCTAGTGCTGGGTCTGAGGCAACTCAGCAAATGTTCCAGAGTATACTATAGCTAGCTACCACCTGCTGGGTGCTCACACAGCTTTGTGCTTGGGCTGGGTCTCAGGGAGTCATCAGAGTGATGCTAGCAAATTTTATCAGGTCCAAGCAGATCAAGATTTGGTCATGTGAAAAGAAGGCTCTTCACCAGTCAGGCATGAGAAGGAAAAACTTCCTCCACGCTAGAGTCACACAACTCAGCCTATCCCAGATTCTGCCAGGAGTGCAATCTCAGCAGGTTGGTGTAGCGGGGAGTCAGGAGGGAGGGAGGTGATTGTCAGGCTTGGAGAAAATTAGTTGTGTGGACCCCACCCAGAAGTCCCATAAATTCTGTCTAGACCTTGCCAGGGCAGAACCACTGAGTGTTGAGAGGATGGGAGTTCAGGGATCCCAGAGATTGGGGTTATTGGGTCACCAGTGTGAAGGATTGCACATCATAAAAGTGGAGAGCATGGTCTGAACCCCAAAACCACACAACTCAGTCACTGACACCTGCTAAATCTGTCTATATTTCTAAAGCTGACACTTCAGCAGGGTGGAATCTCCACAGGGTGGGGCTATCACATTCCCCCGTGTTGATGTTGTAAGGATGGGCATAATACACCCAATAAAGATGGTATCTGCTGTACTGTAGAGGAACACAACAAAGGGGATCCTGGTGGTTGGCACCTCAGCTCTCTCCCCATAGCCACAAACCCAAATCTCTCTGTACAACACTGGTCTGCTCAACCCTCCTTCTGCCAAAACACAGGGTAAGTGGCTGTAAACAAGATTTTGTGTGTTGGCCTTTTAAGAAGGTACCTCTGTCTCTTACAGTCCTGTCTCTACCTGACAGAAAGAATCCCCACTGATTTTCACACAATAATGCTAGATGGACACCTCTCCCCAGCTCTGGTGTGCTAGGCTGGGGAGCCTGGCTTGAGGTAGAGACTTCATGTTTCTCAGAGAAAAAATTTTCAGCTGAGATATCCCTCCAGAATCTCAGCCACTGCCTGTGGGAGTGGGATCAAACATTTTTGTGTCTCTACACTCCCTACCAGTCTCAATGTGGATTCTTCTGTAGGTCCTTGTTTATAAGACTTCTCTTCAACCAGTCTTCAGTTGGTTATTTGGGTTTATTGCTCTATATTTTAGTTATAATTCCAGTTTGGTCCTGGGAGGAGGTAAGTGTAGCTTTCCACTTGCTCCACTTCTATCTTGGCTCTCCCATTTTATTATTTTCTACCATCTTTTTCAAAGCTCCTACCCCAAGATGTTCTTTGTGTGTGTGTGTGTGTGTGAGATTGGAAGAATGCAGTATAAGAAACTTGTTTTTATTTTTGAACTTTACTACTTCTATAGGCCCTGCTTGAAAGATGGGTTTTACTTTCCCAGGCTTCTAGCAGTTGCCTATAAGGTCTGAATGGAGAGGGATCAGAAAGCCTCTCTCACCTCAAAATACAGTCTTATACTGCAGCAGAAATGGTTGGCCATACTAGAGAATGATTATTTTGTTGATACCGTTCATATAATTGTCAATTATATTACTAAATTGAAACTTAAAAAAATCTATATATTGACACAATTTTTATGCCAAACAAAATTAACACCAAAAAGCAGGAAAGGGAAATACTCAATATAAATATTTAAGTGTAACTCTATAAAAGAGAAAAAATAATTTTGTTCTTAAAAAGCTATTAAAATTTAGTAACAGTTTAGCACTGATCCATGGAAAAATATATCTCCCATTTCTCTCTCTCATACGTGTGCTTGGTGTACTAGTAGACATAAACATTTACATATATGTTTATATTTGTACTTAATATGTATACATATGCAGACATAAAATAAAGTATTTATCAATTTACAAATTCATATATATGTTAGTGTCAGCAATCTAGGCTTGTATTCATGAGTCATTTATGAAATCACATAGCCTGGGATTGCAACAAAGTTATTTAATATTCTAAATATGAATTAAAGGTTAGAAAGATACTAGGAGTAAAGTAGAGTGATATATCTTAGAAATGGAGCTAGATGAACTATACAAATCTCTTTCCTATGTTTCTTTTTGTGCTGGTCTTGACTGGGCTGAAACTCTTGCATTATATAAGATATTTATAATCTGTTTTAAGATAAATCATATTTAGTATGACAAATTTTGAAAATATAGGAACGACTAAATATGGTAAATAGGACTTAAAATCCTACCACCCTAAGTTGGCCACTTAACAATTTTTAAATACCTCTATGCATCTTTTTTCAAATAAATCTATATGGCATAGTATTATACATAGAGTATTAGATATTTTCATTTTATAAAAATAAGTGGGTATATATATATATATATATATATATATATATATATATATCCCTAAATGACCATTCGGCCATTTGAGAATCCGACCAGTAGCTAGGATGTGCAATGACCACCAGGGGCAGACACTCAATGCAGGAGCTGCCCAGCTGTGGTGACTTGGCAGCTGCGGTTCTTGGGTGACACACCCCGAACCAGAGAGGAGGGAGCCCAATTCCGGGGTGTGTTACCCAAGAACTGCTCTCTCTCAATCTGGGACCCCTCAGGGGTGTCAGAGAGCCAATTTTGACCCAATTCTCGCAGGCCAGGCCGAGGGACCCCTCTGGTGCATGCATCAGGCCTCTAGTATTTAATAAAATTATTACTACTATATTGATAGCTGTATAATATTTAAATATGTGTATATAAAAATTTACTTCAGTAAATTTTCTAGTATTGCTAGAAATATAGTGCTCTTAGAATCTTTTGCTATTATAAATAATGCTGCATTAAATAGTTTTGTGTTTAAAGTTTGTTTATATTTGGTATTATTTTCTTAGGCTGCATTCCCCCTAATTGAATTACTCAATTCAAATATATAAATATTATATAATCCCTTAGTAAATGTTGCTATGTTGCCGTAAAATGGTTATAGCTTAGTTTCACTTATCTTAATCCAGAGCTAGAAAAGGCTATAACTAAGCAGATTAGCACCTGAGCTTTTAATGGGCATGTCCTGCATTACTGTAGAAAGCCAGACTATGAGCATCTCTGTTTGTTAAGAAGATGGACAATTTATTGTAAAAAAGAAACTCAGGCTGCCTCTTTATATAAAGGATACAATGGCAATGAATGCCTCTTATTACTGAGTACTTCTGAGCATGCATAAAGGGTAGTTTTCTTCTCCATGTGCTGGATAGTTTCATTTCAATAATAGTTTCATGCTTTATTCATCTGTAGAATTGTGTTTTTTTATAATATATTTTTATTGATTTCAGAGAGGAAGGGAGAGGGAGAAAGAGATAGAAACATGATGAGAGAGAATCGTTGATTGCATGCCCCAGGCATGTGCCCTGACCAGGAATTGAACTGTGACCTCCTGGTTTATAGGTCGATGCTCAACCACTGAACCATGTCAGTGTAGCTATACAATTGTTTTTAATGCTTATTATCAGACATATCTAGGTGTTCTGATCATTTGCATACTTTGTGACTAAAAGGGAATGAGAATGATTTTTTAAAAAATACCAGCTACATATATATAAATGAATGCCATCCTTCAAATAATTCAAATTGGAAGATTACACATGTAATATAATTATTCTATTGTAACCTTGAACATTGGTGGAAATCCTATATTGAAAGGGCTTTCAGAACCATGTCCAAACTCCATATTCTAATATGCAAGTACCTTTGCAAACAATTTTTAACTTATCTATCTAAATTTAATATCAGTCAGTATAAACTAGATTATGACAAAGAAAAAAATACTTAACTCTCAGTGGCTTAAAGTAACTAAAATATATTGCATAGTTTTATTACCTCAGCCATCTTTTCAGGATAGCTGTCTTCCCTGTGATTGCTCGGTCATATAGAGTACTTTGATGTTGCAGCACCACTTTCTCATTTCTAGGCTTCAGGGTTTAAGTCCGCAGGGGAAGAGAGATTGGAGTTGTATGACTGCTGGTAAATGCTTCTGCCTGCAAATAAATCATGACACTTATCTTCTTTCACTGGCTACATATAGCTTCAAGGATTCAAGGAAATTCAATCTTTGCACATGTCCAGAAAGCAAGTGGGATTGCAAGCATTGGGAGACACTAGTATTATCTACCATTGTTTATCTCCTGCTAGTTTCCTACATAAACCATATGCAAAAATTTCAATTAAGACACTCTTGATATTTGCAGTGTATTGTTCTTTTTGCAAGATTGTTGTGGGCACTGTAGAGGTCCTTCATTTATGAGAGAACCAAAATTATCATCACTCATTTAAAAATATTTTTAAAAATATGTTTTTATTGACGAGAGAGAGAGAGAGAGAGAGAGAGAGAGAGAGAGAGAGAGAGAAAGGGAGAGGAATAAAAAGAGAGAAACATCAATTGGCTGCCGCTTACACATCCCCTACTGGGGATTGAGCATGAAACCAGTACATGTGCCCTGTCTGGAAATCAATCCAGTGACTTCTTGATTCATAGGTCCACACTCAACCACTGACCCACAGCAGCCAGGGACTCATTTTTTGTTGTTGTTTTTGTTAATCCTCACCCCAGGATTTTTTTATTTTATTTTTTATTGATTAAAGTATTACATATGTCTCCTTTTTTTCCTAATTGACAACCCCTGCCACTCCCTTCCCCCAGGACAAACCCCCACCACCCCAGAGTCCATGTCCATTTGTTATGCCAATATACATGCATACAGGTCCTTTGTTTGATCTCTTATCCCCCATCCCCTGCCTTCTTTCTGAGGTTGGACTGTCTGTTCAGTGTTTCTTAATCTCTGCATCTATTTTTGTTCCTAAGTTTATGTTGTTCATTGTATCCCGCATATGAGTGAGATCATGTGATATTTATCTTTTTATTTTTAAATATATTTTATTGATTTTTTACAGAGAGAAAGGGAGAGGAATAGAGAGTTAGAAATATCGATGAGAGAGAAACATCGATTAGCTGCCTCTTGAACACTCCCTACTGGGTATGTGCCTGCAACCGAGGTACATGTCCTTGGCTGGAATCGAACCTGGGACCCTTGAGCCCGCAGGCCAATGCTCTATCCACTGAGCCAAACTGGTTAGGGCTTTATCTTTTTCTGACTGGCTTATTTTGCTTAGCATAATGCTCTCCAGGTCCATCCATGCTGTTGCAAATGATAAAAGTTCCTTCTTTTTTTTTCAACAGTGTAGTATTTCATTGTGAAGATGTACGACTGTTTTTTAATTCACTAATCTGCTGATGGGCACTTAGGCTGTTTCCAAATCTAAGCTATGGTAAATTGTGCTGCTATGAACATCAGCATATGAGTGGATTAAAGAACTGAGGTATATCTACATAATGGAATACTACGCTGTGGTAAAAAAGACGGAATTCTTACCATTTGCAACAGCATGGATGGTACTGGAGAGCATTATGCTAAGCAAAATAAGTCAGTCAGGGAAAGATAAATAGCACATGATCTCACTCATTGGTGGAATATAATGAACAACATAAACTGATGAACAAAAACATATCCAGAGACAGAGAAGCATCAATCAAACCATCAAACCTCAGAGAGAAGGTAGGGGAGGGTGGGGATAAGGGGGAGAAATCAACCAAAGGACTTGTATATATGCATATAAGCCTAACCAATGGATACAGACACCAGCAGGGTGACGATAAGTTCATTTATTAATTGTAATATTTTCTTGATGGAGTCTATAGGGTTTTCTATGTACAGTATCATGTCATCTGTGAATAATGGCAGTTTTACTTCTGCTTTTTCAATTTGGATGCCTTTTATTTCTTCTTCTTGTCTGATTGCTATGGCTATCACTTCCAGTACTATATCAAACAGGAGTGGTGAAGGTGGGTATCTCTGTATTGTTCCTGTTCTTAGGGGAAATGGAATTAGTTTTTGCCCATTGAATATGATGTTGGCTGTAGGTTTGTCATAGTAGGCTTATTATGTTGAGGTATTCCTGCTTTGCTGGAATGTGATCTATCACATTTATTGATTTATGGATAGTGTACCATCTTTGCATCCCCAGAATAAATCCCTCTTGGTCATGGTGTATGATCTTTCTAATGTATTGCTGAATCTGATTTGCTGGAATTTTGTTGAGGATTTTAGCTTCTATGTTCATCAGGGATATTGGCCTGCAGTTTTCTTTCTTTGTAGTGTCTTTATCTGGTTTTGGAATTATGGTAATGCTGGCTTCATAGAAAGAGCTTGGAAGTGTGCCTTCCTCTTGAATTTTTTGGAATAGTTTGAGGAGGATAGGCTTTAGTTCTTCTTTGAATGTTTGGTAAAATTCCCCTGTAAAGCCATCTGCACCAGAGCTTTTGTTTGCTGAATGATTTTTTTTATTACTGCTTCAATTTCATCAGTAGTTATTGGCTTATTTAGGTTTTTTGATTCTTCCTGATTGAGTTTTGGAAGCTTTTATTTTTCTAAGAATGTATCCATTTCATCTAGATTGTCCAGTTTGTTGGAGTAGTGTTGTTCCTAGTGTGTTTTTTTACAATCCTTTGTATTTCTGTGGGGTATGTTGTTACTTCACCTGTTTCATTTCTGATGTTGTTTATTTGGGTCCTCTCTTTTTTGTTTTTGGTGAGCCTCGCTAGAGGTTCATCAATCTTGTTTGTCTTTTCAAAGAACCAGCTCTTGGTTTTATTGATCTTTTGTATTTTCTTCTTCTTCTTTTTTTTAGTCTCTATGTCATTTATTTCTGCTCTGATCTTTATTATTTCCTTCCTTCTGCTTACTCTGAGCTTTGCTTGTTGCTCTCTTTCTAATTCTTTATGTTGTAGTGTTAGATAATCTAGTACCATTTTTCCTTGTTTTTTTGAGGTATGCCAGTAGAGCTATAAAATTCCCTCTCAGGACTGCTTTCCTTGTGTCCCATAGATTTTGATTGTTGTGTTTTCATTTTCATTTATTACCAGGATGCTTTTTACTTCTTCTTTGATCTCTTTGGTAACCCAATCATTGTTTAATATTATGCTATTTAGCCTCCAAGTGTTTGATTTTTTTCATTGTTTTTATTATAGTTAAAATCCCCTACTATGATTGTAACACAGTCAAATAAAAAATTCAAAGTAATGATTATAAAGATGCTCAAACATCTGACTGTGACTTATAAGCAACTCAATAAGAATTATAAGGATATGAATGAGAAATGCGCTAACATGGATAAAAATCAAGAGGAAACGAGGAATGGCTTCAATAAAGAACACAATGGAAGGTTTATACAGTAGACTAGAAAAAGGTGAGGTCTGAATTATCAGGTTAGAACACAAGTTAGATAAAGCAAATAATCAGAGTAGCAATTGGAAAAATATTTCTCAAAAAAGGAGGAGAGTTTAAGGGAACTTTTTGACAACATGAGACAATATCTGCATAAATAGGGGTGCCAGAAGGAGAAGAAGGTGAGCAAGGAATAGAAAACCTATTTGAAGAAATATTGATAGAAAACTTCCATGACTTGGGGAAGAAAAAAGTCACACAAGTTCAAGGAGCACAGAGAGTCCCAGTCAAGATGAATCCAAAAAGACTCACACCAAGACACATCATAATTAAAATGGCAAACATTAGAGACAAAGAAAGAATTTTAAAGACTGCAAGAGACAGACAGAAAGTTACCTATAAGGGATCTCCAATTACACTATCAGCTGATTTCTCAAAAGAAACACAATCCTAAATAACTCACTAGAGAAGCACATCAGGCCAGAAGGGATTGGAATGGAGTATATAAAGTAATGAAAAGCAAGGGACTGAATCCAAGACTATTCTATCCAGCAAGGCTATCATTCAAAATAGAAGGTGAAATAAAGAGATTCCCAGACCAAATAAGAAAGGATAAAAGAGTTTATTACCACCAAACTAGCACTGCAAGAAATGCTAAAGGGAATTTTGTAAGAAGAAGAAAGAGAGAATGAGAAGAATACAGCATAAAAAAGAAGAATGGCAATAGATAATTATCTATCAATAATGAACTTAAATGTAAATGGCTTAAATGCTCCCATCAAAAGGCATAGTTAGCTGAATGGATGAGAAAGCATGACCCATATATATGCTGTCTATAAGAAACCCAAATCAGAAAAAGCTCTCACACAGAATGAGATTGATAGGATGGACAAATTTTCCCAGGCAAGTGGAAATGAAAAAAAAAAATTGAGGTAGCAATACTCATCTCTGACAAAATAGAATTCAAAGCGAAGGCAATAATAGGAGACAATGAAGGCTACTTCATTATGAATGATACAACAAGAGGATATAACTCTGGTAAACATATAGGCACCCAATACAAAAACATCCAAATATGTATTTAATAAAAAGTACTGGATGGTTTTAAGGGGCACATAAACAGCAATACAATCATAGATGACAGATAGATAGATAAACACTGAGTGGCCAGATTATTATGACCCCCTGACGTTTGTAGGCAAATTAGCCACCTCAGAACAAAGATAAAAAATAAAAGAGTGGCCGAGGCCGGTTTGGCTCGGTGGATAGAGCGTCGGCCTGCGGACTGAGAGGTCCCGGGTTCGATTCCAGTCAAGGGCATGTACCTGGGTTGCGGGCACATCCCCGGTGGGGGATGTGCAGGAGGCAGCTGATCGATGTTTCTCTCTCATCGATGTTTCTAACTCTCTCTATCTCTCTCCCTTCCTCTCTGTGAAGAGTCAATAAAATATATTTTTTAAAAAAATAAAAAATAAAAAAAATAAAAGAGTGAAGTAGTGAAGTGTCGTTTTTTTTTTCAGCTGAGTTTTAATGTCCCATGGGGGCTGTACAGAAGCTTTTTATTTTGATGTAGTCCCATTTGTTTATTTTCTCCTTAGTTTCCATTGTCCTAGGAGCTGTACCAGTAAAGATATTGCTATGACATATGTTTGATATTTATCTGCCCATGTACTCTTCTAAGATTTTTATGGTTTCTCATCTTACATTTAATTCCTTTAGCCATTTTGAGTTTTTGTAGTGTGTGTGTGTGTGTGTGTGGTGTATGTTGGTGTTCTAGTTTCATTTTTTTGCATGTATCTGACCAAATTTCCTAGCACCATTTATTGAAGAGACTGTCATGACTGCATTGTATACTCTTGCCTCCTTTGTCAAATATTAATTGAGCATAATGGCTTGGGTACACACTTTTGGGTTCTCTGTTCTGTTCAATTGGTCTACATGTCTGTTCTTGTGCCAGTACCAGGTAGTTTTGAGAACCATGGCTTTGTAATATAGCTTGATATCTGATATTGAGATCCCTCCTACTTTGTTCTTCTTGCTCAGGATTGCTGCAGCTATTGCGTTTATTTTATTTTATTTTATTTTATTTTACTTTATTTTATTCCAGATGAATTCTTAAAAAGTTTGTTCTACGTCTGTGAAATATTCTTTTAGTATCTTAATGGGGATTGCATTGAATCTACAAATTGCTTTGGGTCATATGGACATTTAAATGGTGTAGATTCTACCAATCCATGATGTAGATTCTACCAATCCATTTGTTTATGCCTTCCTATATCTCTTTTTTCAAGGTCCTGTAGTTTTCCAGATATAGATCTTTTACCTCCTTAGTTAAGATTATTCCTATGAATCCTAATTTTTTTTTTTTTTTGATGCAGTGGTAAATAGGATTTTTTTTTTTTTTTTTTTTTTTTTAGTTTCTCTTTCTGTGAGTTCATTATTGGTCTTTAAAAAACAAACTTTTGGGTGTTAATTTTGTATCCTGCTACATTGCCAAACTCATTTATTAAGTCTAGAAGTTTTTTTGATGGAGTCTTTGAGGTTTTCTATGTACAGTATCATGTCATCTGTGAATAATGACAGTTTTACTTCTTCTTTTCCAATTTGAATGCCTTTTATTTCTTTTTCTTGTTGAATGGCTATGGTTAGTCCTTCCAGTACTATGTAGAACAGGAATGGTGAAAGTGGGCATCCGTGTGTCATTCCTGTTCTTAGAAGAAATGAATTTATTTTTTCCCATTGATTATGATGCTGGCCACAGGTGTGTCATATAAGGCTTTTATTATGTTGAGATTTGAGGTATGATCCCTCTATTCCCACCTTACTGAGAGTTTTTATTAAGAAAGGATGTTGGATTTTGTCAAATTCTTTTTCTGCATTGATTGATATGATTATGTGATTTTTGTTCCTTAATTTGTTTATGTGATCTATCACATTTATTGATTTGTGGATATTGTACCATCCTTGCATCCCTGGAATAAATCCCACTTGGTTATGGTGTATTATCTTTCTAATGTAATGCTGTATCTGATTTGCTAGAATTTTGTTGAGGATTTTATCATCTACGTTCATCAAGGATATTGTCCTGTAGTTCTCTTTCTTTGTAGCTTCTTTATCTGGTTTTGGAATTTTGGTAATGCTGGCTTCATAGAAACAGCTTGGAAGTGTGCCTTCCTCTTGAATTTTTTGGAATAGTTTGAGGAGGATAGGTTTTAGTTCTTCTTTGAATGCTTGTTATAACTCCCCTGTATAGGTCTTACTTTCTTAACCATTGAGCTACCCTGTGTCTTTTGATTGGAGCAATTAAACAATTCAGATTTAAAGTGATTTTTTATATCCTGGTATTTATTGTTATTTTATTTTCTGTAACTGTGCTTCTCTTTTTTCCTTTTTTTTTTTTAACAGAAGACTAGAATTTTTTTTAGTAGTAGTTTGTTGTTAATGACTACTTTAACTTTTTTTATCCGGGAAGCTGTTATTTCTCCTTCAGTTATACATTATAGCTTTGCTGGGTTATGTAGTCTTGGTTGTAAATCATTGCTTTTCATCACTTTGAATATTTGATGCCAATTCCTTCCGTCCTGAAAAATTTTTTTTTGAGATATCAGCTGACAGTTTTATGGGAGCTCAATTGTAGATTATTGTCTGTCTTTCTCTTTTTGTTTTTAAAATTCTCTGTTTTGAACTTTGCCATTTGAGTTTGGTGTGTCTTATGTGGTTTGCTTTGGGTTCATATTTTTTAAAATGTGTTTTTATTGATTTTAAAGAGGGAGAAAGGAAAAAGAAAAGATAGAAACATCAATGAGATAGAAATGTTGATCGGCTGCCTCCTACACACCCCTTACTGGGGATGAAGCCTGCAACCCAGACATGTGCCCTGAATGGGAATAGAACCCACAACCTCTTGGTGAATGGGTCAACACTCAACCAACTGAGCCACATTGGCTGGGATTTTGGGGTTCATCTGTTCTGGAACTAATTGTGTTTCCTGGACTGGTGTGTCTTATTCCTTAGCCAGGTTAAGGAAGTTTTAAATAATTATTTCTTCATATAGGTTTTCAATCCCTTACTTTCTCTTTTGTTCTTTTGGTGCATCTATGATGTGGAATTTATTACATTTAATTTCATCACAGAGCTCTCTTAAAGTAAACTCATTTTAAAAACTTTTTTTTATCTGTTCTAATTGAATGTTTTATTCCACCTTGTCTTTATAAAATTTAGTTTATCCCTTCTAGTGTATTCTTCATTTCATATATTGTAGTCTTCATTTATGACTTTTTTTCATGGTCTGTATGTTCTCTTTTATGTTTACTATCAACTTGTTTAATTGCTCACTGATTTCATCCATTCTTCCCCTAAGTTTCTTGAGTACCTTGAGGACATTGTTTTGAAGTCTGTATCTGGTAGATTTATTACCTTCATTACTTTTGTTTGTTTGTCTGTTTTTGCATTAGTGAATTTTTATTTCACTTTTTAAAAATTACATTTTGCATTCAATAATATTTTATATTCATGTCAGATGTACAGCATAGCTGTTAGACAATCATGTACTTTATAAAGTGTTCTCTTTGATATTTTCAGAGCACACCTGGCACCACACAAAGTTCTTGACTATATTCCCTATGCTATACTTTACATCCCCATGATCAATATGTAATTACCAATCTGTATTTCTTAATATGCTCACCTTTTCCAATGAGTTCCCTAACCCTTCTCCCCTCTGTCAACCATCAGTTTATTGATGAAAGCCATTCTGACAGTTATTCTATGTATCTATGAATCTGATTCTGTTTTGCTAGTTTATTTATATTGTTCTTTAGATTACACATGTAAGTGAAATAATATGGTATTTCTCTTTCTCTGACTGACTTATTTCACTTAGTACAATGCCCTTTAAGTTCATCCATACTGTCACAAATGGTGATATTTGATTGCCATGTAATATTCCGCTAACTCTATATAACATTTCTTTTTTATCCACTCATCTATTGATGGCCACTTGGGTTGCTTTCATAGCTTGACAACTGTAAGTAATGCTAAAATTAACATAGGGATGCATAAATCCTTCTAATTTAGCATTTTGGGTTTCTTTGGATATATAACGAGAAGTGAAATTGCCAGGTCATAAGGCAGTTTTGTTTTTTAATTTTTTGAGGAACTACATACTTTATCCCATAGTGGTTGCAGCAGTGTGCATTTCTACCAACAGTGCACTAAGATTCCCTTTTCTCCACATACTTGGCAACACTTTTTCTTTGTTGATTTATTGATGATAGCCATTCTGACAAATGTCAAGTGATTGCTCATTGTGATTTTAATTTGCATTTCTAAGATGATTAATGATGTTTAGCATTTTTTCATATGTCTGTTGGCTTTCTTTATGTCCTATTTTTGAAAAGTGTCTATTCAGTTTCTTTGCCCACTTTTCAACTGGACTTTATTAGTGTTGTGTTTTATGAGTTTATAAGTTTTGGATATTAACCTGTGTCAGATGTATCATTAGCAAATACATTCTCCACCTCAGTGAGTTGTTTTTTCATGGGTGTGCAAACATTTTTAGTTTGATGTAGTGTATCGCAGTACCTACTTCTCCTGAACCCTGCTTACTGCGCCAATTGTTGGAGTCCTTGCTCCTTTATCCTGTTCACCCTGCTCGACTATGCCAACTTTTGCATCCGAGTCCCTCTGCCAGAAGATAGACCTCCTTGGATGCTGGGTATAAAAGAGAGAAGACATGAGAAGTCATAGGCATATAAGAGAGTATTTATTGTAGCCCAAGTAGCTATTGCTACCAAGTAGCCATCAGACAAAGCAGTCTAGTCCTACATAAAAGCAGCCTCTGTTAACACAGTAGCAAACACAAGAGCCATCCTAGCAAAAACATCCAGCACCAGCTGGTTAGTAATACATCTTCCCCACAACACAGCCCCACACTGGCTGGTCAGTTACATACTTTATAGTAACATAGACAAAAGAGCCGTCTTCCCAAATAGTGACATCAGTCTTTTGAGCTATAGAAGGTCAGGGCTGCACCTTGTGTACAGTACAATCGCTGTGTTCTTGCACCTGTGTATGGCAACTTGGCCTTGGTAACTTTGCCTTGAGCATCTGGCTTACTCTGGACAGGGCCTCCACACTCAAATTGGCCTTGAACATCTGGCATACTCTGGTCAGGGTTCCCACATAGTGTCATATAAATTTTTTTTTTAAATTTTCCTTTCCTGAGGAGACATATCAGAAAGAATATTACTAAGAGAAATGTCTGATTTTACTGCCTATGATTTTTTTCTAGAAGTTTTATTGTTTTAAGTCTTACATTTAAGCCTTTAACCCATTTTGTGTTTATTTTTGTTTATGGTGTAACGAGGTAGTCTAGTTATTTTTTCTCTCTCTTTCTTTCTTTCTTTCTTTCTTTCTTTCTTTCTTTCTTTCTTTCTTTCTTTCCTCCTTTCTTTCTTTTTGCATGTAACTGTCTGATTTTCCCAACTCCATTTACTGAATAGGCTATCTTTCCCCCATTGTATGTTCTTGCCTTCTTTGTCAAATATTAATTTAACCATATAGGCATGGGTTTTTATTTTCTGGGTTTTCTATTCTTTACCATTGACCTACATATCTGTATTTATGGCAATAGCATGCTATTTTATTTACTATGGCCTTGTAGTATAGTTTGATATTAAGTAGCATCATACCTTCAATTTTGTTCTTTTCTGTCTCTAAATTGCTGAAGCTATTCAAAATATTTTTTGGCTCTACATAAATATTTGGAATATTTTTTCTAGTTCTTTGAAATATAGCATTGGTATTTTGTTGGAAGTGTTTTGAATATGCACATTGCTTTGGGTAGTATGGACATTTTTGCAATGTTAATTGTAATCCATGAACACAATATATGCTTCCATTTATTTGTATCTTCTTCAATTTATTTCTTCAGTGTCTTATAAGTTTTCTAGTACATGTCCTTTGCCTCCTTGATTAAATTTGTAGCTACTTATTTTTATGCAGTTGTAAATGGCATTGATTTTTTCTTTTAGTTTTTTTTATCTTTTAAAAAATATATTTATTGTTGAAAGTATTACAGATGTTCCCCGTTTTCACAAACTATGCAGGCCAGAAGGGAGTGGCAAGAAATATTTAAAGTGATGAATAGCAAGAACCTACAACCAAGAATACTCTACCCAGCAAAGCTATCATTTAGAATTGAAGGTCAGATAAAGAGTTTCACAGGCAAGAAAAAACTAAAGGAGTTCATCACCACCAAATTAGTATTATATGAAATGCTGAAGGGTATTCTTTAAGAAGAGGAAGAATTAAAAAAAAAAAAAGTAAAGATAAAAACTTATGAACAACAAAGTGACAACAAATACATATCTAGCAAGTGAATCTAAAAATCAAATGAATAAAAAATCTGAAGAATAGAATAAACTGGTGAATATAATAGAATCAGGGGCATGGAAATGGAACAGATTGACAATTCTCAGAGGAAAGGAGGGGTGAGGGGTGCAGGGAGAGATTAGACAAAGATCTTATATGCATGTATGCAGTACCTATGGACACAGACAATAGGGTGGTGAGGGCCTGGGGTGGGGTCAGAACTGGGTAGAGGGGAGCTATGGGGGGAAAAAAGAGGGACATCTGTAATAATCTCAACAATAAAGATTTAAAAAAATTAAAAATAAATAAGTAAATGAATGAACTAATATTCAAGTAGCATTAGATCTAGAAATGGCCTATTCCATACTAAACATCTAAATTTTTTGAAACAAAAAAAAAAGGTATAATCATTTTACCTGTTACTACATGATGAGATAATTTCTATGTTTTGTAATTCTTCCTTATAATAAAACTATCTTGTTACAGATAATTCTACTAAGGCAGTCCTCATAACAGGAGGTACATAATTAAGAACTTTCAAAAAATGATTTTCTAATTGCTTACAGATGGTTGATGTTCAGATCTTTAACAGTAAATATTTATATTAAGTAAGTACAGAAGCAAAAATTCTTAATATATTAAAATAACACTTGGCCTCAATTATATAAATTTAAAACAGTAATACAATTTCATAGCAGAATAAATAAAAGCTTCAGCTCACAACTTTCCATTTGCCATAGGAGAAAAACAATACCCAGTGTATATTCTTTCCAGATTATCTATTTTCCATTTTAAATTCTGTCAAAAGAAGAATTTTAGACTTGTATAATTCACATTTTAATGCCCCTAATGTGTTTTTTTTTATTTTACAGATTCTTTTTTACATCTGTTTAAGCAGTGTATAATAGAGTCCAGACAGTTTCATGTTAGATTAGCACTTCTTATTCTTACATTATCTAAAATAATCTAGCATGTGAAAATGTGTTTTAAAGATTGTTGGGGAACAGAAACATCCTCACACGAAAGTCAAGAATTTCAGTATGTTTTCATTTCAACACAGTTGACTAAGTACATTTTATTGTAATTTTTCCACAAACATCTATAGGATAATAGGAAAAATCATTACAAAGGAAATAATTCTATAAGAGAATGAGGAAATAAAATCACAAGCTAATGAGAGCATATTGACAGGCAAAGTAGAAAAAGGTATGTGAACAATTGTGGATATGGCATCCAATCTTCCCAGAGAAACATCAGACAGTCTCTAGGAAAATGCAGAATTTTGGGGTGACATGGAGCTTAAAACAGGACAGTGGCATAGTACCGCTACTTAGCACCCCTACACACACACACGCACACACACCCACACACACACACACCCCTCTATACACTTCTAGGGTGATTGGCAACTTGATATTCACCTATGGGCAAAACAACTCATGGGATTATTTTCTAAGGAAATACACTACCTGCACAGAACTAAGGCTCCCAGTGTGAGATATAATACACTTGAGTAAAGATATCATGTTGCCATTTGGGGGCTTCCCACAATTTACCCCATAATATACTGGTAATCTTCATTGCACCCTAAACAAAATCGGGAAATTGACACGGCTTACCCATATACCCATATATATAGATCCCACACTCAAATGTGCCTTTAAAGAAAGAGATCAAACACAAATCATTTTGTTAGTCTCTTATTTAACCTGTCAGAGGTGTACTGGAAAAAAAAAAATAACACAAGATGCCTATCTCTGTTTCCCCTTACTGTGAACTCATTCATATTGAAAAAGCAGCAAAAATCACTCAGAAGCATTGTAATGTGAGTTTTAAAAATCTCCAAAACTATCTGGGACAAAGATTGTAGTAAAGACATTCAGTAGAGCACATATAGTCTGGGAAGTAATGCTAGGGAAATATATCCTTTGGAAAATTGGGGCATTCCAAAGTATTTGTATATATTGTGCAATTTAGAAAGCCACACATATGCTCAAGAAAAAGCACATGTACAGAAAATTTCTACAACTATAAGCTTTCACTACTGGCTGATTTTTAAAGCTCAACAATAGTAGGAAGTGGAGATCAAAATAAATATGCAGCCTGGCCAGTGTGGTTCAGTAGTTGAACATCGATCTATGAACCAGAAGATCATGGTTCAAATTCTGGACAGGGCACATGCCGGGATTGTGGGTTCGATCCCCAGTGTGGGGCATGCAGGAGGCAGCCAACCAGTGATTCTCTCTCATCATTGATATTTCTATCTCTCTCTACCTTCCTCTCTGAAATCAATAAAAATATATTTTTAAAAATTAAAAAAAGAAATTTTCATCTTTAAGGGGCATAATTGCTGATGACCTGCCTGTGTTAAAGGAACACCCCAACACACACTCAATCTGAAACATATATATTTTTAAATTCAAATCTTCTGGTATTCAAAGAAGTCTTATCAAAACACTGGCTGATTTCAAGCTAAGACTTCAGCAATCAAGAAAAGCAAACTTGGCAGTCTCAGGGAGTGGCAGTGGCTGACAGTAGAGTGGAGACATTTTGCCACATTCCCTGGAACCTAGATGGCACTTCCCTCTCAGGGGAGAGCTGATAGAAATTCCTGCCTTCCAGCAGACCCAACTGGCCTGCCTAAGTGACACTGCCTGGCCGAGGACAGGGATATAGCCCAGGAACACATGATCCACTTGCCTTAGGGATGTGTGTTATTAAAAAGTTGATCTGGAGGGGAATGGGAGATATCTATAATACTATCAATAATAAAAATATATATATATTAAAAAAGATAACTCTTATAGAGTGAGTAATGATAATAATCACCACTTATAGGATCCTTACAATATGCAGGGAACCACACCTAGGACTTCTCTCATTCACTGCTAGCAAAGAATGAGGAAGGCACTGTCTGTAGCTTACAGGCAATCGGGGCTCAGAAAGGCTAAATAGCATGCCCAATGCCACTTAGCCAGTGACTATAGAAGCATGGATCTGAATCCTGGTGTATCCTATTGCAAGGCCATGCTCTTTCCATAGTTGTATACTTGATCTTTCTCTACTTTTTCAGTGACTGGCAGAAGATACAAAACTGGGGCTAGGGCAACTGCAAATGAAAACAAAAACAAAGAATCATCAGACAATCCAAAATATCTGCATTCTTCTATCTTACTATTTAGAATCGATGGTTCCTAATATTTATATAACCCAAAATGGTAGAATCATCAATTCAATCAGACTGTAAACTTGGGATCACCATTAAGATGGAAAGTCATAAGAAAATAGAACTGTGGTGGGCAGAATTCTAAGATGGCACCACAAGACTCTGGCTCTTGGTTATTCAATATAATAAAAATCTTGGTGTTGCTGTGGAGGGATTTGGCAGATATAATTGAAGTCAATTGTTCTAAAATAGGGAGATTACCCAAGTGGGCTTGACCCAATCACATGAGCCCTTTAAAAGCTGAGAATTTTCTCTGGCTGATCATAGAAGAGGAAGTCAGAGTGTGAGAGGGATTTGAGGTGAAAAAGTGTATGTTTTCGAGGGGATTCAAGTGGCCTCTAGATGTTGAGAGCTGTCCCTGGCCAACAGCATTAAAGAAATTAGGCACCTTAGTCTGGCAACCACAAGAAATTGAATCCTTACAACAACCTGAATTAGCTTGGATACCTTAGCATGGGCCTTTGCTGAGCTCACCTGGACATCTGACTGTGAAAGTAAGCCATTAAGTTTGTTGTAATTTGTTACACAGCAATAAAAACAAATACAGCCCTAACCGGTTTGGCTTGGTGGATAGAGCATCAGCCTTCGGACTGAAGGATCCCAGGTTCGATTTCAGTCAAGGGCATGTACCTTGGTTGCGGGCACATCCCCAGTAGGGGGTGTACAGGAGGCAGCTGATCCATGTTTGTCTCACATTGATATTTCTCTCTATCCCTCTCCCTTTCTCTCTGTGGGGGTAAGGGCAGGAGTGGGGGGAGATGGGTGTAATGTGGGGATAAGGATACATATGTAATACCTTAATCAATAAAGAAATTTTATCATATATATATGTGCATATATATATATATATGTATTAAAAAAAACGAATACATGTATTTATTTTCTCCTTAGTTTCCATTGCCAATCGCTTCTCGGCCTTTTGGCTAAGATCAAGTGTAGTTTCCATTGCCCTAGGAGCTGTATCGGTAAAGATATTACTACGACAAATGTCTGATATTTTGCTACCTATGGCTTCTTCTAAGATTTTTATGGCTTCCTGTCTTACGTTTAAGTACTTTATCCATTTTGAGTTTATTTTTGTCTATGGTGTAAGTTGGTGGTCTAGTTTCATTTTTTTGCATGCATCTGTTCAAGTTTCCCAACACCATTTATTGAAGAGACTGTCTTGACTCCACTGTCTGCTCTTGCCTCCTTTGTCAAATATTAATTGAGCATAATGGCTTGGGTCGATTTCTGGGTTCTCTGTTCTGTTCCATTGGTCTATATGTCTGTTCTTGTGCCAGTACTAGGAAGTTTTGAGAACAGTGGCTTTGTAGTATAGCTTGATATCTGGTATTGTGATCCACAAAGAAGAGCTTTGTTCTTCTTTCTCAGTATTGCTGCAACTATTTGGAGTCTTTTTTAATTCCAGGTGAATTTTTGCAGTTTGTTCTAGGTCTTTGAAGTACTCCATTGGTATTTTAAATGGGGACATTTCAATGATGTTGATTCTACCAGTCCATGAACACGGTATATTCTTCCCTGGGATTACATAAAAATAAAAAGCTTCTGCACAGAAAAAGAAACCATCAACAAAATAATAACAGAGCCCACTACATGGGAGAACATATTTGCAATGTTATCTATGATAAGTGTTTAATCTCCAAAATTTTTAGGGAACTCATGCAACTTAACAAAAGGAAGATAAACAATCCAATAAAAAAAATGGGCAAAGGACCTAAATAGATACTTTTCAAAAAAGGACATACAGAAGGCCAAGAGACATATGAAAACATGCTCAAAGTCACTAATCATCTGAGAGATGCAAATCAAAACAACAATGCTGTACCATTTCACACCTGTCAGACTGGCTATCATCAACAAATAAACAAACAACAAGTTCTGGCAAGGATGCAGAGAAAAAGGAACCCTCTTGCACTGGTGGTGGGAATGCAGACTGGTGCATCCACTGTGGAGAACAGTATGAAGTTTCCTCAAAAAATTAAATATATAACTTCCATTTGACCCCGTAATCCCATTTCTAGGAATATATCCCAAAAAACAGAAAACACCAATCAGAAAGGATATATTCACCCCTATGTTCATAGCAGCACAATTTTACAATAGCTAAGATTTGGAAAAAGCCTGAGTTCCCATAAGCAGGTAACTGGAACAGAAAACTGTGGTACATATCCACAATGGAATACTATGTGGCTGTAAAAAAGAAGTAATTTTTATCATTTGCTACAGCATGAATGGAACTGGAGAGCATTATGTTAAGCGAAATAAGCCAGTCGGAGTAAGATAAATATCACATGATCTCACTCATTTGTGGAATATAATGAATGACATAAACTGATGAACAAAAAAAGAACCAGGGTTAAGGAAGCATCGAATAGGCTGGCCAATCTATGAGGGAAGGTGGTGGGGTGAGAGGGTAAGAGATCAACCAAAGGACTTGTATGCATGCATATGAGCATAACCAATGGACACAGATGGGTGGTGAGGGAATGTGTTGGGGGTGGGGGCAGCTGGGGAGAGTTCAACAGAGGAAAAAGGAGACTTATGTAATGCTTTAAACAATAAAGAATTTAAATTGAAAAAAAGAAACAGAATTGTGGAATTAGAAAGTAAAACAAAGACAAAAGAACAACAACAAAAAAGTTGATCCAGGAGTTCAGCTGGGCCTCTCCCATGGGCAGATAAGCCCAGGGACATCAGATGCAAGCTTTTGGTTCACTTAAAGCAGTGGTTCTCAACCTTGGCTGCACATTAGAATCACCTGGGAATCTTTTTAAAATCCTGATTTCTGGGCCTCATCCTCCAGAAATTCTGTTTCTTTGTTATGGGGTAAGGCCACAACATTAATAACAAAGAAACAGAATTTCCGGAGGATGAGGCCCAGAAATCAGGATTTTAAAAAGATTCCCAGGTGATTCTAATGTGCAGCCAAGGTTGAGAACCACTGACTTAAAGCTTTGAGCAGGATGTCGAGAGCCGAACTTGAATAGCTTCTGACATTGGTTGACACAAAAGTACCTACATGGAGGCCTGAAAGCAGCATATAAAACAGCATCATCACAGCAGGATCCAAAGGGAAATCCTAGAAGCCACTAAAATCTGATGAGATGAACTGTACTTGTTTTTTGTTTATTTTTTACTTTTTTCAATGTTTTCTTTTTGATTGCTTTGGCATTATTATTATTGTATTCTCTTTTCTCTCTCATTTCTTTCATGTGTCTTATTTGTTTCCTTCCTTTTACTATTACATTTTATTTCTTTTTTCTATTCTTTCTTTCACTTTATCTTTCTTTCTCTTATTTTACCTTTTCATATTTTTCTTTCCATCTATTCTCATTTTTTATTATTTTTACTTTCCTACTCTTTACTCTTATTTAGTCTCTCTTCTTTCCTCTCAGAATCTTTTTTCTGCTCCTTTTCTCTCTTGTATTATTTTTATTTTGTTTTATTAGTAGTATTACCAACTTTTTCTTTATTTTCTTGTTTTGTTAGTCCTTGCTGTAGGATATTTTTCCATTGATATTTTTTTAGATACAGTGGAAAGGGGAGAGAGACACAGAGAGAGAAACATTGATGTGAGAGAGACAAACATTGATGTGAGAGAGACACATTGATTGGTCGCCTCCCATGTGTACTGACTAAGGCTTAGATTCAAACCTATAACCCAGGTACATGCCCTTAAACAGGAATTGTACCTGTGACCCTTCAGTACATGGGCAGAAACTCTAATCACTTTGCCACAATGAACAGGGCTTCTTCTTTCTTTTCTGTTTATTATCCCTTTTCTCCTTTCTTTTTTCTAATTCTCTTTATTTTTGTGGTTGCACTTGCTGTTGTTGTAAGAAACTTTATGTTTATGCTTTATTTTGCTTATTCCCAGATTGTTTTGCTTATTTCCTGATTGTTTTGGTTTGGTTTTCCCAGTCAGCTCCTGTACAACAGCTCATGCAATGTGGTTGGTTCTGAGCCTCACAGTTAGCCAGTCTTATAGGAGATGTCACCCATGAATGGGAAAAAGCAATCAATACCAAATTACAACATGAGAGCCCAAATAAACCACAAAACTCACTGATTCAAGGAAACCACATGACTGGGTCCCACAAGGTAATTACTACAAAAGGCCACCCTACAAAGACTGGGAGTCATAGCAGGTGTATATAATACATAGAAACAAACCAAAAGAGAAAACTAAAATTGGAAGACAAAGAAACAATACCAAGATTAAAGAAAAGGAGGAATCTCAAAACAAAACAAAACAACAAAAAAAAAAACAAATAAAATGGAGGTAATCAATTTATCAGAAATAGTGTTCAGAGTAATGGTTATAATGATGCTCAAGGAACTTAGTTAACACTACAAGGAACATAATGATAACTAAAATGAACTTAATTGGAACTACATCAACATGAAAAAGAACATAGAAACTATGAATAAAACCAGGAGGGAATGAATACTATATATGATATCAAGACTATAATGGCAGAAATTAAAAGCAGGCTTGAAGCTGAGGATCAAATCCACAATTTGGAAGATTATGTAGAAAAATACTCAATTAGAGCAGCAAAAACAAACAAAAAGATTTAAAAGTTTAAGGGAACTTGGGAAACATGAAACAGAACAACATCCACATCGTAGGTGTATCAGAGTGAGAAGAAAATGAGCAAGGGATAGCGAACCTGTCACAATTAAGAGCAACAAAAAAAGACCCACATGAAGACACATAATTAAAATGGCAAATGTTAACAAACAAGAGAGAATCATAAAGGCAGAAAGAGAGAGACAGTAAGTTACTGAAAAGGGAGCTCCCATAAGGCCGTCACCTGATATATCAACAGAAGCACTGCAGGCCAGAAGGAAATGGCATGAAGTATTCAAAGTAATGAAAACCAAGGATCTGAAATCAAGACTATCTATACAGCAAGACTATCATTCACATGTGAAATAAAGAGCTTCCCAGACTAAAAAATGTTAATGCAGTTTATTAAGACCAGCATTGCAATAAATGCTAAATGGACCATTGTACGAAGAAGTAATATAGAGAGAGGAATATAGGCACTAAGGAAACATAAAAGAAAATGAAAGAAAAAGGAAACAAAATAAAAATAAATAAGTACCTTACAATAATAACATTAAAAGTAAATTGATTAAATGCTACAATAAAAGGGCATAAGGTAGCTGAATGGAAAAGGAAACACAGCTGGTATATATGATGTCTATAAGAGAACTATCTCAGAACAAAAGACTCACACAGTTTGAACGTGAAGGGATGAAAAAAATTTCAAAACAAATGGAAAAAAAAGCAGCGGTAGCAATACTTAAATCTGACAAAATAGACTTCAAAACAAAAGGCCATAAAAGAGACAAAATAGGTCACTACATAATATGAAATAGATCATTCCAACAAGAAGATATAACCCTAGTGAGCATATATGCACCCACTATAGGAGCACCTAAATATATTTTTAAAACTCTTGGATAACTGTAAGGGAGAGATAGAGAGCAATAAAGTCATAACAGGAAATTTTACACCCCACTGAAATCACTGGCTAGATCTTCCTACAAAAAAAATCAACAAGTAAACAGAAACCTTAAAGAATACTCTAAATTAGATTGATTTAATTGATATTTACAGAACATTTCATTCCAAAGCTGTAGAATATTCATTCTTCTCAAGTGCACATGGAACATTCTCATAGATAGACCAAATGTTAAGACAAAAATAACTCTCTACACTTTCAATAAAATGAAATTAATTTCAAGCAACTTCTCAGATGACAAAGGCATGAAACTAGAGATCAACGACAATAAAAAACTCAAAAACATTCAAACACATGCAAGATAAATACTATGTTATTAAACAATGAATGGATTACCAATGAGATCAAGGAAGAAATAAAAACCTTCTTGGAAACAAATGAAAATGGACACTCAAAAATGCATAAATCTATATAGGACACAGTAAAAGTCATCCTGAGAGGAACATTTATAGGTTTATAGTTGTACCTCAACAAGGAAACACTCAAACAACCTAAAACAAAAACTGAAAGAATTAGACAGAAAACAACAAACAAAGCCCAGAATATGTAAAAGGACGGAAATAATAATGATCAGAACAAAATAACATACAGACTAAAACAACAACAACACCAAAAAGATCAATGAATCCAAGAGCTGGTTATTTAATAAGATGAACCACTAAGCGGTCTAATCAAGAAACAAAGAGAGTGAACCCAAATAAATAAAATCAGAAATAAAAGAGGCAGAAAACAACTGAAATCACAGAAATACAAAGGATTGTAAGAAAATATTATGAGCACCTATATGCCAACAAGTTGAACAACTTGGATAAAATGGACAAATTCTGACAAGGGCATTTGTCTTGGTGTCATAGGAAAGTATGGGTGCTTTTTTAACTTTTGAATTAAACTTGAGCTGATCCAACATTTAAATAGACCATGTATTTAACATACCTTAATAGTTGATCTAAAACACATTTTGAGCTGAAGTATGCACAGTTTCTTCCTATTCCCTGTCTTTTCTGCAACTTTGGGGTGCCCAGACAAATTTATATCTATATATTTATATCTATATCTATATCTATATCTATATCTATATCTATATCTATATCTATATCTATATCTATATCTATATCTATATCTATATCTATATCATCTATCTATATATCATCTATCTATATCTATAATCTCTCTCTCTGGGGAGTAAGTATGTAAATTATTTTTTATTGTTGCACTAGGTTATGGTTCTTTAACTTTGAATAAAATTCTTGAGGGTAATAAAATGTCAAAACAGGCATGACTGGATACTAGTTTGAGTGCCGGAAGCCGGTCCATCCTTGCTGCTTGACACAGCCGCTGCAGGATAGAAACATCTGCACAGCATATGTTTCAAGGGACCTGGCGTATATAGCATACTGTTCTTAATATGTTTGCTCCCCTTAGCGCTGTGTGTTTTAACCAAGGTCACCTCTCCGAGAAAGGTTGTTTCCCCAGGTAGGGATTTTTCCCTGAAGTTAGGGAGGGGATGAAACTCCTTAACTAAGTGCCAGGCGGGTAGTTAATCACTTTAACTACAAACAATCATGCTTAAGCTACATAATCTTTACTCCCTGGAATGGAGATAAGAAACGCCCTAACCTTTGTAATAGAAATTGACAGGATTAAAATCAACTGGTATAAATACGGATGTAACAAGACAATAAACAGCAGAACCTCTCTGGAGATCCAGACCAGAACTTGGCTGGAGATCCTGGCTAGAGATCCTGGCTAGGCTGCTGATCAACTGAACGCTGTCTCCGTGTCATTCCTTCTTCGCGGACTCTGTCTACACCTTTGGGGACCCCTGGACCCGCTGGGGTTGGACCCCAGCATTTGAGATAATTATGTGTTCCCCTCTGCCATCATCTTCTTTACCTTTTGGTATTCTATCTCATTGTTTCTGAGGAACTATGTGGCATGGAGTTATCTATGAGAATTTCTAACTTTGTTTTTACAATTCAAACATGTAAGAAAATATAAGGTTTGCAAAAATATTTTAGAGTGATTCTTGACACATCCCATACCTCAAATCCCATCCATAAACTAAGTCCATTGGCTCTATCTTCAAAATACAACAAGAGATTCAGGAAGATGGCGGCGGTATAGGCAGACGCGTCCCAGGTCGTGTCCCGGAGCAAATGGAGTGAGCAGCTGAAACTAGTAACATCCACCCCGAATTGGCGAAATTCCTCAGCTGGCGAGACGGTTTACAGCCGGGAAGAGCAGAACTCCCCTGGAAAGCAGATCCAAGCAACAGCAACCTCCTGAGCACCACACCCTCTGCTGAGGAACAGCAGCTGTACGTGAAACCTCGCCCCACCAGCCAGAAGAGCCACCACAGCTGTGAACAGCACCCACCAGAGGAGTTGCTGCCAACTGAAGAGCAGCTGCTACCGCAACCGCCCGAAGAGGAACCGCAGACCAAGGAGTCACTGCCACCAAGGGAGCAGCCACTGAACGACTCAACGTCTAGATATGTCAGTGAGATCAAACATGGGTAGACAAAGAAACCCCCAAAGGAAAGAGAAGGAGGACTCTCCAGAAAAGCAGCTAAGTAATACAGAGGCATGCAACATGACAGAAAAAGAATTCAGAATAAGGGTCCTAGAGTGCATAAACCGGATGGAGGAAAAAATCGACAACCTCAGCAAGAAGCAAGAAGAAACAGATGAAAAAATCGATAACATATGGAAGAAGCTAGAAGAAACAGATGAAAAAATCGATAACATATGGAAGAAGCTAGAAGAAACAGATGAAAAAATCAACAACTTAAGTAAGACCCAAGAAGATATGAAGAGCGATATAGCTGCAATGAAAAACTCCATTGAAAGTATCAACAGTAGACTAGGAGAAGCGGAGGACCGAATTAGTGATTTAGAAGACAAGGAAGCAAAACACACCCAAAATGTACTGCAATTGGAGAAAAAAATGAAAAGACAGGAGGAGAGCCTAAGGGAGCTTTGGGACAACATGAAACGAAACAACATACGAATAATAGGGGTACCAGAACAACAGAAGGATGAACAAGGATTAGAAAACCTATTAGAAGAAATAATATCAGAAAACTTCCCTGAGGTGGGGAAGAAAAAAGTCACACAAGCCCAGAGAGTCCCAAACAAGGTGAACCCAAAAAGACCCACACCAAGACACATCATAATTACCATGGCAAATGTTCAGGACAAAGAGAGAATCTTACAGGCTGCAAGAGAGAGACGGAAAGTTACATACAAGGGATCTCCCATTAGATTGTCAAATGATTTCTCAACAGAAACACATCAGGCCAGAAAAGAATGGACGGAAATTTACAAAGTGATGCAAAGCAAAGGACTGAATCCAAGAATACTCTATCCAGCAAGGCTATCATTCAAACTTGAAGGGGAAATAAGAAGCTTCACAGACAAAAAAAGGCTAAGGGAGTTTATCACCACCAAGCCAGCAATGCAAGGAATGCTAAAGGGACTGGTATAAAAATAAGAAATAAAAAGCTCAGAAAGAAAACAGCCACACAAAAACAGAAATGCCTACAAACAACTACCTTTCAATAATAACTTTAAACGTAAACGGACTAAATGCTCCAAACAAAAGACATCGAGTGGCTGAATGGATAAAAAAACATGACCCATACATCTTCTGTCTACAAGAAACCCACCTCATTAGAAGGGACTCACACAGACTGAAAGTGAAAGGATGGAAAAATATCTTTCAGGCAAATGGAAAGGAAAAGAAAGCTGGGGTAGCAATACTTATATCGGACAAAATAGACCTCAAAGTGAAGGCCATAACAAGAGATAAGGAAGGCCACTTCATAATACTAAAGGGATCAATACAACAAGAAGATATAATCCTGGTAAACATATATGCACCCAATGCAGGAGCACCCAAATTCATAAAAAAACTCCTGGAAGATATCAAAGGAGACATCGACAACAATACAATCATAGTAGGGGACTTTAATACACCACTGACAGCACTGGATAAGTCCTCTAGACAAATAATCAGCAAAGATACAGCAATCCTAAATGACTCACTAGATCAGATGGACTTAATAGACATCTTTAGAACACTTCACCCGAAAGCCAGGGAATATACATTCTACTCAAATGCTCATAGGACATATTCAAAAATAGACCATATATTGGGTCACAAGCAAAGTATCCCCAAATTCAAGAAGATTGAAATCATAAAAAGCGTCTTCGCAGACCACGATGGCATAATATTAGAAATAAACTACAATAAAAACAACCCAAAATACTCAAACACCTGGAAGCTGAATAGCATGCTATTAAATATTGATTGGGTTACCAATGAAATCAAAGAAGAAATTCGAAACATCCTGGAAACTAATGACAATGAAAACACAACAATCCAAAACCTATGGGACACAATGAAAGCAGTCCTGAGAGGGAAGTTTATAGCTCTACAGGCCTATCTCAAAAAACAAGAAAAAATGGTAGTAAATCATCTAACTCTACAACTCAAAGAATTAGAAAGAGAGCAACAAGAAAACCCCAGAGTGAGCAGAAGGAAAGAGATAATAAAGATTAGAGCAGAAATAAATGACATAGAGACCAAAAAAACAATACAGAAAATCAATGAAACCAAGAGCTGGTTCTTTGAAAGGATAAACAAGATTGACAAACCTCTAGCCAGACTCACCAAGAAGCAAAGAGAGAGGACCCAAATAAACAAAATCAGAAACGATAGAGGCGAAATAACAACAGACCCCACAGAAATACAAATGATTGTTAAAAAATACTATGGACAGCTCTACTCCAACAAACTAGACAACCTGGAGGAAATGGACAAATTCCTAGAAAAATACAACATTCCAAAACTCAATCAGGAAGAATCTAAAAATCTCAACAGGCCAATAACTATGGAAGAAATTGAAGCAGTCATCAAAAAGCTTCCAGCAAACAAAAGCCCAGGACCGGACGGCTTCACAGGGGAGTTTTACCAAACATTCAAGGAAGAACTAAAACCTATCCTCCTCAGACTACTACAAAAAATTCAAGAGGAAGGAACACTTCCAAGCTCATTCTATGAAGCCAGCATCACCCTAATACCAAAACCAGGTAAAGACAACACAATGAAAGAGAATTACAGGCCAATATCCCTCATGAACATAGATGCCAAAATCCTCAACAAAATCTTAGCAAATCGGATCCAGCAGTACATCAGAAAGATCATACACCATGACCAAGTAGGATTTATCCCAGGGATGCAAGGATGGTACAATATCCGCAAATCAATAAACGTGATACATCACATAAACAAATTGAAAGAAAAAAACCACATGGTCATATCAATTGATGCAGAAAAATCATTTGACAAAATTCAACACCCATTTTTGATAAAAGCTCTCAGCAAGGTGGGAGTAGAAGGATCATACCTCAACATAATAAAAGCCATATATGACAGGCCCACAGCCAACATCATACTCAATGGACAAAAACTAACACCATTTCCCCTAAGAACAGGAACAAGACAGGGATGCCCCCTCTCACCACTCCTGTTAAACATAGTACTGGAAGTGTTAGCCATTGCAATTCGGCAAGAAGAAGAAATAAAAGGCATCCAAATTGGAAAAGAGGAAGTAAAACTGTCCTTATTTGCAGACGACATGATATTATACATACAAAACCCTAGAGACTCCACCAAAAAGCTACTGGACTTAATACATGAATTTGGCAATGTAGCAGGATACAAAATTAACCCCAAGAAATCCGAGGCATTTCTATACACCAATAGTGAACTTTCAGAAAGAGAGATTATAAAAACAATCCCGTTTACCATCGCACCAAAAAAATTAAGCTACCTAGGAATAAACTTAACTAAAGAGGTAAAAGACCTCTACTCAGAAAACTACAGGACGTTGAAAAAAGATATAGAGGAAGACATAAACAGATGGAAGAACATACCGTGTTCATGGATTGGTAGAATCAACATCATTAAAATGTCCATACTACCCAAAGCAATCTATAAATTCAACGCACTTCCCATTAAAATACCAACGGCATACTTCAGAGATCTAGAACGAACTCTCCAAAAATTCATCTGGAATAAAAAAAGACCTCGAATAGCTGCAGCAATCCTGAAAAAGACCAAAGTAGGTGGGATCTCAATACCAGATATCAAGATGTATTACAAAGCCACTGTTCTCAAAACTGCCTGGTACTGGCACAAGAATAGGCATACAGATCAATGGAATAGAATAGAGAGCCCAGAAATCGGCCCGAACCAATATGCTCAATTAATATTTGACAAAGGAGGCAAGAACATACAATGGAGCCAAGATAGTCTCTTCAATAAATGGTGCTGGGAAAATTGGACAGATATATGCAAGAAAATGAAACTAGACCACCAACTTACACCATACACAAAAATAAACTCAAAATGGATAAAGGACTTAAATGTATGACAGGAAACTATAAAAATTCTAGAAGAATCCAAAGGCAACAAAATCTCAGACATATGCCGAAGCAATTTCTTCACTGATACAGCTCCTAGGGCACTTGAAACTAAAGAGAAAATGAACAAATGGGACTACATCAAAATAAAAAGCTTCTGCACAGCAAAAGAAACCATCAACAAAACAACGAGAAAACCCACTGTGTGGGAAAACATATTTGCCAATGTCATATCCGATAAGGGCCTAATCTCCAAAATTTATAGGGAACTCATACAACTTAACAAAAGGAAGATAAACAATCCAATCAAAAAATGGGCAAAGGACCTAAATAGACACCTTTCAAAAGAGGACATTCAGAAAGCCAAGAGACATATGAAAACATGCTCAAAGTCACTAATCATCCGAGAGATGCAAATCAAAACAACAATGAGGTACCATCTCACACCTGTCAGACTGGCTATCATCAACAAATCAACAAATGACAAGTGCTGGAGAGGATGTGGAGAAAAAGGAACACTTGTGCACTGCTGGTGGGAATGCAGACTGGTGCAGCCACTATGGAAGACAGTATGGAGTTTCCTTAAAAAACTGAAAATGGAACTCCCATTTGACCCTGTGATCCCACTTCTAGGAATATATCCCAAGAAACCAGAAACACCAATCAGAAAGGATATATGCACCCCTATGTTCATAGCAGCACAATTCACCATAGCTAAGATCTGGAAACAGCCTAAGTGCCCATCAGTAGATGAATGGATTAGAAAACTGTGGTACATCTACACGATGGAATACTATGCTGCTCTAAAAAGGAAGGAACTCTTACCATTTGCAACGTCATGGATGGCACTGGAGAGCATTATGCTAAGTGAAATAAGCCAGTCAATGAAGGAAAAATACCACATGATCTCACTCATTCATGGATAATAGAGACCATTATAAACTTTTGAACAATAATAGATACAGAGGCAGAGCTGCCTCAAACAGATTGTCAAACTGCAGCAGGAAGGCCGGGGAGGGTTGCGGGGCAGGAGGTAGGGGGGTAAGAGATCAACTAAAGGACTTGTATGCATGCATAGAAGCATAACCAGTGGACATAAGACATTGGGGGATAGGGGAGGCTAGGGGACTGTCTAGGGCGGGGGGATAAAATGGACACATATGTAATACCCTTTGTAATACTTTAAGCAATAAAAAAAAAAAAAAAAATACAACAAGAATCACACTATTGCCCTAACCGGTTTGGCTCAGTGGATAGAGCATCCGCCTGCAAACTGAAGGGTCCCAGGTTCGATTCTGGTCAAGGACATGTACCTTGGTTGCAGGCACATCCCCAGTAGGGGGTGTGCAGGAGGCAGCTGTTTCTCTCTCATCGATGTTTCAAACTCTCTATCCCTCTCGGTTCCTTTCTGTAAAAAATCAATAAAATATATTTTAAAAAAAGAGTTGTGAGAAATCAAGAGTGTGATATATTATTAAAACATGTGATTATTAATGAGATAAAAATTATTAAACAAAAAAACACCTGTAGAGCTGAAAAATACAGTAACTGAATTGAAAAATAAAGCAATACCTAACTTGAATAGGCAGAAGAAAGAATCAGTAAGAGAACTGAGGTGGCAAAAGGAGAAAAAATGTGGTACATCTTCACTAGAAAACGTTTTAATAAAAAAAAGAAAATTTAGTGTGTGGAGCAGAAAGAAAAAAACAATAAAAGTAAACTAAACATGAGACTTGTATAAGTAGCATATGCATATGAGAGTGTCAAAAGGAGAACAAAAAGAGAAAAGAGCAAAAATAATATTTGAAGAAAAAATGACATAATTTTCCCAATTTGAGGAAAGGTATGAACCTAAGTATCTAACGAGCCCCCCAAAAATCAAGCAGAATAAATTTAGAAAGCCACAATACTGAGATACGTTATAGTCAAATTGTTGACAAACAAAAAGAGAATCTATGCAGCAAGAGAAATAAGATTCTTTACCTGTAAGGGATTTTTAATAAGATAATAAGATTAATAACGAGAAATCACAATGTCCAGAAGGTAGTGAGCTAACACATTTCAAGAGCTAAATAAAAATATTTATAATCAATAATTTAAGATTTTAGTATTTGGCAAACTATCCTTTTAAGCATGAATGGGAAATTAATAATCCCCACATATAAAATCTAAGGGAATTTGTTTCTAGAATACATGCACTGCAATAAATTGCACATAAGTTCTTTATACTAAATTGAAAGGACAATGAAGAGTAAGTCAAGAAATAAAAACCTATAGTAAGGTAGATACAGGTAAATATATAATAACCCTTATTATTATAAATTTGGGTTGTAAATCCTATTTTTTCTATACAATAAAAAGCAAAATATAAAACAATAATTATAAGTCTATGCTAGTGTGCACGTGATATATAAAGTTGCAATCTGTAAAAATAACAATAAGTAAGGTTAGACAATGATTAATAGGATTGAAGTGTCTGTATACTATCAAAATTAAATTGTTACTATACAGACTAGGTTGTTTTAAGTTTTATAGGTTAATCATAAATCCCAAGGTAATGATCAAGAAAATAACTAAACATATACAGAAAAGGGAAGGAAGAAGGGAATTCATATAGTATATTACCAAAAGATCAAGTAAAATTTTAAAAATGGTAGCAATGAGAAAGTATAAATAAAACTCATGAAGAAATAATTAAATGGCTGAAGTTAGCCTTTATCATCAATTTAAATGGAAATGGGTGAATATTTTTTAATTAAAAGACAGACATTGCAAAAGTAGATAAAAAGGGAGACAATATATTTATATATAATTTACACGAGACTAACATTAAATGCAAAGAAAAAAGCAATGGAAAATAAAATGATTGGAAAAGATATTCTAAGAAAATATTAACCAAAAAGACAGTTGGAAAAGCTATATTGTTATTAGCCAAATAGATATCAAGCAATGAAAGGCTACAGTAGATTAAGAAGGATATTATACAGTGATTAAGGCTCAATCAATCAATACTATATAGGAAGTATAAACAACAGAGCCCCAAAATATATAAAGTAATAATTCTTTAAAATTAAGGAGATACATATACAAATTTGGAATAACAGATGAATATTTTAATATCTCCTTCTTAATAATGCAATGAACACCAAACAGTGTAAAATATAAAGAGAAGACTTGAACAACACTATAAAACAATAAGACCTAATAGATATATGAAGAATTCTCCACCCAAGAATAGCAGAATACACAGTCTTCTTAACAGCACATTGATTAATCTGTACAATAGACTATATCTTAGGTGCTAAAACAATTTTTTTTTCTTTTAGATGTTTTTATTTTATTTTTAAAAATTATTTATTGCTTAAAGTATTACATATGTGTCCTGGCGGGTTTGGCTCAGTGGATAGAGTGTCAGCCTGCGGACTGGAGGGTCCTGGGTTCGATTCCAGTCAGGGGCACATGCTCAGGTTGCAGGCTCGATCCCCAGTGTGTGTGTGTGTGTGTGGGGGGAGGGGTGTGCAGGAGGCAGCCAATCAATGATTCTCTCTCATCATTGATGTTTCTATCGCTCTCCCTCTCCTTTCCTCTCTCTGAAATCAATAAAAACATATATTAAAAATAAAGTATTACATACGTCTCCTTTTCCCCCTATTGACCTCTCCCTAGCCACTCCCACCACCAGCACATGCCCTCACACCCCTAGTGTCTGTGTCCATTGATTATGCTTATATGCACGCATACAAGTCCTTTGGTTGATCTCTTACCTCCCTCCCATGCCTTCTCTCTAAGGTTTGATGAAACAAATCTTAATCAATTTTAAAAGATTGAAATCATATAAAGAATCCTTTATGACCACAATAGAATGTAACTATAAATAAATAACAGAAATATAACTGAAAATATCACAAGTATGTAAAAAATAAACAACATAAATATATATGACAAGGAAACAATAAAATAACTGACAAAGTAAATTAGAAAATATCTCAATACAAACGTAAATAAAAACAACACATAGGTAACATCAAGATGGCAGTGTAGAAAAATCCTAAACTCACCTCCTCCCATGAACACAACAAACATACACTTATTTATACTGCAATTCCTCTTGAAGGAGAACTGAAGGCTGATTGAAGAGCTTCTGTTCAACAAAGTATAGAGTTGACACATAGAGAAGAGTAGGAGAGACAGATGCAATATATATGGGGAACCCCCCCACACACACATCTGGTGATCTCCAGTAGGGAGGGGTTTAACTGAGAAGGTCACATGCAAACTTCTCTACCCTGGGGCACAACAACAACAACAAAAAACAAATAGCAATTCAAAGGGCACCCAGACTACGCATGAACAAAATTAATTTACTTACCTCTATGGCATCTGCCAAATGGGCAGAGATCTGCTGGAACTCTTTATAGGATCAGAGGTCCTAGAGAGCTCCATGATTTATGTCCCCCCTCCATCTTGGTAGTACATGTGGGAACACAGTCCAGAGGTTCTAGGCAATTTGACAAGGCAGTTCCAGTAGGCCTCAGACTTCTGGCCCACAGCAGTTTTAACCATCCCCAAAAGATTCAGAGTGCCCCCACCACACCACCTACACCCAAACAAGCTCCTGTCACCTCACCAAGGTAGCCCCAGTGCAGCATGCCCCAAAATCCCCCAGACTCACACCTGCTCCTGAAGTTCCACCAATACAACTCCTATGCAGTGCACCTGAAATTATCTCAGACCATGCCTGATAATGCTGACAGACACACACTGCTTACAAAGGAATTACTCCAGCCCGGGAAAACACACTCAAGACCAGGTAAATTAGCTGTGTTGCTTAATACATAACAAACAGAGAAATTAAAACAAAATGAGGATATACAAAAAAGACAAGATAAAACCCATGAAAAAAATATAAGAAGAGATAAGGTATTTTACCTGATAAATAGTCAAAATAATGGTCATAAAAATTTGGGAGAAAAAAAACAAAACAGTGAGAACTTCTACAAAGAGATAAAAAGAAACATTTTAAAAGATCCAATCAGAACTGAAAAATACAATAACTGAAGTAAAAGATGCAATAGATAGACTCAATATCAGATTAGATATGCCAAAAAATAGATAATTGATCTGGAATACAGAATAGTGATTTACATTAAAGTGGTTTCAGAAATCAGTGTCATTTTTATACACCAATAATGAACTGTCAGAAAAAAAAACCCTAAAATAAAAATATTACATTTACCATTGCAACAAAAAAAATTAAGATACATTTTTATTTTTTCAACTAAGCTATAAATTGTTTGATGTAGGAGAGTATTTTTATATTTGGTAAACATCTGTTAGTAAATATAATAAAGTTAAAAAGATAATATCTTCCAGCATATAGAGTTGATATTTTAAGTTAAAACAAAAATTTCAAACTAAGAGAATAGTAAATCTTCACACTGCTTTAAAATATACAAAAGTCCTAATTAAGATATCAATTATCTTTACTTTCATAATGTTTTTTACCATTTCTTATACATTTCCCAAAATATATTCTATAGGCATTTGTGTTGGGGACAAAAAGGGAAATACAGAGAAAGACATAGATAGTAGAAAAGTAGAGACAATTAAAGAAGGGGGGAGTGCCAAGAAGGGGTCAGAAAAAGAAATAAAGAAATATATATGGTGTCAAGGAAACAGAACCAAATAACACAGATACAACCACAGAAAATGAGACCAGGAGAGAAAGATTGAAAACAAAGAATGTGAGAGAGAGTAAAAAATAAAATGAATAAAGGACATATGCAGAAAGAGAGATATTATGGAGAGAAATAGATAAAGTCTGAGAGAAAAAAAAGAGATGAAGAGATAGTTTTGTATCAGATCAAGATGAAGTAAGCATATTCCATTCCTTCTCTCCCACTGAATGCAAATATAAATCATTTTCATGATGAAGGAAGCAGCTCTCTGGGAATTTGAAAAGTAAATGGTAACAGGCTGATTGGGGGTAAGTGCAGTAATTTTATATACCACAAAACCATAAATGAGTTCCCTGTTCCCCACCCCCCACCCTAGTTTTGCCTCACTGGACTCAAAGATAGCCCAAAATCCAGAAATGAATGCAAGGTACATACAGAAATATCTTCAGACGTAGACTTTTCTTTCTTGCCTAATGAGATGAAAGAGAACACCTAGAGATCAGACGAACTGTGGAAAACCCTTTCTTTATTACTCTTTTTGTCTGTTCAGTTCCACTGCAGTACTGGGGCAATTCATTATTGCTTTACTAGATGCCCGGTGCACAACAGTCCTGCACTGGTGTGGGGCTCCCTCAGCCCGGACTGCACCCTCTCACAGTCCAGGATCCCTCGGGGGATGTCCACCTGCCGGCTTAAGTCTGCTCCCCAGTCGGATATCCCCAAAGGGGTCCTAAGTGCTGCCACAGAGACGGGAGAAGCTGTGGCCAAAACCACTGCACTCGCAGCCTTCAGGCTGAGCAGAGCGCTCCCCGTGGGAGTGCACTGACCACAAGAGGGCAGCTGCTGCATTGAGTGTCTGCCCCCTGGTGGTCAGTGCACATCATAGTGACTGGTCTTTCTTCCCTTAGGTCGATTTGCATATTAGTCTGTCTCTTTTTTAAAAAAATATATTTCTCTATTGGCTTCAGAGAAGAAGGGAGAAGGAGAGAGAGATAGAAACATTAATTATGAGAGAGAATCATTGATTGGCCACCTCCTGCACACCCCCCACCGGGGAACTAGCCCACAACCCAGGCATGTGCCCTCAGTCGGAATCAAACCTGGGACCCTTCAGTCTGCAGGCCGACGCTCCATCCCCTGAGCCAAGCCGGCCAGGGCTTAGTCTCTTACTATATAGGATTGTCAGTGAAAGCTGAGCTGGTAGCTAACACCCAAGTAGAAGAGATTCATTCTCTCAGAGTAGAAGAATTGTGGTCCCATGGATTTGATTGAATCCTCATTGCTTTTGTTTCTAGCTTTTTGCTGCTTGGTTCTGGATGGACCATAGCTATGGAAGTACAGAGTAGAGCAGAGAAACTAAAGCCTTGGCTTTTTATTCAGAATACCAAGAAGAAAGGCCCAGGGAACCAGAAAGTGTTGGGAAATTCATGGAGATGAGGGGCTCAAGAGCAATGCCATAATGTGGTGTACAAACACCAGGGTTCACCTCTGAAAAACACATGCATGGTCCTATCCTATACAGCTTCCGAAAAGGCTTTGCAAACTGACATTCAGGGTAAACTACCACTAAGGTTACAAAATGGTTACTGGCAGGTGCACATGCAGGGGAGTTTCAAATAACATCAAAAATACTTTGAAAAATGAAGGAATGACATTTGAAACACATACCACAGAAGACATGTAGGAACTTGTGGCCCGAACACAATCCTATCTAATAAAAGAGAAACATGGTAATTGGCGTACGACCGCTACCCTTTCCATTGGCTAATCAGGGCGATATGCAAATTAACTGTCAGCCAAGATGGCGGCTGGCAGCCAGGCAGCTTGAAACTAACATGAGGCTTGGTTGCTTCAGTGACAGAGGAAACCAATGTTCCCTGCCTGCCTTTCAGGCCTCTGAGCCTGCAGTCTGAAACATTGTAACAAATATAGAAGCTAAAAATAAACCCAGACACCAGCTTTCAGCCCTCCTGGATCTCAGAGCTGGAGTCAGAGCTGGAGTTATACATTGTTTCGAACCGAAACAAACCAGATACCTACTTTCAGCAGCAGAGGCCAAAGAGCTGGAGCCTCAGAGCTAAATCTGGCCCAGAATTAAAAAAAGAAAAAAAGGAGCGGTTGGGAGCTTCAGTCACACGCCAGCCTGAAAACAGCCCTCAGCCCCTCACCCAGACTGACCAGGAACCCCAGTGGGGACCCCGACCCTGAAGGGTGTGTGACCAGCTGCAAACAGCCATCAACCCCTCACCCAGGCTGGCCAGGCACACCAGTGGGGACGCCCACCCTGATCCAGGACACCCTTCAGGGCAAACCAGCCAGCCCCACCCATGCACCAGGCCTCTATCCTATATAGTAAAAGGTTAATATGCCTCCCTGCCCCAGGATCAGCGGCGCCGAGAGGCTTCCCAGCACCAGGATCAGCATGACAGGGGGCAGCGCCCAAACCCCCTGATCGCCCTGCAGCTCTGTGTGTGACAGGGTGCGGCACCCCAACCTCCCTATCAGCCCTTCTCTGTTTGTGACAGGGGAAGGCGCCCCAACCTCCTGATTAGCCCTGCTCTGTGCCTGATATGGGGGAGCTCCCCAACCTCTGATTGCCCTGCGGCTCTGTGTGACAGGGTGCGGCACCCCAACCCACCCCCCCCGCCACGGGCCCTGCTCTGTGGGTGATAGAGGGCGGCGCCACAACCCCTCCCCCCCACGGGCCCTGCTCTGTGTGTGATGGGGTAGAGCCATAACCTCCCCATCGGCCCTGCCCTGAGTGTGACAGTGGCAGAGCCCCAACCCCCTGATCCGCCCTGCTCTGTGTGTCACAGAGGGCGGTGCCCCAACTTCCCTATAGGCCCTACTCTCTGAGTGACAGGGGGGAGCTCCTCAACCCCCTGATGGGCCCTGCTCTGTGCGTGACAGGGGGGAGCTCTCCAACCCCCTGATTGACCCTGCTCTGTGCGTGACAGGGGGCAGCGCCCCAACCCCTGGATTGGCCCTGCTCTGTGCATGACAGGGGGTGGTGCCGCAACCTCCCCATCGACCCTGCCTTGAGTGTGACAGGGGGCGGTGCCCCAACCCCCCAATCGGCCCTACCCTAAGTGTGACTGGGGGTGGCATCACAACCTCCCGATTCGCCCTGCTCTGTGCATGACAGGGGAAGGCACCCCAACTCCCCAATCGGCCCTGCTCTGAGCTCAACCAGGGGCTGCACCTAGGGATTGGGCCTGCCCTCTGCCACCCGGGAGCAGGCCTAAGCCAGCAGGTCGTTATCTCCTGAGGGGTCCCAGACTGCAAGAGGGCACAGGCCAGGCTGAGGGACTCCCCCTTCCCCCCGAGTGCACAAATTTTTGTGCACCGGGCTTCTAGTCAACTATATTTTCTGCTAAAAGAAAACAACAACAACAAAATATCATTCTCCTTTGGATTTAAACAGGACCCAGAGGGGAACATCCACTGGACAGTTCCAAAGAGCAGTACAGAAGCTATGAAAAATGTAATGGCATTTGAACTACAAACCACAGAAATTGGTTTGAAAATTCTGGCCTAAATCTACTAAGTCAATGGCCTGCTAAAAGAAAACAAAAGAGAAATCAACTTTCTCTTCAGGTTTTTATTTTATTAGACCCAATGTTTCATAAGATAATATGCAAAAATACAGCAAATAACATAAAATTAACTGGCATGTAATAACTCAAGAAATCACAACTTGAGAATAAATTAATAATTAACTCATGCAAACCCAGAAATAAAACAGATGTCAGAATTATCAAAGACTTTAAAGTCGCTCTTATAATAATGCTCCAAGAAATAAGGGCTAACTGCTCAAACAAATGGAAAAATAAAGATCTTAGGGAGGATCCAAGATAGCTGCAGAGCAGGTTGAAGTTACACTCACCTCCTCCCAGGACCAAATGGAAATTATAACTAAATTATAGAATAAGCATCCTGAATAACCAACAGAAGATTGGCTGAACAGAGGTCTTAAAACCAAGGATTTATAGAAGAAGTGACATTGATGCTGGTAGGAAGGGCAGAGAAGTGTAAAGGGCTGGCACAACTCCCATGCATGGTGGCTGAAAATCCAGATGAATATCTCAGCTGCAAAGGATCCCCTTGAGGAGTCTTGGGTCTCAAACCAACTCTGGGTTCCCCAGATTAGAGATCAGAGCCAGGAAGAGGAGCCTCCATATCTGGCTGTGAAAATCTGGCTGTGGAAATTCTGTCCACCAGGGACAGACAGGACTCTGCTAGAAACCCAGGTTCCCTCTTTTATTTATGTTATTTTATTTTTTGCATCACCATTTATTCCTTCTATTCCCTCTTCCACCTCCACTAATCTCTCTCCCCCTCACAATAACCACACTGTTGTCCATGTCCATGAGTTCTCCCTCTGTTTTGCTCAATCCTTCCACCCGCCCCACCCGAAATATTCCTTCCCCACACAAGAGCTGTCTGCCTGCTCTCTGTCTATGAATCTGTCTCTATTTTGCTTGGTAGTTCAGTTTGTTCATGAAATTCCACTATGAGTGAAACCATGTGGTACTTGTCTTTCTGTGATTTGCGTATTTCACTATCATAACGTTTTACCCTTTGGGACAGCATAGATGGACCAGGGTCCCTCTCAAAGGTCCAGCACAAAATATCTCGTTTGCAGCCATTCACCCTGAGCAACATCCAAGGGAGGGTGACACATCGCCAAATAGAACCTGCTGAAAAGAAATTGGGTTGTGTGGCTCCAGGTAGAGGGGTGGAGGGTCATCTACTAGGGTTCCTTTGCTGACTTCTTTTCCTGTACCAGAGTGGACATCTTTCTTGGGACAAGCACTGTGCTCCGTACAGCATCAGTCTACGGGGAACATACTTACCAATGATACACACCAATAAAGTGATAATCTCCAAAATATACAGGGAACTCATATAACATAACTAAAGGAAGACAAACAATTAAATTAAAAAATGAGCAAAGGACCTAAATAGACACTTCTTGAAAGTGAACACACGGAAGGGCAAGAGGCATATGAAAAAATGCTCAAAGTCACTAATCATCCAATAGATGCAAATCAAAATGACAATGGGATACCACCTCACACCTGTCAAAATGGCTATCATCAACAAATCAACAAAGGACAAGTGCTTGAGAGGATGTGGAGAAAAAGGAACCCTCATGTACTGCTGCTGGTGGGAATGCAGACTGGCACAGCCCCTGTGGAAAAATATTTGGAATTTCCTCAAAAAATTGAAAATGGAACTCCCATTTGACTCAGTAATCCCACTTCTAGGAATATATTCTAAGAAATCAGGAACACTAATCAAACTCAGGAACACCAGTCATAAAGAATATATGCACCCCTATGTTCATAGCAGAGCAATTTACAATAGTTAAGATTTGGAAAAAGCACAAATGTCCACCATTAGATGAGTGGATTGAAAAACAGCTACACAATGGAATACTACACTCCTGTAAAAAAGATAGAACTCTTACCATTTGCAACAGCATGGATGGACTTGGAGAGCATGATGCTAAGCAAAATAAGCCAGTCAGGGAAAGGTAAGTATCACATGATCTCACTCATTTGTGGATTATAATCAACAACATAAACTGATGACCAAAATAAATCCAGAGTCAGAAGTACAGAACAGATTCTCAAACCTTAGAAGAAAGGCTGGAGAAGGTGGGTGGGTGGGAAGCTAGTAACCAATGAACTTTTATGCATCTATGCATAACTGATGAGGGACAATAGGATGAGGAAGGCCTAGGATAGGAGGTAGGGGTGAGCTAGAGGAGGTCAATGGGGAGGAAATGGGGACATATGTAATTCTTTCAACAATAAAGATTTAAAAAATAAATTTAAAACCATATTTGAATAATGAAGTCCTGAAAATTTTCCTAACCTGGAAAAGGAAGTAGAAATCCAGGAAGCACACAGAGTCCAAAGAAGGATAAAGCCTAAGAGAGTCACACCAAGACATCTTATACTTAAAATAAAAACGTCAAATATAAAAGGAGGATGTAAAAGGCAGCAAGAGAACAACAACTAGCCACATACAAGTGAAGCCTAGTCTATAAGCTTATTTTTTAACAGAAACATTGGTAAGCAGAATGGATTTGGGAGATCTATTTAAAATGCTAAAATAAATTTTAAAAATAACTTATGACAAAGAATACTCTATGCAGCAACTTAATCATTCGGAATTAAAGGAATAATAAAGAGTTCTACCACTATGCTAGCTTCACAAAAAATGTTAAAGATTCCTTTTTAAGCAGAAAAGGTAAAGAAAAGAAAATATGTATATATAATAAAGACATGAGCAGCCAATTAAAAATCTAGTATAAAAGGTAAAATTAGTTATAACTACATAGTAAAATTAATAGTAAAATTAATTATAACTACAACAATTAGGTAGATGATACACAAAGTAAAAATATGTGAATTATGACATTAAAACATTACTGAGAGGAGTAAAAATGTTGTGTGTTTAACATGTGTTTAGATTTTGTGACTATCAGATTTAAATATACTGCTATATATTTAAATGAAGATATATGAGTATATGGTAATCACAAACAAAATACCTACAATAGATACAAAGACTAAAACAAAGCAACCTAAACATAATACTAAAGAAAACCATAAAACCACAAGGGTAGAGGCTAGAAGAACAAAGATCTACAAAAATAACCAAAATTTTATTAACAAAGTCACAATAAGCAAATACCTATCAATAAGTACTTAAATTTAAATAGGTTAATCTTCTAATGAAAAGACATACAGTTGAGGAATGAATAAAAAATAAAATGTATTTATATGCTGCCTACAAAAGATTAGTATCAGATCAAAAGACACAGACATATTGAAAATGAAGGGATGGAACAAAATATTCCATGAGTAGAATGGGAGGGGAAAAAATGTTGACCAAACAGGCAGACCCATAATGTACCTACTCCCAAGACCAGACTGGAAATAAAACTAAAGTGGGGAACATACCCCTGGAATTACCAACTGAGGTCCAGCTGTGGAGGAGACATATCAAGGAAGGACAGAAAACACCTGGAGATGAGTAGAAAGGGCGAGGTCACAAGAGGAGCTGACCCAGCCTCCAGGGGTGACAGGCAAGCAGGCCAAGAGTGAGGAGGGAGCTCCCAGCTACAGGAGGGTCTGTTCCCTCAGAAGATAGAGGCCTGGAACTCATACTGGACTCCACAGTCCTGAGCACCAGAGCCGACACATGTGGCCCACATAACATCCAGCCATGAAAGGTTGCTGGTCCAGGCGAAGGCTGGAGCCAGTTGAATAGGAAGCCGCAGTTTCATTGCATTTTTCCTAAACCCAGAGCACAGAAGTTTCCATTTGCAGGTACTCACAGACTTTGGTGCATTTGGGGAGGCTAGGATTTGAGGTGCCTAAAGAGAAGCTGAGGTGGGAAGCATTGCAGGGAGACACGGTAAAGCAGCAGCAAGAAGTCCTGAATTTCATCATATGCCCCAAATTGAAATGGCCATTTTTTCCTGAGAGGACCTATCTGCTCCCAGTAGCCATAGGGCAGGTAAAAACAAAACAAAAAACAAAAACAAAACAAAACAAAACAAAACAAAACACCTCACTAAGTGATACAGCCCATCCCACCATCAGGAGTCCTGCCTGCCAAACCCTGAATTTTGACCTTTTCAGAGGAAAAGCAGAGGCCAAACTTATGTGTTTGAACAGTCTCAGGAGCCTCAGTGACTGGATTAGGGGAGGGGCCTTCTGCCCCTGGAACCTGGCTGGTACATTTCCTGCTGGGGAGAGCAGATAGAAACTCCAGGTTTCCATCCCATCCCACTGGATTTCATACTAGTAAATGGATCTCTGCCAAGCTAAGAGCAGAGTAATATTTGGGCTACTGCCAGAGGAGTATCTCTGGGACAGGGAAACAGACCAACCACATTCCCTGAAAGCTAAACAGCACCTCCACCACTTAAATCCCTTTGAGAAACAGACTTTAGAGTGATTAAGTGCCGGGGTCCAACCCCAGCAGGTCCAGGGTCCTCAAAGGCGTAGACAGAGTCGGCGAAGAAGGAAGGACACGGAGACAGCGTTCAGTTGATCAGCAGCCTAGCCAGGATCTCCAGCCAGGATCTCCAGCCAAGTTCTGGTCTGGATCTCCAGCGAAGTTCTGCTTAGGATCTCCAGCCAGGTTCTGTGTCCATGTTCTCTTGCTAGGTTCTCCAGGCTCTCCAGCCAGGTTCAGTCACCAGGTTCTAGTCAGGTTCTCTTGCCAATTTGTGTAGTCAGGTTCAGTCCAGGATCTTTTGCCATGTTCTCTCCAGCGAAGTTCTTCTGTCTCTAGGTTCTGTGTAGGTTCTGTCTTCTGAGTTCTGTGTCTTGCTGTCTTGTTGCATCTGTATATATACCAGTTGATTCCAATCCTATCAATCTCTATTCCAAAGGTTAGGGTGTTTCTTATCTCCATTCCAGGGAGTAAAGATTATGTAGCTTAAGCATGATTGTTCATAGTTAAAGTGATTAATTACCCACCTGGCACTTAGTTAAGAGGTTTTATTCCCTCCCTAACTTCAGGGAAAATCCCTACCTGGGGAAACAACCTTTCTCAGAGACCTTGGTTAAAACACATAGTGCCAAGAAGGTGAGCAAACATATTAAGAACAGTATGCCATATATGCCAGTTCCCTTGAAACAGCAAGGATGGACCGGCTCCTGGCAATTAAGATTGACATTCGGCTAGCAGGTAAAGGTGGGCAGAGATGGAGCCTCAGGAACCCTGGGCCTCCTGCTGCTAACAAACCTGCTTTAGAGAGCAGATCGCCCCTCCTGTTTGCAGCCAACTCCTTTGGAGACAGACAGGAACTGTGGATCACTTGGAGCTTCAAGCAGGTTGCTGAAAGCCAAAGGAGGACAGTTTCTGATAGTAGTTAGCACCTAAGTACCTCACAGGAAGCCCAGAAGTGACAAACAGAACAGTCAGAAACAGTTATCAGAGGAGTAGGCTCCAAAGTGAGCTCCGATGGGACACTAAATTCTGCTGAAACTAATGCCACTTCACATTTTTTTATTTTTTCTTTCCTTTTTATATTTTCTCTTTCCTTTATTTTTTCTTTCTCATTTATCATCTTTATCTGTTTTTTTATTATTTGTTATTATTGTAGTCTCTCTTGTTTTGTTCATATATCTAATTTTCCTTTTCCCTTTTCCTAACCAATCTTTTTCTTCTCTCTTTTCTGTTTCCCCTAAAATCTCATCTTTTTTTCCTTTTCTTATTTTGGGTCTATATGTTTTCTCCTCTATTTTCATTTTCATAAATTCTTTATTTGTCTTCAATTATTGCAGCTTTGCACCTACATATTTCTTCCCTCTCCATCACCCCTTTTGTCTTTGTGTGTGTATATGTTGGGGGAGGGGTTGTTTGTTATTTTTCTCCTCATATTTTCTCTTTCTTCCTTTTCTTCTATCATCCTTGCTCTCTTTTATCTTTCCTAATTATCTCTTCTGTGGTGGTTACTTTTGTTGGTGCTGTTGGGGTCTTGTGTATATTTTTGCTTTGTTTCTTTTGTTTCATGCTTTGTTGTGCTATATTTTGTGCTATTCTATCAACATTTCCAAAATAGCTTGCAGGATGTGCTCAGGGGTGAATCACATTGTCAACCAGCCTGTGAGGAAGGTACATGAATGAAAGGAAAAATATCATTCGAGATCCAACAACAACACGAGAAGTCAAATAACTCAAGCAAGGGGCTTTTCTAGAGTAACCTGCTTAAGATATCTAAGAGACTACGTGACTAGGTCCAACAAAACACCTACTACATAAGACCACCCCACAAAATCTGGGAGGCATAATAGTTTGATCTAATACATAGAAAGAAAAACAAAGGGATAACAAAAATGGGGAGAAAAAGACACAACCCCGACATGAAAGAAAAGGAGGAATAGTCAGAAAAGTAACTAAATGAAATGGAGGCAAGCAATTTGTCAAACAAAGAATTCAGAGAAATGGTAATAAGAGTGCTCAAACAATTCAGTGAGAAATACAAGCAACTTAATCAGAATTATAAGGGGCGTAATGAGAGTTATGCCTACATGAAAAGGGGGTTAAAACAATAAATAAGAGTCAATTGGAAATGAGGAATGACATAGATGAAATAAAGAACACACTGGATGGATGCAACAGCAGACTAGAAGTAGATGAGGACTGAAACCGTGAATGAGAACAGAAGGTAGAAAAACATACCCATTCAGAATAGCAAAATAAATAAAAAATAAAAAATAAAAAATAAATAAATAAATAAATAAATAAATAAAGCATGAGAAGAGTTTAAGGGCACTTTGAGACAACATGAAATGAAACCACATTTGCATTATAGGGGTACCAGAAGGAGTAGAATATGAGAAAGAATTAGAGAACTTGTTTGAAGAAATAATGGCAGATCATTTACCTAACCTGGTGAAGGTAAAAAGTCACTCAAATTTAGGAAACACAGAGTCCCAATTAAGATGAACCTAAAGAGAGCCAAATCTAGGCACATAATAATTCAAATGGAAAATGTTAAAGACAAAGAGAGAATCTTAAAGGTTGCAAGAGAAAGACAGAAAGTTTCCTACAAGGAACCTCCCATTAAATAGTAAGCTAATTTCTCAACAGAAACACTTCAGGCCAGAAGAGAGTGGCATGAAATATACTAGCATAAAGTAAAGAAAACAAAGGGATTAAACCCAAGACTACTCTCTCCAGCAAGGCTATCATTCAAAATTGAAGGTAAAATAAAGAGTTTCACAGACAAGAAAAAAGAGTAAAGAATTTAATACCACCAAACCAGCACTGAAGAAAATTCTAAAGGGACTGTTGTAAAAAGAAGTGGAGAGAAAGAGAAAAGCACAGGCATAAAGAATAAGAATGATAACAAATAGGTACTTATCTGTAATAATCTTAAATGAAATGGCTTAAATAAAAAGACATAAGGTAGCTGAATAGATAAGGAAACATAACCCATGTATATGCTTTCTACGAGAAACCCACCCCATAACAGAAGATTCACCCAGGATGAAAGTGAAGGCACCGGAAAAAATTTCCTGGCAAATGGAAATGAACCAAAAAGCTGGGTTAACAATACTCATATCTGACAAAATAGACTTCAAAGTGAAGGCCATACAAGAGACAATTAAGGTCACATCATAATACTAAAAGGATAGCTACAACAAGAAAACATAGCTCTGGTAAACATATATGAACCCAACATAGGAGCATATATATATATATATATATGTATATATGTGTATATATATATATATATATATATATATATATATATATATACATATATATATATATATAACTTATAGAGGACACTACGTGAAATGTGGGGAGCAAGACAATCATAGTAGGGGACTTTAACAGCCTACTGATATCACTAGATAGATATTCTAGACAAAAATAAATCAACAAGGAAACAGCAATCCTAAACAAAACACAAGATCAAAGGAACATTTATAAAACATTTCACCCCAAAGCTATAAAATACACATTTTTCTCAAGTGCACAAGAATCATTTTCAAAGATAGACCTCATGTTAGGACACAAACTAAATCGCTACAAATTCAAAAAGTTTGAATTTATATCAAGCATCATCTCATATCACAAGGACATGAAATTAGAAATCAACTAAAATAAAAACAGTCAAAAACATGGAGGCTAAATAGCATGTTATTAGTCAATAAATGGTTTTCCTAAGACATAAAGGAAGAAATGAAATATTTCCTGGAAACACATGAAAATGAACACCCAACAACCCCAAAACTATGGGGCACAGTGAAAGCAGTCACGAGAGGGAATTTCATAGCATTACAAGCCCACCTAATAAAAAAAGAAAAACCCTACAATGAAAAGAATTAGAAAGAGAACAACTAGAAAAGCTCAGTGTAAGTAGAAGGAAGGAAATAATAAATACTAGAGGGGAAATAAATGACATAGAGATTAAAAAAATACAGAAGAGCAGTAAATCCTAGAGCTGATTCTTTGAAAAGATAAGGAGGACTGATGCACCTATTGCCAAACTCATCAAGAAACAAAGAGAGAGGACTCAAATAAAGAAAATAAAAAATGAAAGAGGTAAAGTAACAACTGAACCCAAAGAAAAACAAAGGATCATAAAAAAATAGAATGAATGACTATATTCCAACAAACTGGACAACCTGGAAGAAATAGACATATTCCTAGAAAAGTGAACTCTTGCAAACTCAATGAGGAAGAATCAGAATACCTAAAGAAGCCAATAACTACTAATGAAATTGAAGCAGTAATCAAAAACCTCCCAGCAAACAAAACCCTGGACTGGATGGCTTCAGAGGGATGTTTTACCAAATATTCAAAGAAGAGCTAACACGTATCTATTTCAAACTATTCCAAAACCCCCAAGAGGAAGTAACACTTCCACGCTCCTTTTTACAGCTAGCATTAGCCTAATTCTAATAGAGATAAAGACACTACAGTGAAAGACAATTACAGGCCAATATTCCTGATGAACATAGATGTTAAAATCTTCAACAAAATATTAGCAGATTGAATCCAGCAATACATTTAAAAGATCATACACCATGAACAAGTGGGATTTATTCCAAGGATGCAAGGCTGGCACAATATTTGCAAATCAATAAATGTGATACATCACATAGATTGGAGGAGAAAACAAACTCATGATCATATAAATACACACAGAAAAAGCATTAGACAAAATCTAATACCTTTTTTTTTTATATAAAAACTCTCAGCAAAGTGGGAAAAGAGGGATCATATCTCAACATAATGAAAGCCTTATATGACAAACCTACAGCCAACATCACACTCAATGGGCAAAAACTAAAACCATTTTCCCCAGGAACAGGAAGAACACAGGGATACCCACTTTCACCATTCTTATTCAACATATTACTGGAAGTCCTAGCCACAGTGATCAGACAAGAAGAAAACATAAAAGCATCCAAATTGGAAAGGAGGAAGAAAAACTGTCATTATTCACAGATGATACTAGTATGATATTGTACATAGATAACCCTAAAGACTCCACCAAAAAAACTACTATATTTAATAAACCTATTTTGTAACATAACAGGATACAAAATTAACACCCAGATATCAACGACATTTTTAAAAAATATATTTTATTGATTTTTTACAGAGAGGAAGGGAGAGGGATAGAGAGTTAGAAACATCGATGAGAGAAACATCAAACAGCTGCCTCCTGCACACTCCCTACTGGGGATGTGCCCACAACCAAAGTACATGTCCTTGACTGGATCGAACCTGGGACCTTTCAGTCTCCAGGCTGACGCTCTATCCACTGAGCCAAACTGGTTAGGGCATCAATGACTTTTTTATGCACCAATAATGAACAATCAGAAACTAAAGAAAACAATCATATTTACCATTACAATAAAAATATGATACTTAGGAATAAACTTAACCAAGGAGGTCAAAAACTCTTTTTACTCGGGAAACTATAGGATGTTGAAAAAAGACATAGAGGAAGATATCAACAAGTGGAAGAACATATCATATTCATGGACTGATAAAATCAACATCATTAAAATCTCCATACTACCCAAAGTCATCTATAGGTTCAATGCAATCCCTATTAAAATACAAATGGCATATTTCACAGATCTAAAACAAACACTACAAAAATAGATATGGAACCAAGAAAGACCCCAAATAGCCGCAGCAATCTTAACAAGAACAAAGTAGGAAGGATCACAATACAAGATATCTAATTATACTGCAAAACCATTGTAATCAAAACAGCCTGGTACTGGCACAAAGACAGGCATATACATCAATGAAACAGAACAGAGACCCCAGATATTATGCTCAATTAATATTCAACAAATGAGGCAAGAGCATACAATGGAGTGAAGATAGTCTCTTCAATAAATGATGTTGGAAAAATTAGACAGGTATATGCAAAAATGTGTAACTAGGCCACCAACTTACACCATATATAAGAATGAACTCAAAATGGATAAAAGGCTAAAATGTAAGTTGTGAAACCATAAAAATCTTAGAAGAAACCATAGGCAGCAAAATCTCAGACATTTCTCATAGCAATATTTTTATCTCCTACGTAGGGTAAAGGAAACTAAGGTGAAATCAAATATATGGGACTATCCTATCTAATAAGAGAGAAACATGGTAATTAGCTACCCTTCCCATTGGCTAATCAGGGCGATATGCAAATTAACTGCCAGCCAAGATGGCGGCTGGCAGCCAGGCAGCTTGAAGCTAACATAAGGCTTGCTTGCTTCAGTGACGGAGAAAACCAACGTTCCCCGCCTGCCTTGCTCGCCTCTGAGCTTGCAGTTTGAAACATTGTTACAAATATAGAAGCTAAACAAAACCCCAGAAACCTGCTTTCACCAGCCAGGATCTCAGAGCTGGAGTTGATACAGTGTTTCGATTATAGAACCCAAACAAACCAGATACCTGCTTTCAGTAGCAGAGGCCTCAGAGCTGGAGCCAGAGCAAAAGCTGGCCCAGAATAAAAAAAAAGACAGAAAAAAAGGAGCGGTTGGGAGCTTCAGTCACCCGCCAGCCTGAAAACAGCCCTCAGCCCCTCACCCAGACTGGCCAGGCACCCCAGTGGGGACTCCCACCCTGATCCAGGACACCCTTCAGGGCAAACCAGCCAGCCCCCATCCATGCACCAGGCCTCTATCCTATATAGTAAAAGGGTAATATGCCTCCCAGCACCAGGATCAGCGGAGCCGAGAAGCCTCTCGGCACCAGGATCAGCATGACAGGGGGCATAGCCCAAATCCCCTGATCGCCCTGCGGCTCTGTGTGTGACAGGGGGCAGGGCCACAACCTCCCTATCCTGCTCTGTTCGTGACAGGGGAAGGCTCCCCAACCACCACCCTCCACGGGCCCTGCTCTGTGTGTGACGGGGTAGAGCCATAACCTCCCCATAGGCCCTGCCCTGAGTGTGACAGTGGCAGCGCCCCAACCCCCTGATCGGCCCTGCTCTCTGCGTGACAGGGTACGGAGCCCCAACCCCCCAATGGGCCCTGCTCTGTGCATGACAGGGGGCAGCACCCCAACCCCCTGATTGGCCCAGCTCTGTGCGTGACAGGGGGTGGCGCCACAGCCTCCCCATCGACCATGCCTTGAGTGTGGCAGGTGGTGGTGCCCCAACCTCCTAATTGGCCCTATCCTGAGAGTGACTGAGGGTGGCATTGCAACCTCCCAATCCGCCCTGCTCTGTGCATGACAGAGGGCAGCACCCCAACTCCCCAATCGGCCCTGTTTTGAGCCCGACCAAGGCCTGCACCTAAGGATTGGGCCTGCCCTCTGCCACCCGGGAGCAGGCCTAAGCCAGCAGGTCGTTATCTCCTGAGGGGTCCCAGACTACGAGAGGGCACAGGCCAGGCTGAGGGACACCCCCTCCCCCCTGAGTGCACAAATTTTTGTGCACCGGGCCTCTAGTCTATATAAGAAAAGCGTAAGTGACCCTTACAGTGGAATGACCAGAAAAACTGGTCCCTATGATGTGCACTGACCACCAAGGGGTAGATGCTCAACTCAAGAGCTTCCCCCTGGTGGTCGTGTGCTCCCACAGAAAGAGTGCCGCTCAGCCAGAAACTGAGCACAGCAGCTGTGCCAGGAGCCTCTCCTGTCTCTGAGGCAGCTCTAAGGAGCAGCAAGCCAAGCAGTAAGGAGTGAGGGATCCTGAATTGTGATAGCAGTCAGACATCCTCCAAGGGGTCCCGGACTGCAAGAGGGTGTAGGCTGGGCTGAGGGACTCCTCCCTGGTGAATTTCATGCACCAGGCCTCTAGTATTAAAATAAAAAGCTTCACCACGGCAAAAGAAAACATCAACAAAAAGAAAATAGAAACCACTGCATGAGAGAACATATTTGCCAATGATACATCTGATAAGGGTTTAATTTCTAAAATACATAAGGAACTCATACTACTTAGCAAAAAGAAGATAAACAAGCTAATTAAAAATGGTCAAGGAACCTAAATAGATATAGGGTGGGGTCTCAATTTAAACCTGGGTGTCTGGCTGCTTGGCTACCCCCTCCCTTCTATGGCCACAAGGCAGCTCACTCTTCACACAGCCAGAAAGGAACATGTAGGTTTATTCTTTCTCTAAACCTCTGGCTTGGCCACTGCTTCTCCTAGGTGTTAGTGATACAGAGGTGATCAAAATGGACAAAATGCAGACAACTTAATCATGCACTTATTGTCTCCTCCTCATACAGGCTTGCTTACTTGTTTTTTTATGAGTAGGCCAAGAGACATATGAAAAAATGCTTAGTCACTAACCATCTGAGAAATGCAAATTAAAATTACAATGAGGTATCACCTCACACCTGTCAGAATGATTATCATCAAATCAACAAACGACAAGTGCTGGAATGGATGTAGAGAAAAGGGCACCTTAGTACATTGCTGGTCTGAATGCAAACTGGTACAGCCACTATGGAAACCAGTATGGAGTTTACTCAAAATATTAAAAATTAAACTCCCATTTGACCCAGTGATCCCACTTCTAGGAAACCCGAAACACCAATATGAAAGAATATATGCATCCCTATGTTCACAGCAGCACAATTACAATAGCTAAGATTTAGAAACAACCCATTAGCAATAAGTGAATAAAAAAGCTGTGGTACCCTTACCATTTGCATGGATGAACCTGGAGAATATTATGTTAAGCAAATCAGCCAGTCAAAGAAAGATAAGTATCACATGATCTCACTCATATGTGGAATCTAGTAAACAACATAAATTGATGAACAAAATAGACCCAGAGACATAGGAGCATGGAAAAGATTGGTGAATTTCAGAGGGAAGGCAGTGGTGGGGAGGTGGGTGGGGAGAGATTAACTGGGAAGTTATATGCATATATACATAGCCCATGGACACAGACAATAGAGTGGTGAAGGCCTGGGATTGGCGGATGCGGGGGTGAAGGGGGTCAATGGGTAAATAAAACAAAGGTGACATCTATAATACTTTCAAGAATAAAGATAAATTTTTAAAAAATGAAGCTGGACAAGTCAAGTGAACAGCGGGGCAGCAACAGAAAAGAGTGAAGAAAGGTACCTCAGATGTAGCCCAAAGCTCGCTGTGGGTCTCAGGAGAGGGGAAGTATCAATTTGACACCTGAACCCCTTGCATCCCAGAGGAGCAAAGAGACATAGTGAGCCTTCCTGTCTGAATGGTAAGTACACACTGTGGCTGAGCCCAGTGGCCTGGGCTGAGACAGAAAGCAGAGATGCAGCAGGTTGTCTGGCTGCCACCATTGCCAAGAAGAAAAATAAGCCATGGAGCCAGGTCACCCCCACTACTATCCCATAGCTAGCAGCCTGCCCAGAAGAAGCTGCAGCCCAGAGAACTGGAGAGGCAAAGCATATTTTCCTCAGCAGCAGGTGAATTCTGCAGTTCATACCTGTGACAGGGGTTGAGATAAAAAGGTGAGACAACTGAGGTCTGGCAGTCACCATTACTTGGAGGAGAACCAAGCCAAAAAAGCACCAGCAATCTCTCCCAGCTCACCATGTGTCCACTCATAATGACATTTATGGCAGTGTCTGATTTCAGGGGAGAGAATTGGAATTTCAAAGTTCAGAACCCCATTGCCTTAGCACATTCTCCTACAGAGTTGGTGCCCTGAGACCAATGTGACCTGGTCACAGAGGAGACATCCACCACCCATGGTAATACAGGCCATTTTTTTTTTTTTACCTCAGAAATCTGAGAAGCCAGAGCAGTGTAAGATAATCTAAATATATTGTGCTGTAGTGTCACCTACTGGAAAAGAAAAGAAAACCTTATCACCCTACTAAATAAAGAAGTGTCACTCTTAAAATTAAAACAAAACAAACAAATAAACAAAAAGGAGACCTCGTTCATAGAGTCCTAGGCAGAGAAGGAATCCATCAAATACCATGAATAACCAAGGTAATGAGGCAGCTTAGAAAGAAAATGAAATCTCTCCAGAAAATAACTTGAAGACATGGAAATGTGTGACTTAAATGCCAGATATTCTGGATTGCGGTTCTGAAGACACTCAAGAGAATAGAAAACACACATAGGCACTTTAATAAACACATAAATAGAATCAATGGATAAAAAGAGTACTTTACGAAAGACATTGAAATTTTAGAAAAGAAATAGAGATTCTGCTGACATAAAATCTCATTAAAAGAGACGAAGAAGGAACTAGTAAGTTCAAAGAGTAGAGCTTACCAGCTAAAAGAAATAATTAGTGATATTAAAGATAGAACTTTCAAAATGATGCAGATACAAGCAGAAGAAGACTGGAGAGTAAATAAAGAAAGAACTCCATGAGAACCATTTGACTCCATTAGGGAGAACAATTTAAGAATAATGGGTATACAAGAAGAAGAAAAGGAGTAGAGAACAGGGAGCCCTATTCCATCAAATAGTTGACAACACCTTCCCAAACATGTGGAAAGAGCTATATCCTCATATACAAGAAGCAAACAAAACACCTAATCATCTCAATCTTAAAAGACCTTCTCCAAGGTCATATTATATTAAAAGGTCATATTATATTAAAGGTCATATTATATTAAAACTACCAAAAATATGACAAAAGTAATCCTCAAGGTAGCCAAGAAAATAAGTTGATAAACTATAAAGGCTATCTCATTAAATCAGGTGTCTTCCAACTTTTTAAACGGGGGGCCAGTTCACTGTCCCTCAGACCGTTGGAGGGCCAGACTATACTTTAAAAAAAAACTATGAACAAGTTCCTATGCACACTGCACACATCTTATTTTGAAGTAAAAAAAAAAAAAAAAAAAAAAAAAAACAGGAAAAAATACAATATTTAAAATGAAGAAAAAGTAAAGTTAAATCAACAAACTTACCAGTATTTTAATGGGAACTATGGGCCTGCTTTTGGCTAATGAGATGGTCAGTGTCCGGTTCCATATTTGTCACTGCTAGTAACAAGTGATGCAAGTGTGCATCAGATAGTCTAGATCTGGTTGGAGATTTCAGATGTTTGATTCTGGAAAAAGGCTCTCCTAACTTTAAAAAAAGGCTCTCCTAACTTAAAAAAAAAAAGGCCCTACTAACTGCAAAATAAAAAAAATAAAAAAAGACCTCCTAACTCCAAAAAAAAAAAAAAAAAATCCTAACTTGTTCTTACCCGGTCCTCAGGCAGCAGCAGGCTCTGCACAGGCAAGCTCATGACTCATCCCATCACACCGGAGACTGAGAGGAGAAGTCAAGAGACAGAGAGAAGGAGGGGAGTCGGAGAGTGCCGTACATTCCACACATGCGCACTGCGGCCCGGGAGGAGTTGGCTGCTAAGCAACTGGCAGCAGCGGCAAAAACACCGGTTGGGCCGGATAAATGTTTTCCACAGGCCACATGTGGCCCACGGGCCTTAGTTTGAGGACCCCTTCATTAGATCATTGTATTTCTCAACGGAATCCTTACAAGCAAGGAGAGAGTGGATTCAAATATTCACACTATTGAAAGAGAGAAATTATCAGCCACAAATAATATATTCAGCAAAGTTATCCTTTAGATATGAAGGAGAAATAAAGACTTTTTCCATGTCTTGGCCAGCGTTGTAAGGGGTTAGAGCACCATTCTGAGCACTAAAGGGTTTGATTCCCTGTCAGGGGAACATACCTGAGTTGAGGGTTCACTCCTCACTCACTGGTAAGAGCATGAGCAGGAGGCAACCAGTCTCTCTCTCTCTCTCTCTCTCTCTCTCTCTCTCTCTCTCTCTCTCTCGCTCCCTCCCTCCCTCCCTCCCTCCCTCTTCCTCTCCTTCTCCCTCTCCCTCTCCCTCTCTGTCCTACCCTTCCACTCTCTTTGAAGAGCAATGGAAAAAATATTCTCTGGTGAAAAAAAAAATACTTTTCCAGACATACAAAAGGTGAGAGAATTTTACACCAGAAAATGTCCATTCCAGAAAATTCTCCTGGAGTTTATTCTAACTGAAGTACATAATAAATGGGTAAAAAACAAAAACAAAACATGTAAAATTACTAACAGACAGACAGAAGCAAAATATTGCAAGCCTTAAAATATAAGAAAAAGACAATAGCTACTTCAATTCAGAAGTGAACTCAGTACTGAAATAGGAATAATATCTGACATAAAAAAATGTAAAACAAATGGATAAAGTCTGAATTTTCAAAGGACAATGAAGATAAAATGCATTCAGATCAATAAAACTACTGTATATATGAAAATTCTTTTTGAATTAACATAATATTAACCACACTAAAATCCAAAACTAAGACACATAACATAAAAATGAGGAATCAGAAGAAAAATTATAAAATACCACAAAATTGAAACAACAGACAGAAACACAAGGAAAAGAAAACACTAGAGAAATAAAGCTACCAGAAAAGAGACAAACAAAAATGTCTACAGGAAATGTTCATGCATCAATAATCACCCTAAATGTAAGTGGACTGAATTAACCAATAAAAAAGTACAGAGTAGCCGACTAGATAAAAAAATAAAAACACAACCATATGCTGCCTTCAAGGGACTTGTCTCAGGTACAAATGTAAATATAGACTCAAAAGGAAGGGATGGAAAATAATCCTACCAGCAAATGGCATCCAGAGAAAATTGGGGTAAACATACTTATTCCAACAAAATACATTTTAATATAAAAAGGTAACAAGAAACTAGACATTTTATAGTGATAAAGGGGTAATACAGTAAGAAGACATAAAAAGAGAAACCTAAAGATGCGTTTATTCTAGACAAATGAGAATGACAATGCAACATATCAAAAATTATGAAATGCAACAAAAGTAGTAATATGAGGGAAGTTTATATTTTTACAGGCCTATCTCAAGAATCAAGAAACATTCAATATAAAAAAAAAAACTTAATTTTAAATCTTAAAGAAGTACAAAAAGAAGACCAAATGCAACAGAGTCAGCAGAATGAAAGTAATAGTAAAAATTACGGCAGAATTAAAATGAAATCAAAAACAAAATGACAATACAAATATTAATGAAACAAAGAGTTGATTCTTTGAAAAGATTGAGAAATTTGACCAACTTCTGACTAGACTCACTAAATAAAATAGAGATAAAACTCAAATGAACCAAAACAAAAATGAAAGAGAAGCTACCACAAACATCACAGAAATACAAAGGATATTGCTAGGATACTATGAAAGACTATATGTCACCAAAATCAATAACCTAGTCCTAGGAGAAATGGATAAAATTCTAGAAATATATAACCTTCCCAGGCTAAATCACGAAGAATTGGAAAATCTAAATAGACTGATCAATAGTGTATAAATTGAAATAATCATCAAAATAACTTCCAAAAAGTTTAAGTCCAAGATGAGATGGCATCACTAGTGAATTATAGCAAACAATAAAAAAAATTGGTACCTATTCTCAAACTTTCAAAAAACTGGAGACAATACTTTCTAACACATTTTATGAGGACAACATAATCCTGATACCAAAATGTGGAAATGATAACACACAAAAAAGAAACTACAAAAATCCTAGTCCAAATACTAGTAAATCTAATAAGTCAATATATTAAAAAATACAAATCACAATTAAGTGTAGTTCATTTTAGCAGCACAATGGTTCAACATAGCAAATCAATAAGTACAGTATACCACATAAACAAAACAAAAGATAAAATTCAAATGATCATATAAATAGATGTAGAAAAGTCATTTAGGACTTCCAAAATGGCGACCAGCAGGAAGGTAGGGAGGGAGAGAGTGTGAGAGCGCAAGGAAGTGATAGAGGAGTGTGTGGACACTTGTGGTGTGTGTGTATGAGCTAGGGACAGTTAGATTCTGCAGGTCTTCTAAGGGGATGCTAAACCCAGCGGAGTCTTAGACAGCGGAGTCCCGCTCCCTGTGCTGACACTTCTGGGCTGCCAGCACAGGCAGGACGACCACGCCATCTTGGGAAACAGAGCAGCTTGAGACTATGATCCTGGACTCAGCACCACCCAGTCTGATCTCAGACAGATATCAGGACCCTGCAGCCACTGGGGACAGAGACCTGTACCACAGCTACAGAACTGCGGACACCAAAAGTTCAGAAATCCCCGAGGCAGATCCGTGAGTAACCAAGCCCATCTCCAATTCCCTCAGGCTTGCTGGCAGCTCCAGAGTAACTAACTGATAGACCCACCCCTTGCCAGGGCCTCAGCGCTCCAGAAACTTTAGCCTGGAAGTGTGCGAGCACCTTGGAACTGATCCTACGAGCACTGCCAGCATCAGAGCCCTGGGCTGGAGGCAAACACGCGAACCCCAGGAACTGAGCCTAGGCGCACTGCCGGCTTCTGAGCCCTGGGCTGGGAGCAAACACGCGAACCCCAGGAACTGAGCCTAGGCGCACCGCTGGCTTCTGAGCCCTGGGCTGAGAACAATTGTGTAAACACCGGGAATTTGTCCCACATATCACAGGCCCAGGGACCCCGATTCTCTGGGCAGGTGGCAGCACCAAGCACCAGTGACTTGACTGTGTTTCTTTTCACCTGAGCCTGAGATCCTGATTTCCTGTGCATTCATACTAAGAGCCAGTGACTCCAATTCCTGGTGCAAGGGCACACAGGGACCCTGATTCTCAAGGCGAGATCGCGCGAAGCAACAGAGACTCTGATACTGGATTCTGGGGAACTCTGACTCCTGGCGCACTCTAGGGGGCTCTGGTTTTCAACACGCTTCAGGGGGGCCTCTGTTTCAGCACCTTGCAGGCAGGGTCCCTGATTCTAAGGGCGCATATGAGGCCACATTGAGCGCTGACAACACTGACTCTGAGCGAGCCTGGTTCCCACCAACCCACAACAACCACACATCTTAGTGTCAGAGCTCTTCAGTGACACTAGGGTGGTGGGAGGCTCCCACTGCACACGGCCCAGGCCCACGCAACTTGATGTTTGAACCATCAGGAGATAATCAGAATGAAGAGAAGAAACAACACCCAGAGAAAAGACAATGAGGAGTCACCAAGAAAGGACATTAATGAAGTTGAAGCATGCAACATGACAGAAAAAGAATTCAGAATAATGGTTGTACAATTCATTCACCGGATGGATGAGAAAATCAACAACCTATGCAAGAATCAGGAAGAAATGAAAAGTGATATAGCTACAATCAAAAACACCATGGAAAGTTTCAACAGCAGACTAGAAGAAGCAGAGGACCGAATTACTGAATTAGAAGATAAGGCAGAGAAACAAGCTCAATCTGAACAGCAACTGGAGAAAAGAATTAAAAAGCAGGAGGAGAGCCTAAGGGAGCTTCAGGACAACATGAAACAAAGTAACATACGCATAATAGGGCTGCAAGAAGGACAAGAAGAGCAGCAAGGATTAGAAAATCTATTTGAAGAAATAATGTCAGAAAACTTCCCTGAGATGGGGAAGAAAAAAGTTACACAAGTACAGAGAGTCCCAGGCAAGATAAACCCCAAAAGACCCACACCAAGACACGTCATAATAACGATGGCAAATGTACAAGACAAAGACAGAATCTTAAAGGCAGCAAGAGAGAAACAGAGAGTTACCTACAAAGGATCCCCCATCAGATTATCAAATGATCTCTCAACAGAAACACATCAGGCCAGAAAAGAATGGACAGAAATTTACAAAGTGATGCAAAGCAAAGGACTGAATCCAAGAATACTCTGTCCAGCAAGGCTATCATTCAAAATTGAAGGGGAAATAAGAAGCTTCACAGACAAAAAAAGGCTAAGGGAGTTTATCACCACCAAGCCAGCAATGCAAGAAATGCAAAAGGGACTGGTGTAAAAAGAAGAACTAAAAAGCCCAGAAAGAAAACAGCCACACAAAAAAATAGAAATGGCTACAAACAAGTACCTTTCAATAATAACTTTAAACGTAAATGGACTAAATGGTCCAATCAAAAGACATCGAGTGGCTGAATGCATAAAAAAACATGACCCATATATTTGCTGTCTACAAGAAACCCACCTCATTAGAAGGGACTCACACAGACTGAAAGTGAAGGGATGGAAAAATATCTTTCAGGCAAATGGAAATGAAAAAAAAAGCTGGGGTAGCAATACTTATATCAGACAAAACAGACCTCAAAGTGAAGGCCATAACAAGAGATAAGAAAGGCCACTTCATAATACTAAAGGGATCAATACAACAAGAGGATATAACCCTGATAAACATATATGCACCCAATGCAGGAGCACCCACATACATAAGAAAACTCCTGGAAGATATCAGGGGAGAGATTGATAACAATACAATCATAGTAGGGGACTTTAATACACCACTGACATCACTGGATAAATCCTCTAGACAAAAACTCAGCAAAGAAACAGCAATCCTAAATGACTCACTAGATCAGATGGACTTAATAGACATCTTCAGAACACTTCACCCCAAAGCTACAAAATATACGTTCATCTCAGGTGCTCATGGGACATCTTCAAAAATAGACCACATATTGGGTCACAAATAAAGTCTCCCCAAATTCAAGAAGATTGAAATCATACCAAGCATCTTCTCAGACCACAAGGCCCTATTATTAGAAATAAACTACAACAAAAACAACTCAAAATACTCAAACACTTGGAAGCTGAATAGCACGTTATTAAATACTGATTGGGTTACCAATGAGATCAAAGAATAAATTAAAAACATCCTGGAAACTAATGACAATGAAAACACAACAATCCAAAACCTTTGGGACGCAATGAAAGCAGTCCTGAGAGGGAAGTTTATAGCTCTACAGGCCTATCTCAACAAACAAGAAAAAATGGTAGTAAATCATCGAAATCTACAGCTCAAAGAATTAGAAAGAGAGCAACAAGAGAAGCCCAGAGTGAGCAGAAGGAAGGAGATAATAAAGATTAGAGCAGAAATAAATGATATAGAGACCAAAAAAACAATACAGAAAATCAATGAAACAAAGAGCTGGTTCTTTGAAAGGATAAACAAGATTGACAAACCCCTAGCCAGGCTCACCAAGAAGCAAAGAGGAAGGACCCAAATCAACAAAATCAGAAATGATAGAGGCAAAATAACAACAGATGCCACAGAAATACAAATGATTGTTAATAAATACGATGGACAACATTACTCCAACAAACTAGACAACCTGGAGGAAATGGACATATTCCTAGAAAAATAAAACATTCCAAAACTTGATCAGGAAGAATCTAAAAATCTTAATAGGCCAATAACTATGGAAGAAATTGAAGCAGTCATCAAAAAGCTTCCAGCAAACAAAAGCCCAGGACCAGACGGCTTCACAGGGGAGTTTTACCAAACATTCAAGGAAGAACTAAAACCTATCCTCCTCAGACTACTACAAAAAATCCAAGAGGAAGGAACACTTCCAAGCTCATTCTATGAAGCCAGCATCACCCTAATACCAAAACCAGGTAAAGGCAACACAATGAAAGAGAATTACAGGCCAATATCCCTCATGAACATAGATGCCAAAATCCTCAACAAAATCTTAGCAAATCGGATCCAGCAGTACATCAGAAAGATCATACACCACCACCAAGTGGGATTTATCCCAGGGATGCAAGGATGGTACAATATCCGCAAATCGATAAACGTGATACATCACATAAACAAATTGAAAGAAAAAAACCACATAGTCATATCAATTGATGCAGAAAAAGCATTTGACAAAATTCAACACCGATTTTTGATAAAAACTCTCAGCAAGGTGGGAGGAGAAGGATCATACCTCAACATAATAAAAGCCATATATGACAAACCCACAGCCAACATCATACTCAATGGACAAAAATTAACACCATTTCCCCTAAGAACAGGAACAAGACAGGGATTCCCACTCTCACCACTCCTATTCGACATAGTACTGGAAGTATTAGCCATTGCAATTGACAAGAAAGAGAAATAAAAGGCATCCAAATTGGAAAAGAAGAAGTAAAACTGTCCTTATTTGCAGATGACATGATATTATATTTAAAAAACCCTAAAGACTCCATCAATAAACTCTTAGACTTAATAAAAGAATTCGGCAATGTAGCAGGATACAAAATTAATGCCAAGAAATCTATGGCATTTCTGTACACCAATAGTGAATGTGCAGAAAGAGAGACTAAAAAAGCAATCCCATTTACCATTGCACCAAAAAAATTAAGCTACCTAGGAATAAACTTAACTAAAGAGGTAAAAGACCTCTTCTCAGAAAACTACAGGACGTTTCAAAAAGAGATAGAGGAAGATATAAAGAGATGGAAGAACATACCATGTTCTTGGATTGGTAGAATCAACATCATTAAAATGTCCATACTTCCCAAAGCAATCTATAAATTCAACGCACTTCCCATTAAAATTACACTGGCATATTTCACAGACCTACAACGTACTCTCCAAAAATTCATCTGGAATAAAAAATGACCCCGAATAGCTGCAGTGATCCTGAGAAAGAACAAAGTAGGTGGGATCTCAATACCAGCTATCAAGCTGTATTACAAAGCCACTGTTCTCAATGCTGCCTGGTACTGGCACAGGAACAGACATATAGATCAATGAATAGAATAGAGAGCCCAGAAATCAGCCCCAACCAATACACTCTATTAATATTTGACAAAGGAGGCAAGAACATACAACGGAGTCAAGATAGTCTCTTCAATAAATGGTGTTGGGAAAATTGGACAGATACATGCAAGAAAATGAAACTAGACCACCAACTTACACCATACATAAAAATAAACTCAAAATGGATCAAGGACTTAAATATACGACGGGAAACCATACAAATACTAGAAAAATCCAAAGGCAACAAAATCTCAGACATATGCCGAAGCAATTTCTTCACTGATACAGCTCCTAGGGCATTGGAAACTAAAGAGAAAATAAACAAATGGGACTACATCAAAATAAAAAGCTTCTGCACAGCAAAAGAAACCATCAACAACACAAGAAAACCCACTGCATGGGAGAACATATTTGCCAATGTCATATCTGATAAGGGCCTAATCTCCAAAATTTATAGGGAACTCATTCAACTTAACAAAAGAAAGATAAACAATCCAATCAAAAAATGGGCAAAGGACATAAATAGAAACCTTTCAAAAGAGGACATTCAGAAAGCCAAGAGACATATGAAAACATGCCCAAAGTCACTAATCATCCGAGAGATGCAAATCAAAACAACAATGAGGTACCATCTCACACCTGTCAGACTGGCTATCATCAACAAATCAACAAACGACAAGTGCTGGAGAGGATGTGGAGAAAAAGGAACACTTGTGCACTGCTGGTGGGAATGCAGACTGGTGCAGCCACTATGGAAGACAGTATGGAGTTTCCTCAAAAAACTACAAATGGAACTCCCATTTGACCCTGTGATCCCACTTCTAGGAATATATCCCAGGAAACCAGAAACACCAATCAGAGAAGACATATGCACCCCTATGCTCATAGCAGCACAATTCACCATAGCTAAGATTTGGAAACAGCCTAAGTGCCCATCTGTAGATGAATGGATTAGAAAACTGTGGTACATCTACACGATGGAATACTATGCTGCTATAAAAAAGAAGGAACTCTTACCATTTGCAACAGCATGGATGGAACTGGAGAGCATTATGCTAAGTGAAATAAGCCAGTCAATGAAGGAAAAATACCACATGATGTCACTCATTTCTGGATAATAAAGACCATTATAAACTTTTGAACAAAAATAGATACTGAGGCAGAGCTGCCTCGAACAGACTGTCAAGCTACAGCAGGAAGGCAGGGGAGGGTGGGAAGGAAGGAGGGGGGTGGGTAAGAGATCAAACAAAGGACTTGTATGCATGCATATAAGCATAACCAATGGACATAAGACACTGGTGGATGGGGGGGCAGGGTATTGTCAAGGGAGGGGGAAAAAAAGGAGACAAATGTAATACTTTTTGTAATACTTTAAGCAATAAAAATAAGAAAAACAAAGAAAAGAAAAAAAAAAGAAAAATCATTTAATAAGACATCAGAAATGTATAGAACCAAAAATGATCCTGAATACCGAAGCAATCATAAGAAAAAAAGAACAAAGCTGGAGGTATTATACTTCCTGATGTGAAGTTATTCCACAAAGTTATAATAATTAAAACACCATAGTATTGGCAGACAACACAGATACACAAAACAATAAAATAGAATAAGAGTCCAATATCAAACACAGATGTATATGCACAAATAATTTTTGACAAAAGAGCCAAAAAATTCAATGGAGAAAGAAAAGCCTTCAATAAATGGTACTGGGAAAACTGAAGAGCTATGTGTTAAAGAATGAAATTAGATTGCCATTTGTCACAGCATACAAAATTTACTCAAAATGGAAGATCTAAATATAAAAACTGAAACGATAAATTGCATAGAAGAAAACCTAAGTGCTAAACTAATGGGCTTTGGTATTAGAGATAATTTTGTGAATTTGATCCCAAAGGCAAAAGAAAGGCAAAAGAAGTAAATGTAAAATTAAATTAATGGGACTATCTACACTAATAAAAGACAAAGATGCTAATTGACCATACCTTTGCTATGCCTCAAGCCACGCCCACCAGCCAAACAGAGTGACTATACGCAAATTAACCCAACCAAGATGGTGTCCGGCAGCCACAGAGCTGGAGCAAGCAGGAGGCTTGGTTGCCTGGGCGATGGAGGAAGCCAAGCTTCCCGCCTGCCCTGAGCCGGCTGTGGCCTCGGCTCATGGCAAAAAAGTTTCAATTATAGGAGGTAAATAAATCCCAGGTACCTGCTTCCAGTCAGCCTCCACTGGGAGCTTGGGTGGCTGAGGGCCGTGGCCAGCCTGTAAACAGCCATCAGCCCCTTACCCATGATGGCCACACCCTCATGGGGTGAGGGTCCCTGCTGGGGGGTTTGGCCAGCCTGAAAACAGTCATCATCCCCTCACTCAGGCTGGCCACACTTTCATGGGTGAGGGTCCCTGCTGGGGGGCTTAGCCAGCCTGCAAACAGCCATCAGCCCCTCACCCAGGCTGGCCAGGCACCCCAGTGGGGACCTCCACCCTGAAGGGGGTGTGACCAGCCTGCAAACAGCCATCAGCCCCTCACCCAAGCTGGCCAGGCACTCCTATATAATAAAAGGGTAATATGCAAATTGACCCTAACAGCAGAATGACTGGGAATGACTGGTCACTATGACACACACTGACCACCAGGGGGCAGACGCTCAACGCAGGAGCTGCCCCCTGGTGGTCAGTGCCCTCCCACAGGGGGAGCTCTGCTCAGCCACAAGCCAGGCTGATGGCTGCCAGTACAGCGGTGGTGGTGGGAGCCTCTCCTGCCTCCTCAGCAGCACTAAGGATGTCCGACTGCAGCTTAGGCTTGCTCCCCGCTGGCAAGTAGACATCCCCCTAGGGCCCCCGGGCTGCCAGAGGGATGTCTGACTGCCAGCTGAAGCCCCATCTCCCAGGGAGCAGGCCTAAGCCAGCAGGTGGTCATCTCCCAAGGGGTCCTAGACTGCGAGAGGGCACAGGCCAGGCTGAGGGACCCCCCCCACCCCGAGTGCACAAATTTTTGTGCACCGGGCCTCTAGTAACAAATAAAAAAGCTTCTGCACAGCAAAAGAAACCACCACCAAAACAAAAAGGCAACCAACTGAGTAAGTGAAAATTTTTGTAAACTGCAGCTCTGACAAGGAGTTAATATCCAAAATATATAAAACATCATACAATTCAACAACAAACAAACAAATAAATACTCCAATTAAGAAATGGGCAGTGGACCTGAACAGAAACTTCTCTCAAAAAGATATACAAATGGCCAACAGATATATGAAAAAAAATGTTCACTTCACAAGCTATTGCAGATATGCAAATCAAAACTACAATGTGATACCACCTCAGACATGTTAGAGTGAAATTTTTTAACAAGACAACTAATAACAAGTACTGGAGAGGTTGTGGAGAAAAAGGAGCCCTAATTTACTGCTAGTGGAAATGTGAGCTGCCATTAAGAAAAATAGTATGACAGTTCATCAAATAATTAAGAATAGAGTTACCAGAGATTCTAAGATGGCCGAGGAGTAGGTGGTAGCTATGCTCTCCTGCTCCTGGCCCCAAGCCATATTTACAGCTAAATTGTAAGGTAATCAACCTGAATATCAAATGAAGGTTAGCTAAACTGAGATATTAGAACTAAGGACTTAATAGGAGAAGCCACATGGAGACTGGGGAAAAAGGGCAGAGATGCGAATAGGACTAGGCCCCATATCAAGGTAAGGCTGTGGCTGGAGGGATATTGGGGGCTGCAAACCTCCCTCTTCCCAGAAGCATGAGGTCTCAGCCCCATGCAGGTATCCCCAACACAGAGCATCAGAGATGGGAAGAGGATCCCACATAGTATCTGGGGATTAAATCGTTCTAGTGGGAGACCCAGATCCCACCTTTTCAAGGATTAGCACTTTTATTCTTACAGCACCAACCTGGGTATTGCACTGCTAGGTCTCTGACTGCTTGCGAGCCCATTCTACCATACTCCGGTCTTGCAAAAGGTTCTTCTGGCTGCAGCCAAGAGTGATTGTTGGGGGTCCTCTTTTTCTGATGAAACACTTGAAAGAGACCCAAAAAGTGACAAAAGTGTGTGTGGATTTGGAAAAAGGGACAGGCTCCCTCATCTCAAGGACACAGCTGGCACTCTTCCTTCCATCCGTTAAAATACTTGACCAGCCCTATCTTGCAGAGTTCAGCCAAGCAGAGGACTAGAGTGCTCTGTAGAGCTGGGACTTTCAGACCATGTGTTCCAGGGAACTTTTATCTGGAAAACAGATGGGTGCAGGCTAGAGTGTGTGGCTACATCACAAATGGGAGGGCCACTCCTATCTCCCCAACAAGCTCAGTCTGTGCTACCCCAGAACTGCCCATCCCCATCTTACAGGCTGAGGGCACCATCTCCAACAGGAGTTTGTTTGAATCTACAGTTCCATGTCTGGGATAACCTGCACAGCCTCAATTACATGGGGGCAAGAAAGAGCAGCTCAGGGCTGGGACATTCAAAGGGTGAGACCCAGAAAAAATGCTTAGCCATTTGCTGCAGTCTGTGCAAGCATCACAATCAATGGGAGAATTTTAAAATCTGTCCTACTGAGCCTGGGGTAGCTGAGATTTCTCTTGTAAATGGTACAGCAGGCTGAATCAAACCTGAAACTAAAGCTAGCCCTTCCAGTGAGAACTAGAGTTTGAGACTCTGACAGAGACTGAGTGCTTTGGCTCTTGAGTATGGGCCACTTTCTGCTCATTGAATGCCTGATTATCTGATCTCCAAGTATGGATCCCACTAACCCTGTTTTCATGACCCAACACCCTACTGAGTTTCCAAATTGTGGAAGAGGCTGTGGTCCACATCTAGCCCAGGTCCACTCTATATTCTTTATACAGAAGTCTCTGGAAGAAGACCAAGCAACCTCAGGTGAAGGTGAAGTAACTCACAGGTGCAATCAGACCTCAGGGAGACTCATTCCTTTTAGAGATCTGCTCCCAGGTCTAAGATGGAGGAATTTGACTCTTAAATCCATATTGGCCCTTCCCATGCACACCCTGGACCAGTAGACACAGCCACAAACAGTAAACAATGTAGTAGCTCTAGACAGGTAACCCAAGGACAGGTAAAAACAATGTCTGACATTGATTTGTACCTAAATTATGCCCAAGTGGACCCTGAACCAATACAACCAATGCTATGCTTCAGAAAACATGAGCTAGAACCAATTAGCCACACAAGCATCACACAAAAAGGGGGATTCCATCAGGCACCAGGACCTATTGGAAACAACTTCACCTCAGGGGACAAACCCTGGACAATGTCTCATACATGATGATCAAGGTTTACCCCTATAGTCAAGTCAAGGTTTACCCTTATATCCTGAAGGGTTAACTAAACCCATGAAAGGGCCTTCAGCATTCAAAACACAAGTACAAAAAGAGGGTGCACATAAACAACAAGAAACATTCCTGGAGCACTGAGCTCAGATAATCTGGAAGAATGTACCACTGAGCTTAACAAGACACCTAATTCATAAAGCCATCAAAACAAGTTTGAGAATCATAGCAAATCTACCTACTACAAAGAGGCAAAATTGGAAGACAAAGGAATATGCCACCAATGAAAAAACAAGAGAAATCACAAGAAAAAATAATTAAATTAAATTGAAGCAATCAAGATATCAGATGCAGAGTTTAAAACTGCTAAAACAATGCTCAAAGACCTTAGAGCAGCAGTTCTCAACCTGTGGGCCGCGACCCCTTTGGGGGTTGAACGACCCTTTCACAGGGGTCGCCTAAGACCATCGGAGTTAGACTCCGCTCCTCTGTCTCCAGGATGGTCCGCCCACATGCAGATACGCCCACATACGAGTACACGGCGTGATGAAATCATCGCGCCAACCCATCACATACACCCTGTACAAATACAGGTGTATGTGACAGGGTTGGCGCCATAATGTACTTATGCGGACCAGTCACACATGTGTAAAGAGCAGTTACTGTGTAGAAAGCAGCTGCTGTGTTGAAAGCAGCTACTCTGTTCAAAGCAGCTACTATGTTGAAAGCAACAGTATTGGAGGTAAAACGACACTTCATAAATTATAATTACTGGGTAAATGTAAAATCATGTACTGTAAAATAATCAACTACTGCAAAAAAGAACTTAATCTGGATGTGATCAGTCTTTTTATATTCAGCTGTGGTTGATGTGAATACTGCCCCCTTGTGATAGTAACAGGTATGTAAAAAAAACAACACAGAAAATGGTAAATCATAAGAAACTTTAATGAACTGTATTGACTGAACTATGCCATGTATCATCATTTGTATTATTAAAGCTATTGTTATCTATTATTTTCATTAGCAAACCATCCCATGACAATGGATCGTGTAGAGAAGAACATTAAGAAAAGAAAATATAGTGAGGATTTTTTACAGTATGGTTTTACCTCAATAATTACAGCAGGAATTGAGAAACCGCACGTGTTATTTGTTGTGAAGTTCTATCAGCTGAATCTATGAAGCCGAACAACCTAAAACGCCATTTTGATAGCAAGTATCTGAGCTTTGTCTGCAAGGATACCAACTATTTTAGAAGCAAAGCTGATGGACTCAAGAAAGCCAGACTTGACACTGGTGGCAAGTACCACAAACAAAACGTAGCAGCCATTGAAGCTTCATATTTGGTGGCACTCATAATCAATAGAGCTATGAAATCTCACACCATTGCTGAGGATTTACTGTTGCCAGTGGCCAAAGACATTGTTTGAGTTATGATCAGAGACGAATTTGTTACAAAATTGAGTGCAATTTCCATCTCTAATGACACTGTCCGCAGAAGAATAGATGACATGTCTGCTGATATTCTTGATCAGGTAATGCAGGAAATTAAATCTGCTCCACTTCCAATATTTATTATCCAGCTTCACGAATCTACAGATGTTGCAAACTGTTCACAGTTACCGGTTTACGTGAGGTATATTAATGATGGCGACTTTAAAGATGAGTTTCTTTTTTGCAAACCTCTTGAAATGACAACTACTGCATGTGATGTATTTGACACAGTTGGTTAATTTCTGAAAGAGCATAAGATCTCTTGGGAAAAGGTTTGTGGTGTTTGCACAGATGGTGCTCCAGCTATGCTAGGATGTCTATCTGGATTTCAACGTTTGGTACTGAATGAGTCACCAAAAGTCATCAGAACTCACTGTATGATTCATCGGCAAATATTAGCAATGAAGACACTGCCACAAGAGTTACAAGAAGTAATGAAAAGCGTCATAAATTGTGTCAATTTTGTAAAGGCGAGCACTTTAAACAGTCAACTGTTTTTGCAACTGTGCAACGAGTTGGATGCGCAGAACAATGCTCTGCTATTTCACACTGAAGTGAGATGGTTGTCGAGAGGAAAAATTTTAAAACATGTTTTTGAGTTTTGTGATGAACTCAGAATGTTTTTAACCAGAAAGCAAGACCACAGTTCTAAGCACTTTTTGGCGATAAAAGTGAACTGCAGAAAATAGCTTACTTGGCTGACATCTTTGCCATCTTGAATGAGTTAAATTTGTCACTGCAAGGACCAAATGCAACATGCCTCGATTTGTCTGAAAAGATCCGATCATTCCAAATGAAACTTTAGCTTTGGAAAAAAAAATTGGATGAAAATAAAATTTACATGTTGCCTACCTTATCTTCTTTCTTTGAGGAGCATGACATTGAACCAGACAAAAGGATTACGATGATAATTTCTGTGAAAGAACACTAGCACATGCTTGCAGATGAAATTTCATTGTACTTTCCAAATCTACCTGACACCCCATTTGCACTTGCCAGAAGCCTATTCAGAGTCAAAGTTGAAGATGTTCCTGAGACAGCACAAGAGGAGTTCATTGAACTTATTAACAACGATGCAGCGAGAACTGATTTCTCTACAATGCCAGTTACAAAATTCTGGATCAAGTGTTTGCAGCCATATTCTGTTGTCTGAGATTGTGTTGCACCTTCTTCTTCCATTTTCAACAACATATCTTTGTGAAACAGTGTTTTCCAGCTTGTTGGTTATCAAGTCTAAATACAGAAGTAGACTTGTTTGTGGAAGATGATCTTCGTTGTGCTCTTGCAAAGACTGCCCCAAGGATTTCTGATCTGGTGAGAAAAAAGCAATCTCAACCTTCGCACTGATGTTGGCTTTTTACGCATACTGTCGCAAAATGTAGCAATGTAGTTTACTGTTGTTATATTAAGACTGTTACCCATGCTATACCATGCTTCAAGACAAAATTTCATTTATTTGTAATTTGAAATAAATATTTCACAATATAGAAGTACATATTGTTTCTGTGATTAATCAGTATGCTTTAAGTATGTTCAATTTGTAACAATGAAAATAGATCCTGCATATCAGATATTTACATTATGATTCATAACAGTAGCAAAATTACAGTTATGAAGTAGCAACGAAAATAATTTTATGGTTGGGGGGTCACCACAACATGGGGCACTGTATTAAAGGGTTGCGGCATTAGGAAGGTTGAGAACCACTGCCTTATAGGAAGGATGGATGATCTCAGAGAAAACTTAAACAAAGAAACACAATGCATTACAAAGGACATTGAAACCATATAAAAAGAACCAGCCAGAAGTTAAGAATAGAATATCTGACATAAAGAATACACTATAAGGAATCAACAGCAGGGTAGATGAAGCATAGGATTGAATCAGAGATTTAAAAACAAAATAATAGTAAACCCTCAAGCAGAGCACCAAAGAGAAAAGTTTATTTTAAATGAAATTAGGAAAGTCTAAGGTACCTCTGGGGGAACATCAAGTATAATAACGTTCTCATCATAGGGATACCATAAATAGAAGAGATTAAGCAAGGGATTGAGAATTTATTTAAAGAAATAATGGTTGAAAACTTCCTTAACCTGGTGAAAGTAATAGTCACACAAGTTCAGGAAGCACAGAGAGTCCTAAACAAGATGAATCTAAAATTACCCACACCGAGACACATAATTAAAATGTCAAACATTAAAGAAAATCTTAAAGGCAGCACGAGAAAGACAGTTGCCTACAGGGGAGTTCCCATAAGGCTGTCAGCTGATTTCTCAACAAAAACACTTTAGGATGGAAAGGATTGGAATGAAATATTCAAAGTAATAAGAATCAAGAACCTGTAACCAAGACTAATCTATCCATCAAGGTTTTCATTTAATATTAAAGGTGAAATAAAGACTTTTCCTAGATAAAAAAAATGAACAAACAAATAAAAAACTAAAGGAGTTTATTACCATCTAACCAGTACTGCAAGTTGCAAGAGATATTAAAGGGGCTGATTACATATATATATATATATATATATATATATATATATATATATAGAGAGAGAGAGAGAGAGAGAGAGAGAGAGAGAGAGAGAGAGAAACATAGGTATAATTAATAAAATAAAAAATAATTACCTATATAACATTACTTTAAATCTAAACAGATTAAATGTGCCAATCAAAACAGATAAGGTAGCTGAATGGATAAGAAATCATGATCCACATATAAGCTGTCTACAGGAGGCACACCTCAGAACAAAATATATGCATAGAGTAAAAGTGAAGGGGTGGACAGAAATATTCCATGCAAATGGAAATTTTAAAAAGCAGGGGTAGCAATACTTACATCTGACAAATTATGCTTCAAAACAAAAGCAATAAAAGAGACAAAAAGGGTGACTAAATAATACTAAAAATGATCATTCCAACAAGAGGATATAATCTTTGTAAACATATATGCACCAAACATAGGAGTACCTAAATATGGGGGTTTTCCAGCCACAACCAGCACAGCTAGAGAGCAAACAAGTCCTGAGTAGGGGCGGCTGGGGATTGAGAAAAAGAGACAAACACAGAGACAGTGGGTAAAGCTGGGACGAGGTCGGACACTGTTCTCAAATGCAGAGACAGTGACCCAGAGCTAGTGCAGCGCGTTTATTTATTTATTTATTTTTCTATTTCTTTCTCTTTTTTTAACTTTTTATTGATTAAGATATTACAAATTGTCTTTATCCCCCCATTGTCCCCTCATCCCCCCAGTCTTGTCCTCACCCTCACTCCCTGTTGTCTGCGTCCATAGCTTATGCTTATATGCATGCATACAAGTTCTGTGGTTGAGCTCTCCCCCTTACCCCCACCCTCCCTTACCTTCCCTCTGAGGTTTGAGCATCTGATCAATGCTTCTCTGTCTCTAAATCTGTGTTTGTTCATCTGTTTATGTAATGATAGCAGTTTTACTAGATTTTAAGAATAAGGAAATTATGTGAAATCATGCTTAAAGATTAAGCTGCAATTCTTCATTCTTGTGGCTTCTTGTAATTGTCAGGCCTGGAGCACGGATAATTGTGTCCACCCCTGACACCTGGCTGAACTTAGATAATGACACCTACCCCCTGGTGCCTGAGCTACAGGTCAGGACTGACAACATTTCTGCCTTTGGCAAGGTATGTTTCCAGGACATGGCTTTGCCGACACCACTGGACTCAGCTGATGACCTTTGCTCAGGTGCTCTCCCAGGTACTCTCTACACCTAAATATATAAATAATGTCTTGGTGGACATTAAGGGAGGATTCTATAGCAATTCAATCATATTAAGGGGTTTTAACACTCCACTGTCATCAAAGGATTGTTCTTCAAACCGGAACATCGAAAAGGCGACAGTGACCTTAAGTGATACACTGAATCTAATAGATTTAATTTATATTTACAGGATATTTCATCCTAAAGCAACAGAATATACATTATTATCAAGTGTACATGACACAAAATTAATCTTAACAAATTCAAGAAGATTGAAATCATGTCAAGCATCTTCTCTGATCACAATGGTATAAAACCAGAAATCAATTACAACAAAAATACTGAAAATCATTCAAACACATGGAAGCTAAATAGCATGTTATTAAAAAATGAATGAATTAACATTGAGATCAAAGAAAAAAATAAAAAAAATTATATGGAAAAAAACACAAAAATAAACACATTAAAACTAAAATGTATGGGACACTGCAAAAGCAGTCCTGAGAAGGAACTTCATAGCATTACAGGCATACCCAAAAAAGCAAGAAAAGTCTCAAATAAATAGTTTAATCTTACACCTAAAAGAACTGGAATAAAAAAAAAGCCCAAAGTAAGAAGGAAGGAAGTAATAAAGATCAGAACATAAATAGATGGCATAGAAACTAAAACAAACAAACAAAAACAATACAAAGGATGGATGAAACCAAGAACTGATTCTCTGAAAAGATAAATAAGGTTGATAAATCTTTAACCAGACCCACAAAGAAACACAGAAAAAAAAGAGAGAGGGCACAAATAAATAATATCAGACAAGAAAGAGAAGAGGTAACAACTGACATCACAGAAATATAAGAGATTATATTTTTAAAAAATACTATGAACAACTATATACCAACAAATTGGAATCCCTGGGCAAAATGGATAAATTCCTGGAAACATCCAATTTTCCAAAACTGAATCAGGGAAAATGAGAAAGCCTCAATAGACCAATTACAACTAATAAAATTGAAGCTGTAATAAAAAGTCCCCCAGCAAACAGTAGTCCTGAATGATATACTTCATGGGTGTATTTTCCCAAACATTCAAAGAAGAACCAACACCTATCCCTCTCAAATTATTCCAAAAATTCAAGAGAAGGAAAGACATCCAACCTCTTTTGTATGAGGCCAGCATTATCCCAATTCAGAAAACAGATAAAGAAACTACAAAAAAGGAAATTACAAAAACAGATAAAACAGATTATATATATATTCCTGATAAACATAGATGATAAAATATTAGCAAACTGGATCCAGCAATAGATAAAAAGATCATGCACCATGACATGATCAAGGGGGATTTGTTCTGGGGATGCAACTTTGGTACAATATTTGCAAATCAATAAATGTGATATATCGCATTAAAAATGAAGTATAAAAATCACATGATCATATCAATAGATTCAGAAAGGACATTTGATAAAATCCAGCACCCACTTATGATAAAAACTCTCCGTAAAGTGGGAATAGATGAGTCATACCTCAATATAATAAACGTCATATATGACAAACCTACAGCTCACATCATACTCAATGGGAAAATATTAAAATTGTTTCCTTTAAGATCAGGAAAAAGACAGGAATATCCACTTTCACCATTCTTATTCAACATAGTACTAGAATTCATAGCAAAAGCAATCACTCATTTGTGGAATATAATGAACAACATAAACTGATGAACAAAAACAGATCCAGAGACAGAGAAGCATTGATCAGACCGTCAAACCTCAGCGGGCAGGTAGGGGAGGGTGGAGGTAAATGGGAGAGATCAACCAAAGGACTTGTATGCATGCATATAAGCATAACCAATGGACACAGACACCAGGGGGGTGAGGGCATGAGCGGGGGTTGGGCGGCAATGGGGTGATAAGGACACATATGTAATAGCTTAATCAATAAAAAAAATTGTAAACTTAAAAAAAAAGCAATCAGACAATAAACAGAAATAAAAGGCATTGAAATTGGAAAGGAGGAAGTAAAACTCTCATTATTTCAGTTGACATAATAGTGTACATAGAGCATCCTAAAACTACCTGATCTAATAAATATATTTGAGAGTAGGATACAAAATTAATATTCAGAAATCATTGGCATTTTTTTAAAATATATTTTATTGATTTTTTACAGAGAGGAAGGGAGAGAGAGAGAGTTAGAAACATTGATGGGAGAGAAACATCGATCAGCCGCCTTCTGCACATCTCCTACTGGGGATGTGCCCGCAACCCAGGTACATGCCCTTGACCGGAATCGAACCTGGGACCTTTCAGTCCGCAGGCCGACGCTCTATCCACTGAGCCAAACCGGTTTTGGCTCATTGGCATTTTTAAATACACCAATAATGAACTATCAGAAAGATAAGTTAAGAAAACAATCCCATTTACTATTGTCACAAAAAAGTTAACTAGGAATAAATTTAACCAAGTAGGTAAAGAACTATCCACAAAAATATTGTAGGACTTTGAAAGAGAAATTGAGGTAGATACAAATAAGTGGAAGCATACAGCACGCTAATGGATTGGAAGAATAAATATTAAAATGTCCATATTATACAAAGCAACTTATAGATTCAACAAAAATCCTATTAAAATAGCAACCACACATTTCACAGATCTAGAACCAATATTAAAAAGATTTATATGAAGCCCGGCCAGCGTGGCTCAGTGGTTGAGTGTCAACCTATGAACCAGCGTTAGATTCCCAGCCAAGGCACATGCTCAAGTTGTGGGCTTGATCCTCAGTGTGGGGCATGCAGGAGACAGCCAATCAATTATTCTCTCTCATCATTGATGTTTCAATCTCTCTCTCCCTCTCCTTTCCTCTTTGAAATCAATAAAAATATTTCTAAAAAATATTTATATGAAAAAAAAAACAAACCCAAACAGCTTCAGCAATCGCGAGAAAGAAGAAAAAAGTTGGAAGTGTCACAGTACCCAACATCAACAGCCTGGTACCATTGCCTATAGTTCAATGGAACAGAATAGAGGACCTAGAAATAAACCCCCACATTTGTGTTCAGTGGGCATTTGACAAAGAAAGAAAGAGCATACAGTGAAGTAAGATAGTCTCTTTAATTAATGGTCTTGGGTCAATTGGATAGGTATAAAAAATGTAACTAGACCACCAAATTAAACCAAATACAAGAATGAACTCAAAATGCATAAAAGACTTAAAAGTAAGTCACAAAGTCATAGAAATCCTAGAAAAAAATATAGCCAGTAAAATCTTAGATGTCTCTCCAAGCAAGGGAAGGGAAACAAAGGAAGAAAATAAACAAATGGGACTATGATACACTAAAAAGCTTTTGCTTATCAAAACAAACCATCAATAAAATGAAAAGATAACCCACTGTATGAAAGAATATAGTTGACATCTAATAAGGGATTAATTTCCAAAATATATAAAGAACTTTTATATAACACAATACCAGAAAGATAAACAATCCAATTGAAAAATGGGCAATGGACCTGAATAGACAATTCTCCAAAGAGGACATAAAATGGCCAAGAGACATAAAAAATGCTCAACCTCACTAATTATCAGAGATTCAAATTAAAACCGCAATGAGATATCACCTCAGACCTGCCAGAATGGTTATCATCAAACAACAAGTGCTAGGGAGGATGTGGAGAAAAGAGAACCCTCGTGCACTGTTAGTGAAAATGCAGAATATTGTAACCACTGTGGAAAACCTTATGGAGTTTCCTCAAAAATTAGAAATTGAACTGCCTTTTGATCCAGTGATCCCACTTCTCAGAATATATCCTAAGAATGCTGAAACACTAGTTCAAAAGAATATATGCACCCCAATGTTCATTGCAGCTTTATTTACAACTAGAGGCTAGGTGCACAAAAATTTGTGCACTCGGGGAGGGGGTCCCTCAGCCCGGCCTGTGCCCTCTCACAGTCTGGGACCCCTTGGGGGATGACCACCGGCTGGCTTAGGCCCGCTCCCTGGGGGATTGGGCCTAAGCTAGCAATCAGAAATCACTCTGGCAGCCCGGGAGCCCTCAGGGGATGTCCACTTGCCAGCGGGGAGCAGGCCTAAGCTGCAGTCGGACATCCTCAGAGCTGATGAGGAGGCGGGGGAGGCTCCCACCACCACCGCTGTACTGGCAGCCATCAGCCTGGCTTGTGGCTGAGCAGAGCTCCCCCTGTGGGAGCACACTGACCACCAGGGGACAGCTCCTGCATTGAGCATCTCCCCCCTGGGGGTCAGTGTGTGTCATAGTGACCAGTCATTCCCAGTCATTCTGCTGTTAGTGTCAATTTGCATATTACCCTTTTATTATATAGGATAGAGGCCTGGTGCACAGGTGGGGGCCAGCTGGTTTGCCCTGAAGGGTGTCCCGGATCAGGGTCGGGGTACTGCTTGGGTGCCTGGCCAGCCTGGGTGAGGGGTTGATAGGTGTTTGTAGGCTGGTCACACCCCCTTAAGGGTAGGGGTCCCCACTGGGGTGCCTGGCCTGCCTGGGTGAGGGGCTGATGGCTGCTGGCAGGCTGGTCAAGCTCCCCCCCCAGTGAGGACCCTCACCCCATGGAGGTTTGGCCAGTCTGGGTGAGGGGCTGATGGCTGTTTTCAGGCTGGTCACATCCACTTTAGGGTGGGGGGTCCCCACTGGGGTGCCTGGCCAGTCTGGGTGAGGGGCTGAGGGCCGTTTTCAGGCTGGCCAAGCGCCCCAGCGACGGAAGCTCCCAGCCCCTCCTTTTTTCATTTTTTTATTCTGGAATTTATTTATCTTCTATAATTGAAACTTTGTTGCCTTCAGTGGAGCTCAGAGCCAGCTGGGAAGCTTTGCTTCCTCCATCACTGGAGCAGCCAACCCTCTTGCTCACTCCAGCTCTGTGGCTGCTGGCCACCATCTTGGTTTGGTTAATTTGCATATAGTCACACTGATTGGCTGGTGGGCATGGCTTAAGGTGTAGTGAAGGTACAGTCAATTTGCATGTTTAACTTTTATTAGATTAGATAGCCAAGATTTGGAAACACCACATGTACCCATCAGTAGATTAGTAGATAAAAAAGATGTGGTATATTTACATAATGGGTTACAACTATGCAGCCTAAAAAAAAAAAGGAAATCTTACCTTTTGTGAGAGCATGAATGGACCGAGAGATTATTATGCTAAGTGAAATAAAGCAGTCATAAAAAAACAAATACCATGTTATCTCACTTTTATAGGGAATCTAATGAACAAAATAAACTGATGAACAAAATAGAAACATAGGTATCGATACATGAACAGACTAACAGTTATCAAATGGTGAGAGGAAGGGGGTCTGTATGAAAGAAAGAGAAGGAATATATAAATATATATATATCTTATATAATAAGAGAGGGACATGCTAATTAGCCCAGATATGCTAATTAGTCACGACCAGATATGCTAATTAGTCATTACCAGTTTGCAAATTGACCATCATTCCAACACAATAATAAGAGGGATATGCTAATTAGCCCTGATATGCTAATTAGTCATGACCAGTATGCAAATTGACCATCATTTTAACACACAAGATGGCCACCCCCATGTGGTCACAAGATGGCAGCCACAAATGGCCTGCAGGGAGGGCAGTTGGGGGGCACCAGGCCTGCAGGGCAGGGCAGTTAGGGATGACAGGGCCAAGAGGGGAGGGCCGTTGGTGGTGACTGGGCCGGCAGGGGATGGTAGTTAGGGGTGACCAGGCTGGCAGGAGAGACCTGTTGAGGGCGACTGGGCCTGCAGAGGAGGGCAGTTGTGGGTTACCAGGCTTGCAGGGGAGGGCCGCTGTGGGCAACTGGGCTGGCAGCAGAGGGCATTTGGGGGAAATTGGGCCAGCAAGGAAGAGCAGTTGGAGGATCGGACCAGCAGGGGAACAGTTAGGCGTCAATCTGGCTGGCAGGGGACTGGTTAGGGTGTGATCAGGCTGGCAGGCAGAAGCAGCTAGGGGCAATCAGGCAGGGAGGTAGGAGAGAGGTTGGAAGCCAGCAGTCCTGGATTGTGAGAGGGATCCCTATGGGATCAGGCCTAAACTAGTAGTCAGACATCCCCTGAGGGGTCCAAGATTGGAGAGGGTGCAGGCCGGGCTGAGGGACACCTCCCATGCATGAATTTTGTGCACCAGGCCTCTAATATATCTACACTAATAAAGGAGAAATATGTAAATTGGTCATCACTCCACTACACCCACCAGCCAATCAGGATGAGTATGCAAATTAACCCAACAAAGATGGTGGTTAATTTGCATATGCAGACGGAGCGAAGTGTGAAGATGACTGAAGATGGTGGCTGCCATGGAGCTGGAGCAAGCAGGAGGTTTGGGTTGCTCCTGGCAATGCAGGAAGCCAAGCTTTCCACCAGCCCTGGCCACTGATCAAGGAGGAACTGGAAAAAAACGGAAGGTCTGGGAGCCTGGGTTGCAAGGGAACATGGCCAGCCTGAAGATGGCCCTCAGCCCCTTACCCAGGCTGGCCAGGCATCCCAGTGGGGACTGCCCCCTTAAGGAGGTGTGGCAAGCCTGAAAACGGCCCTCAGCCCCTCACCCGGGCTGGCCACACCCCCATGGGGTGAGGTTCCTCAATGGGAGGCTTGGCCAGCTGAAAACAGCCATCATCCTCTCACCCATGCTGGCAATGCCCCGATGGGGTGAGGGTTCCCACTGGGAGGCATGGCCAGCCTGCAAACAGACATCAGTCCCTCACCCAGACTGGCCAGGCACCCCAGCGGGAACCCCCACCCTGAAGGTGGTGTGGACAGCTTGAAAACAGCCCTCAGCCCTTCACCCAGACTGGCCACGCCCCCCAGAGGGGACCCTCCCCCATGGGGGCGTGGCCAGCCTGCAAACCACCACAGGCCCCTTACCCAGGCCATCCCATGCCCCAAGGTAACCCCTCCCATGCACCAGGCCTCTATTTATACTAATAAACGGGTAATATGCTAATTACACTGGGAGGCCTTGCAGGAGACCTTCTGGATGTTCTTCTAGACAAAGCCATGGTGGCAGGGCTGAGGTAGAGGCTGTTAGAGGCCAAGAAGGGAGGGAAGTTGTCGGTGATCAGGCCAGGACGGGATGGCAGTTGTGGGTGATCAGGCTGGTGGGGTCAGTTGGGGTGAGCAGACCAGCAGGGGGGCCAGTTGGAGGTGAGCAGGCTATCAGTGGGGGTCAGTTGGGGGTGATCAAGACTGCAGGGGACAGTTTGGAGTGAGCAGGCCAGTAGGGGGACAGTTGGGGGCAAGAAGGTTAGTGGGGAGAGAAGATAAGGAGAACCAGGCCAGCAGGGGGGGAAGCTTGGGGCAAGTAGGCTGGAAGGGAATGCAGTTGGGGGTGAGGACACTGGCACAGGGGCAGTTGGGGGTGATCAGGCTGGCGGCAGGGGTAGTTGGGTATGAGCAGGCCTGCGGGCAGAGTGGTTATGGGCAGTCAGGCAGGCAGGCAGGCAGGTGAGCGGTTAGGAGCCAGCAGTCCCGGATTGTGAGAGGGATGTCCGACTGCCAGTTTAGGCCCAATCCCTGTAAACCAGTAGTAGAACATCCTTTAAGGGGTCCCAGTTTGGAGAGGGTGCAGACTGGGCTGAGGGACACCTCCCCTCATGCATGAATTTTGTGAACCGGGCCACTAGTCTACACTAATAAAAGAGAAACATGCAAATTGTGTCACTTTCCTATGCCCACCAGCCAATCAGAGCTACTACGCAAATTAACCCAACAAAGATGGCGGTTAATTTACATATGCAGGCACGGAGTGAAGACTGAAGACTGAAGACTGAAGACTGAAGAGGCTTGGCTTCTCCACTGTGGCCGGACCAAAGGCCAGAGTCCGGGGTGCCAGAAGAAAACTGGTGCCAACAGCCAGGGGAAGGAAGGCCTATTGCGTGAATCTTCGTGCAACGGGCTTCTAGTCCTATCTAATAAAAGAGAAACATGGTAATTAGCCATACATCTGCTACAATTCCTATTGGCTAATCAGGGTGATATGCAAATTAACTGCCAGCCAAGATCAGCCAGCAGCCAGACAGCTTGAAGCGAACAGGAGGATTGCTTGCATCAGTGAAGGAGGAATCCAACGTTCCCCGCCTGCCCCTCCCAGCCTCTGAGCTTGCAGTTTGAAACATTGTTACAAATATGGAAGCTAAACAAAACCCCAGAAACCTGTTTTCAGCCAGCCGGGATCTCAGAGCTGGAGTTGAAACAGTGTTTCGATTATAGAGCCCAAACAAACCAGATACCTGCTTTCAGCAGTGGAGGACTCAGAGCTGGAGCCAGAGCTAAAGCTGGCCCAGAATAAAAAAGAAAAAGAAAAAAGGAGCGGTTGGGAGATTCAGTCACCCGCCAGCCTGAAAACAGCCCTCAGCCCCTCACCCAGACTGGCCAGGCACCCCAGTGGGGACCCCCACCCTGATCCAGGACACCCTTCAGGGCAAACCAGCCAGCCCCCACCCATGCACCAGGCCTCTATCCTATATAGTAAAAGGGTAATATGCCTCCCAGCACCGGGTTCAGCAGAGCCGCGAGGCCTCCCGGCACCAGTATCATTGTGACAGGGGACAGCGCCCAAACCCCCTGATCACCCTGTGGATCTGTGTGTGACAGGGGGCGGGGCCACAACCTCGCTATCTGCCCCGCTCTGTGCCTGATAGGGGGGAGCTCCCCAACTCCCTGATTGCCCTGCAGCTCTGTGTGTGACAATGGTGGCGCCTCAACTCCCTGATCGGCCCTGCTCTGTGGGTGATAGAAGGCGGTGCCCCAACCGCCCGCCAAGGGCCCTGCTCTGTTTGTGATGGGGTAGAGCCATAACCTCCCCATCGGCCCTGCCCTGAGTGTGATAGGGTGCAGTGCCCCAACCCCCTGATCCGCCCTGTTCTGTGTGTGACAGGGGTCAGTGCCCCAACTCCCCTATCGGCCCTGCTCTGTGAGTGACAGAGGGGAGCTCCCTAACCCCCCTGATGGGCCCTGCTCTGTGCATGACAGGGGGTGGCTCCACAACCTCCACATTGACCCTGCCTTGAGTGTGACAGGGGGCGGTGCCCCAACCCCCCAATCGGCCCTACCCTGAGCATGACTGAGGGTGGCATAGCAACCTCCCAATCTGCCCTGCTCTGTGCATGACAGGGGGCGGCACCCCAACTCCCCAATCGGCCCTGCTCTGAGCCCGACCAGGGGCTGCACCTAGGGATTGGGCCTGCCCTCTGCCACCCAGGAGCAGGCCTAAGCCAGCAGGTCGTTATCTCCCGAGGGGTCCCAGACTGCGAGAGGGCACAGGCCAGGCTGAGGGACCTTCCCTCCCCCCCCCCCCCGAGTGCACAAATTTTTGTGCACCTGGCCTCTAGTATACTTATAATGAAGTATTATCCAGCCATATATTTTGAATGAATTTCTGATATATGCTGCAATATGGACAAATCTTGAAAATTTTATGCTATATAAAATAAACCAGACATAAAAGGGCAAATATTATATGATCCTACTTATATGAGATACCTAGAATAGGCCAATTGAAAGACAGAAAGTAGAATCCTGGTTTCCAGGAACTGTAGATATGTAGAAAAGGAAGATGAGAGTTATTGCTTAATGATTATAGAATTTCTGTTTGAAGAGAAAAACATTTCAGAATTCAATACCGGTGATGGTTGCACAACATTGTAAATGCAATTAGTGCCATTAAATTTTTTACTAAAACCAATTAAAATAGCAAATTTTCTAGCCTCATTTTTTATTCTTTATTCTATCATTTTAAAACCACTTACATCAGTGCCAAAAGTAATTCCAATTATAATCTGATCAAAGTCTGTACTTTCAGCCCTAACCTGTTTGGCTCAGTGGATAGAGCTTTGGCCTGCAGACTGAAGGGTCCCAGGTTCGATTCCGGTCAAGGGCATGTACCTTGGTTGTGGGCATATCCCCAGTGGGGGGTGTGCAGGAGGCAGCTGATCGATGTTTCTCTCTCATCGATGTTTCTAACTCTCTATCCTACTCCTTTCCTCTCTGTAAAAAATCAATAAAATACATATTTTTAAAAAATCTCTACTTTTAAATGAAGACCCAGAGGCCCATATTGGCAGATAAAATTCTCAAATTCATTCAAAAATTCTGTGGTAGATCTAGGACCAGAATTATCAGGCCAAAACATTTCTTAACACAAATTTCATGATATTTCCAATACACACACAGAGAGGCAGGGTCTGATCCACAGCCTCCGTAGCAGGTGTTGATCAGCCATTGCCTCTGTCTTTCTCTCTGGGCTTTGCCAGCAGTCGCACCTCTTTTTCTTTTTCTCTCTGGGCCTCCGCAGTGGCGGGGGGCTGCTGGTCAACCCTGCCTCTCTGATTAAGCCTGGAGATAGGCCTGGAGATGCTGACTCACATAGAATCCAACCAATCAGAACCAAATCTGGGTGAACTGTGAGGTGCGAATGGCTGCCTAGGAGGTGGGGCTTTTGGCAGTGACTGGCATAGAAACTAACCAATCAGAACCAAATTGGCTGGCAGGGGAGGGCAGTTGGGGGCGAGATCAGGCCAGCAGGGGAGGGTAGTTAGGGGCAATCAGGCAGGAAGGCAGAGGCAGTTAGGGGTGATCAGGCAGGCAGGCAGGTGAGCAGTTAGATGCCAGAGGTCCCCGATTTCCAGAGTGATGTCCAACTGCCAGTTTAGGGATCCCTGGGGGATCAGGCCTAAACCGGCAGTCAGACATCCCCCAAGGGGTCCCCAGTTGGAGAGGGTGCAGGCTAGGCTGAGGGAACCCCCCTTCCATGCACAAATTTTATGCAACAGGCTATTAATACAAAATAATGTGAATGTAAACTGTGATTCAAGAAAATAAAAATAAAATTTTAAAAAACAAGTGGCGACTCTAGATGTAATACTGGGGTATTATCATGAACTAGCTGCTCTTTAAAATATATTAATAAATTACTCTCTTTAAATCACTGATTGCACATTATATAAATGTAATTTACACAGTGGGCAGATAGATCATTGTGGTATTTGTTAAGCCAGGACTTTAAATCCAAAGATATATTTATGAGGGCATTTCTTTCATTTTTAATTCATTTTTGAATGGGGATAGACTTGATTCTCAACTATATGAGACTGATTCTGACAGTTCTTTATTGTTTAAAGTCCTCAAATATTTCTATCTATTTCAGATGTGGTTTTCAGGTGACTATAAAATCAAGTTAAAGCCCTAACCGGTTTGGCTTAGTGGATAGAACATTGGCCTGTGGACTGAAGGGTCCCTGGTTCGATTCTGGTCAAGGGCATGTACCTTGGTTGTGGGCACATCCCCATTCGGGAGTGTGCAGGAGGCAGCTGATCGATGTTTCTCTCTCATCGATGTTTCTAACTCTCTATCCCTCTCCCTTCCTCTATGTAAAAAATCAATAACCAAATTTTTAAAAAATAAAACCAAGCTAAATATTCACCAATATTATTTGGTGCCACATGGCAATACATAGTGTCTCAGAGAGCAGTGAACTAGGAAAGCAAGTATTTAAATGGATTTACAGATATATCTTCTATAATTACCTGATTTTCTCATTTTTAAATATATTTTTATTGTTGATAGTATTACAGATATATTCCATTCCCTCACTTCCCCCCATTTACTGCCCTCCTCATAGCCTGTACCCACACCCTCAGGTCTTTACCATCCTATTGCCCATGTCCATGGGCTATGCATATCCTATATAATAAAAGCCTAATATGCTAAGTGTCCAGTCATCCATTCAACCAATCAAACCATAATATGCTAATGATATGCTAAGGCCACTCAACCACTCGCTATGAGGTGCACTGACCCTCAGGGGACAGTTGACTGTTTGACCAGTTGTTATGATGTGCATTGACCACCAGGGGGCAGATGCTCCAAGAAGTAGGTTAACTTGCTGCTGGGGTCTAGCTGATCGGGGCTGAGTGAGAAGGGCCAGACATGCCCTGGAGCCCTCCCGTGGTCCCTCCCTGGCTGGCCAACCTCCTGTGGCCCTCCCCAACCCCAATCATGCACCAGTGGGGTCCCTCAGCCTTGCCTATGCCCTCTTGCATTCTGGGACCATTCAGGCAATGAGGGGATGTCAGAGAGCCAGTTTCAGCCCGATACAAACAAGCCAAGCCAAGGGACCCCACTGGTGCACAAATCCATGCACCAGGCCTCTAGTATCTATCTATCTATCTATCTATCTATCTATCTATCTATCTATCTATCTATCTAGATATATATCTATCTATCTATATATATATCCTATCTAATAATAGAGAAACATGGTAATTAACCATAACTTCGCTACCCTTCCCATTGGCTAATCAGGGCGATATGCAAATTAACTGCCAACCAAGATGGCAGCTGGCAGCCAGGCAGCTGAAGCTAACAGGAGGCTTGCTTGCTCTAGTGATGGAGGAAGCCAAGGTTCCCCACCTGCCGCTACCGGCCTCTGAGCTGCAACTCTAAGAAACAATGTTGCAATTATAGAAGATAAACAAACCCCAGAAACCTGCTTTATGCCGGCCGGCCTCAGAGCTGGAGCTGAAAGAGTGTTTCAATTATAGAAGCCAAACAAACCCAGATCAGCAGCCGAGGTCTCAGAGCTGGAGCCGAGCCTCAGAGCTAAAGCCAGCTCTCAGTTCCAGTGACAGCCATAGAAGGTAAATAAATCCCAGAATTAAAAAAAAAAAAAAGAAAAAAAGGAGAGGTTGGGAGCTTCAGTCGCCCGCCAGCCTGAAAACAGCCTTCAGCCCCTCACCCAGACTGACCAGGCACCCCAGTGGGGACCCCCACCCTGAAGGAGGTGTGATCAGCTGCAAACAGTCATCATCCCCTCATCCAGGCTGGCCAGGCACCCAAGCGGGACCCCTACCCTGATCTGGGACACCCTTCAGGGCAAACCAGCCGGCCCCACCCATTCACCAGGCCTCTATCCTATATAGCAAAAGGGTAATATGCCTCCCAGCACTGGGATCAGCGGAGTTGCGAGGCCTCCCGGACCCGGGATCAGTGGAGCTGCAAGGCCTCCCAGCCTGTAATCAGCGGAGACTCCCAGCACCGGGATCAGCTGAGTCGCGAGGCCTCCCAGCACTGGGATCAGCAGAGCAGCAAGGCCTCCTGGCCCCTGGAGCAGCATGACAGGGCTCAGCGCCCAAATTCCCTGATCTCCCTGCGGCTCTGTGTGTGAGAAGGGGTGGTGCCCCAACTCCCCTATCCGCCCTACTCTGTGTGTGACAGGGGGGAGCTCCTCAACCCCCTGATTGGCCCTGATCTGTGGGTGACAGGGGGGAGCTCCCCAAGCCCCTGATGGGTTCTTCTCTGTGCATGACAGGGGGCAGTGCCACAACCTCCCCATCGACCCTGCTTTGAGTGTGACAGGGGGCGGTGCCCCAACCCCCCAATTGGCCCTACCCTGAGCGTGACTGGGGGTGGCATCGCACCTCCCGATCCGCCCTGTTCTGTGCATGACAGGGGGTGGCACCCCAACTCCCCAATCTGCCCTGCTCTGAGCCCGACCAGGGGCTGCACCTAGGGATTGGGCCTGCCCTCTGCCACCCAGGAGCAGGCCTAAGCCAGCAGGTCGTTATCTCCTGAGGTGTCCCACACTTGAGAGGGCACAAGTGGGGCCGAGGGACACCCCCCCGCCCTGCCAGTGCACATATTTTTGTGCACCGGGCCTCTAGTCTACACTAATAAAAGAGAAACATGGTAATTGGCATACGACCGCTACCCTTTTCATTGGCTAATCAGCGAGATATGCAAATTAACTGCCAGCCAAGATGGCGCTTGGCAGCCAGGCAGCATGAAACTAACATGAGGCTTGCTTGCCTCAGTGACGGAGGATCGTTGGAGGAAACCAACATTCCCCGGCTGCGGCTGCAGGCCTCTGAGTGGGCAGCTTAAGAAACATTGTAACAAATACCACCGGACTTCAGCCAGCAGATTCGCAACATTGTAAGCAAAGGCCAGAAACCTACTTTCAGCCGCAGAGGCCTAAGAGCTGGAGCCAAGCCTCAAGGTAAAGCTGGCCCAGAATAAAAACAAAAAAAGAAAAATGGAGCGGTTGGGAACTTCAGTCACTCCCAGCCTGAAAATAGCCCTCAGCCCCTCACCCAGACTGGCCAGGCACCCCAGTGGGGACCCCCACCCTGATCCAGGACACCCTTCAGGGCAAACCAGCCGGCCCCACCCATGCACCAGGCCTCTACCCTATGTAGTAAAAGGGCAATATGCCTCCCAGCACCGGGATCAGCATGACAGGGGGCAACGCCCAAACCCCCTGATCGCCCTGCAGCTCTGTGTGTGACAGGGGGCGGTGCCCCAAACCCCTGAGCAGCCCTGCTCTGTGCCTGATAGGGGGGAGCTCCCCACCGCCCCCCCACGGGCCCTGCTCTGTGTGTGATGGGGTAGAACCATAACCTCCCCATCGGCCCTGCCCTGAGTGTGAGAGTGGCGGCACCCCAACCACCTGATGGGCCCTGCTCTGTGCATGACAGGGGGTGGCGCCGCAACCTCCCCATCGACCCTGCCTTGAGTGTGACAGGGGACGGTGCCCCAACCCCCCAATTGGCCCTACCCTGAGCGTGACTGAGGGTGGCATCACAACCTCCCAATCTGCCCTGCTCTGTGCATGACGGGGCGGTGCCCCAACTCCCCAATCGGCCCTGCTCTGAGCCCGACCAGGGGTTGCACCTAGGGATTGGGCCTGCCCTCTGCCACCCGGGATCAGGCCTAAGCCAGCAGGTCGTTATCTCCCGAGGGGTCCCAGACTGCGAGAGGGCACTGGCTGGGCTGAGGGACCCCCCCCCCGGAGTGCACAAATTTTTGTGCACCGGGCCTCTAGTATATATATAAAACCCTAATATGCAAATAAACTGAACAACAGAATAACCGAACAACTGAACCACTGGTCACTATTACATGCACTGACCCCCAGGGGGTGTTCGTGGAACATGGCGGGTTCAGCAGCAGGAGGCAGAGCACAGAACATGGCTGGCATCAGCCATGACAGGATGGTGGAGCAGGTGAGTGGGGGGCGCCAAACCAAGGTGAGGCACCAGTTGCTGTCATCGAAGTGAACCTCTGGTGGTTACTGAAAATTCTTTGCTCCCGCATGCTGTAGTCCTACCGGGTGCTTGCCCCTGCTGCTAGAGCTGGCCCTGCTCACACCTGTTGCCAGTGCCCAGCGCCGGCCCCAATCACTTGGTCCCATCAGTGCCTGCGAGCGGTGGCTGCAGGCCCCAATTGTCCCTCAGGGCTTTTCCACCTCACCCTGTTCCTGAGGGGCAAACAGGACCAGCAGCCACCTATCGCACCCACTGCTCTCAATCACCACACTTGCACCCACTGCTGGTGCCAGCCCCAATCGCTCCATCCCATTAGCAGGTGCAAGCGGGGCCTGTGCCATAAGCTTGTGGAGTAGTGGCAGCAAGAGTGGAGCTGACAGCAGTCAGGGGACCAGGGACAGTGGTGGGAGGGGTTGGGTAGGGGTGTGGAGGATGGGCTGAGACCCAGGATTTTTAGAGTATATTCCGATAAATGGGATTTCTGGGTTAAATAGAAGTTCCATTTTTAATTTTTTGAGTAATCTCCATACTATTTTCCATAGTGACTACAGCAGTCTGCATTCTCACCAGCAGTGAACTAGTCTTCCCTTTTCTCCACATTCTCCCCAGCACTTATAGTTTTTTTGATGATAGACATTCTGACACCAGATATCTAGGTGAGGTGATATCTCATTGTGGTTTTAATTTGCATTTCTCTGATGATCAGTGACTGATCATTTTCTCCTATGTCTCTTGGCCATTTGTATATCTGCTTTGGAGAAATGTCTATTCAGGTCTTCTGTCTATTTTTAATTGGATTGTTTGTTTTCCTTTTGTTGAGTTGTATGAGTACTTTATATATTTTGGATATTAACCCCTTATCAGATGTATCATTGGCAAATATGTTTTCCCATACAGGGGGTTCCCTTTTCATTTTGATGGTGGTTTCTTTTGCTGTCAGAAGCTTTTTATTTTGATGTAGTCCCATTTGTTTATTTTCTCCTTGGTTTCCTTTGCCCTAGGACATGTATCTGTATATTGCTATGTGAGATGTGTGAGATTTTACTGCCTATGTTCTCCTCTAAGATTTTTATGGTTTCATGCCTTACATTTAAGTCTTTCACCCATCTTGAGTTTATTCTTGTTTATGGTGTAAGTTGATGGTCTAGTTTCATCTTTTTGCATGTGTTTGTCCTGTTTTCCAAACACCATTTGTTGAAGAGACTGTCTTTATTCCATATTATGTTCTTGCCTCCTTTGTCAAATATTAATTGACTGTAATGGTGTGGGTCAATTTCTGGGATCTCTGTTCTAGTCCATTGGCCTCTATGCCTGTTCTTGTGCCAGTACCAATTTGCTAATATTTTGTTAAGGATTTTAGCATCTGTGTTCAACAGGAATATTGGCCTGTAATTTTCTTTCTGTGCAGTGTCTTTATCTGGTTTTGGAATTAGGATAATGTTGGCTTCATAAAAAGAACTTGGAAGCCGAAACCGGTTTGGCTCAGTGGATAGAGCGTCGGCCTGCGGACTGAGAGGTCCCGGGTTCGATTCCGGTCAAGGGCATGTACCTGGGTTGCGGGCACATCCCCGGTGGGGGATGTGCAAGAGGCAGCTGATCGATGTTTCTCTCTCATCGATGTTTCTAACTCTCTCTATTTCTCTCCCTTCCTCTCTGTGAAAAATCAATAAAATAGATTAAAAAAAAAAAAAAGAATGATTTAGGAAAGATGTAAAAAAAAAAAAAAAAGAACTTGGAAGTGTTCCTTCCTCTTGAATATTTTTGGAATGGTTTGAGGAGGATAGGTGTTAGCTCTTCTTTGAATGTTTGGTAAAATTCTCCTGTAAATCCATCCACTGCAAACACTGCCCCGGACTGCACAGGAAGGCAAAAGCCGGCAAAATCAGGGGCTAGCTCCGTGGGGGAAGAGAGTACAGCTCAGATCAAGGACAATCACAGTGTGAGACTCAAGGCAGGTCCAGCCTCTGGGCTAAGGAGTCCCTGAGGACTGGACCACTAGGGGATTCAACCTCTTGGACCTCAATCAGGTTGCCCAGGGCCAGAAAGGGACAGTGACGCACAATCACCTGCACTAGAGAAGCTCTCAGGAGGCCCAGGATAGACACACCAGTGGACCAGATTCAACAACATGAGAACAAAATTCAGCGAGCCACACAAATAGTGAACCCAAAGGTCTTTGAGTGTGTATGACTTTGTTTTTTGGTGTGAATATGATTTTTGTTTTTGTTTTTGTGGTTTGTCTGTCTCCCCTCCTCCTCCTCCCTTCTTCTTTTTTTTTTTTTTTTTTTTACATTTTTTTTTATTGTTTAAAGTATTACATATCTCCTTTTTTCCCTGATTGGCACCCTGCCAGGCACTCCCACCCCAGAGGGCAACCCCCCACTGCCCTAGTGTCTGTGTCCATTGGCTATGCTAATATGCATGCATACAAGTCCTTGGGTTAATCTCGACCTCCCACGCCCTCCCCTGCCTTTACTCTGGGGATGGGCGTTCTGTTCAGTGTTAACTTGTCTCTGGATCTATTTTTGTTCAACAGATTATGTTGATCATTATATCGCACATATGAGGAATATCATGTGATATTTATCTTTCTCTGACTGGCTTATTTTGCTTAGTATAATGCTCTCCAGTTCCACCCATGCTGTTGCAAATGGTAAAAATTCCTTCTTTTTTATAGCAGCTTAGTATTCCATTGTGCAGATGTACCACAGTTTTTTAATCCATTCATCTGCTGATGGGCACTTAGGCTGTTTCCAAATCTTAGCTATAGTAAATTGTGCTTCTATGAACGTAGTGCTGCATATATCCTTTCTGATTGGTGTTTTTGTTCTTGGGATATATTCCTAGAATTGGGATTACTGGCTCAAATGGGAGTTCCATTTTTAACTTTTAGGAAACTCCATACTTTTTCCACAGTGGCTGCACAAGTCTGCATTACCACCAGCAGTTCAGGAGGATTCCTTTTTCTCTGCATCTTCAACAACACTGGTCATTTGTTGATTTGTTGACAATAGCCATTCTGACAGGTGTAAGATGGTAACTCACTGTGGTTTTGATTTGCTTCTTTTGGATGATTAGTGACTTTGAGCATGTTTTCATATGTCTCTCAGCCTTCTGTAGGTCCTCTTTTGAAAGTGTCTATTTAGGTCCTTTGCTAATTTTTTGATTGGATTGTTTATCTTCCTTTTGTTAAGTTGGATGAGTTCCTTATAAATTTAGGAGATTAAAACCTTATCTGAGATACCATTGGCAAATATGTTCTGCCATGCAGTGGGCTTTTTTGTTGTTTTGTTGATGGTTTATTTTGCTGTGCAGAAGCTTTTTATTTTGATGTAGTCTCATTTGTTTATTTTTCCCTTAGTTTCCATTGCCTTAGGAGCTATATCGGTAAAGATATTGCTACAACAAATGTCTGATATTTTGCAGTCTATGGAGTCTTTTAATATTTTTATGGTTTCCCATCTTACATTTAAGTCCTTTAACAATTTGTGTTTGTTTTGTGTATGGTGTAAGTTGGTGATCTAATTTCATATTTTTTTTTGCATGTATCTGACCAATTTTCCCAGAAGCATTTAGTGAAGAAACTGCCATGACTCCATTATATGATCTTGCCTCCTTTGTCAAATATTAATTGAACATAATGGCTTGGGGCAATTTCTGGATTCTCTGTTCTGTTCCATTGGTCTATATGTCTGTTCTTGTTCCAGTACCAGGCAGTTTTGAGAACTGTGGCTTGGTAATATAGCTTGATATATGGTGTTGTGATCACTCCAACTTTGTTATTCTTTCTCAGGATTGCTGTGGCTATTGGGGTCTTTTTTTATTCCAGATGAATTTTTGGAGAGTTTGTTCTAGATCTTTGACATATGCCGTTGGTATTTTAATGGGGATTGTATTGCATCTGTAGATTGCTTTGGGTAGTATGGAAATTTTAATGATATTGATTCTACCAATCCATGAACACGGTATTTTCTTCCATTTGTTTATGGCTTCCTCTATCTTTTTTTTTCCTCCATATCCTGTAGTTTTCCAAGTACAGGTCTTTTACCTCCTTACTTAAGTTTATTTCTAAGTATCTTACTTTTTTTTTGCAATGGTGAACGGTTTTTTTTTTTGTTTTTTTTTAGTTTCTCTTTCTGTGAGTTCATTATTGGTGTATAAAAAAGCCATAGATTTCTGGGTGTTAATTTTCTTTCCTGTGCCATTGCCTAATTCATTTATTAAGTCTGGTACTTTTTTGATGGAATTTCTTGGTTTTTTTTTTAATGTACAATATCATTTCATCTGTGAATAATGATAGTTTTACTTCTTCTTTTCCAATTTGGATGCCTTTTATTTCTTCTTGCCTGGTCACTATGGCTAGCACTTCCAGTACTATATCAAACAGGAGTGGTGAAAATGAGCATCTGTGTCTTGTTCCTGCTCTTAGGAGAAATAAATTTAGGTTTTGTCTATTGAGTATGATGTTGGTTGTAGGTTTGTCATATAAGGCTTTTATTATGTTGAGGTATGATCCCTCTATTCCCACTTTGCTGAGAGTTTTTATCAAGAAAGGGTGTTGGATTTTGTTAAATGCTTTTTTATTTCATCAATTGATACGATTATGCGATTTATGTGTATCAATTTGTTTATGTGATGTATCACATTTATTGATTTGTGGATATTTTACCATCCTTGCATCCCAGGAATAAATCCCACTTTGTCCTGGTGTATGATCCTTCTAATGTAATGCTGGATCCGATTTGCTAGAATTTTGTTGAGGATTTTGCATCTATGTTCATCAGGGATATTGGTCTGTAGTTCTCTTTCTTTGTGGTGTCTTTCTCTAGTTTTTAAATTAGGCTAATGCTGATTCATAGAAAGATCTTGGAAGTGTGCCTTGCTCTTGAATTTTTTGGAATAGTCTGAGGAGGATAGGTTTTAGTTCTTTTAATGCTTGATAGAACTCCCCTATAGAGCCATCTGGACCAGGGCTTTTGTTTGCTGGAAGATTTTTGATTATTGCTTCAATTACATCAGTACCTCTCGGCCTATTCAGGTTTTGTTATTCATCATGATTGAGTTTTGGGAGCTTGCATTTTTCTAAGAATATGTCCATTTCATCTAGGTTGTCCAGTTTGTTGGAATTGAGGTGTTCATAGTATTTTTACATATTCCTTTCTATTTCTGTTGGGTCAATTGTTACATCACCTATTTCATTTCTGATTTTGTTGGTTTGGGTCCTTTTTCTTTGCTTCTTGTTGAGCCTGGCTAGAGGTTCATCAATCTTGTTTATCCTTTCAAAGTACCAGCTCTTGGTTTTATTGATCTTTTGTATTTTTTTTTCTTTTTTTTGTTATCTATGTCATTTATTTCCACTCTGATCTTTATTATTTCCTTCCTTCTGCTTACTCTGGGCTTTTATTGTTACCCTCTTTCTAATTCTTTGAGTTGTATGGTTAGATAATTTATTACCATTTTTTTCTTTATTTCTTTTTTCTTTTTCTTTTTTATGTAGACCTGTAGAACTATGCACTTCCCTCTCAAGACTGCTTTCACTGTGTCCCATAGATTTTGGATTGTTGTATTTTCATTGTCGTTTATTACCCAGATGCTTTTTATTTCTTCTTTGATCTCTTTGGTAACCTAGTCATTTTTTAATAGCATGCTATTTAGCCTCTAAGTGTTTGATTTTTTTCAATGTTTTTATTGTAGTTGATTTCTAGATTATGCCATTGTGATCTGAGTAGATGCTTGATATTAGTTGTAAGTTCTTGAATTTGAAGAGACTTTGCTTGTGTCCCAATATGTGGTATATCTTTGAAAATGTCCCATGTGCACTTGAGAAGAATGTATATTCTGTAGCTTTGGGGTGAAATGTTTTGAAGATGTCAATTAATTCCAACTGATCTAGTGATTCATTTAGGATTGATTTTTGTTGTTGATTTTTGTTTAGAGGATTTATCCAGTGTTGTAAATAGGGTATTAAAGTCCCCTATGACTATGCTGCTGTCAATCTCTCCCTTGATATCTTCCAGAAGGGTTTTTTTTTTTTTTTATGTATCTGGGTGTTCCTGTATTGGGTGCATATATGTTTACCAGAGTTATACCCTCTTGTTGAATTGGTCTCTTTTGTATTATGAAGTGGCCTTCCTTAGCTCTTGTTATGTCCTTCACTTTTAGATCTAATTTGTCAGATATTAGTATTGCTACCCCAGCTTTTATTTCATTTCCATTCACCTGATAATTTTTTTTCCATCCCTTCACTATCAGTCTGTGTGAGTCCCTTGTTCTGAGGGTGGTCTCTTGTAGACAGAATATTCATGGGTCATATTTTCTTATCAAGCTTCCCTCTCTCTTTTGATTGGAGCATTTACTCCATTTTCATTTAAGGTTATTATTGATAGGTAATTATTTGTTGCCATTTTTATTCTTTTTGCCTGTTTTCCTTCTTTGCTTCCTATTTCATCTTTTTATAGCAGTCCCTTTAGAATTTCTTTCATTGCTGGTTTGGTGGTAATAAACTTCACTGGTCCTTTTATTGTCTGTGAAGCTCTTTATTTCACCTTCAATTTTGAATGATAGCCTTGCTGGATATAGTATTCTTGGATTCAGACCCTTGTTTTGAATCACTCTGTATATTTCATTACATTCCTTTCTGGCCTGCTGTGTTTCTTTTGAGAAATCAGTTCATAGTCTAATGAGAGATCCCTTATAGGTAACTTTCTGTCTCTCTTTGGCAGCCTTTAAGATCTTTACTTTATCATTGGTGTTTGCCTATTTATTTATTTATTTATTTATTTATTTCTGTATGCATTAATTAATTAATTAATTTAAAATACACATGTTGTTTATTTTCTAACAATTATATAGCATTTACTCTGGCAGCTTGTTCCAAGAAATAAATAAATATATATATATATATATATATACATATATATATATATATATATATAAATTGTCTAAAGTTTTACATATGTCTGCTTTTTCCCAATTGACCCCTGCCCCAGCAATTCCCACCCCGTGCAAGTCCCCACTGCCCCAGTGTCTTTGTCCATTGGTTATTCTAATATGTATGCATATGCATCCTTTGGTTGCTCTCTATCCCTTCCCACTTCCTCTGCCATTTGTCTCTGGATCAATTCTTGTTCATGAAATTATGTTGATCATTATATACCACATATGAGTGAGATAATGTGATATTCATATTCCTCTCACTGGCTTATTTCGCTTAGCATAATGCTCTCCAATTCCATTCATGCTGTTGCAAATGGTAAAAGTTCCTTCATTTTTATAGCGGCATGGTATTCCATTGTGTACAGGTACCACAGGTTTTAGTCCACTCATCTGCTGATGGGCACTTAGGCTGTTTCCAAATCTTAACTATTTTAAATTGTGCTGCCATGAACATAGGGGTGCATATATCCTTTATGATTGGTGTTTCTGGTTTCTTGGGAAATAGTCCTAGAAGTGGGATTACTGGGTAAAATGAAAGTTCAATTTTTAACTTTTTGAGGAAAATACATACTGTCTTCCACAGTGGCTGCATCAGTCTGCATTCGTACCCGCAGTCCACATCCTCCTCAGCACTTGTCATTTGTTGATTTGTAGATGATAGCCATTATGACAGGTGTGAGATGATATCTCATGGTTGTTTTGATTTATATCTTTTTTCAATGTCCTGTAGCTTTCTGAGTTCAGGTCTTTTACATCCTTAGTTAAGTTTATTCCTAGATATCTTAATATTTTTGGTGCCATGGTAAATGGGATTTTTGTTTGTTTGTTTGTTTATCTTTCTGTGAGTTCATTATTGGTGTATAAAAAAACCCATAGATTTCTGGGTGCTAATTTTGTATCTTGCTATATTGCCGAATTAATTTATTAGGTCTAGTAGTTTTTTGATGGTGTCTTTGGGATTTTCTATGTATAGTATCATGTCATCTGAAAATAAGGACAGTTTTACTTCTTCTTTTCCAATTTTGATGCCTTTTATTTCTTCTTCTTGTCTGATTGCTATGGCTAATACTTGCAGTACTATATCAAACAGGAGTGGTGAAAGTGGCATCCCTGTCTTGTTCCTGTTCTTAGGGGAAATGGATTTAGCTTTTGCCCATTGAGTATGATGTTCGCTGTAGGCTTGTCATATAAGGATTTAATTATGTTGTGGTATGATCCTCTATTCCCACTTTGCTGAGTGGTTTTATCAAGAAAAGGTGTTCGATTTTGTCAATTTTTTTTGGATCAATTGTATGATTATGTGATTTTTGTTTCTCAATTTATGTGACATATCACATTTATTGATTTGTGGATATTGTATCATCCTTGCATCCCTGGAATAAATCCCACTTGGTCATGGTGTATGATCTTTCTCATGTATTGGTGAACTTGATTTGCTACAATTTTGTTGAGGATTTTAGGATCTATGTTCATCAAGGATATTGGCCAGTAGTTCTCTTTTATTTTGTGGTATCTTTATCTGGTTTTGGGATTAGGGTGATGCTGGTTTCATAGAAAGAGCTTGGAAGTGTGGCTTCCCTTGCATTTTTTGGAATAGTCTGAGGAGGACAGGTTTTAGTTCTTCTTTGAAGCTTGGTAGAATTCCCCTGTAAAGCCATCCAGACTAGTGCTTTTATTTCCATCTGCTAAGAAAAACCTTTTGCCATTTGGGCCTCATCCTCCGGAAATTCTGTTTCTTTGTTACTAATGTTGTGGCCCCACACCATAACAAAGAAACAGAATTTCAAGAGGATGAGGCCCAGAAATAAGGATTTTAAAAAGATTCCCAGGTGATTCTAATGTGAAGCCAAGATTGAGAACCACTGCTCTATGCGATAATCTGACCTTGTCACAGATTGCCTCACCAGCTGTGTTTAATTTGCCAATTCCAGGTGGGTATTTTTCGATTCAGCTGTTCCTTCTATCTGTTCTGTGAGAAGGCGCAGGGCCCGCACATGTATTTGGCTCCGCTTTGTCTCCCCCCTGGAAAGACTTTTTAGGCGCCTGTGGTTGGGGAGGCTGGAGTCCCAGTGTTTGTGGGTTCTCAGCTGAGGCAGCTGGTCCCTGGCTGTTGTGATTGTAGGGTCCCAGGAGGTAATCAAGGTCTCCCCAGTTGAAGGTAACACTGTGCTTCTGATCACAGCTGGTCTTTCCTTCAAGATGGTGTGGTCTCTGTCACAGAGCTAGCTGCTCCGGGAGAGATTTCAGCATTAGTAGAGGCTGCCCGGCCAGGGGAGCCTGTTCTGCGAGTCCCCAATAGTCCTGTGGAATATAGATGTCCCTCACTCACAAATACAGACGCTCCCCACATGTCCATGCACTTTCCTTTCATTTTCTCACTCACAAATTTGCTTGCAGCCTGCTGTCCCATCAGCAGCCATCTTGGATCTCAGGTGTTTGCCAATTTAATTATGATGTGTCTTGGTGTCTTTTTTGTTTCATCTTGTTTGGGACTCTGTGAGCTTCTTGGACTTGTGTGAGTTTTTTTTTTCCAAATATCAGGGAAGTTTTCTGTCATTATTTCTTCAAACAGGTTTTTCTATCCCTTGTTCAGTTTCCTCTCCTTTTGGCACCCCTATGATGCGGATGTTGTTTTGTTTCATGCTGTCTCAAAACTCCCAAAGGCTCTCCTCCTTTTTTTTAAAGTTTCTTTTTCCAATTGCTGCTCTCCCTGGGTGTTTTTTTCCTGTCTTGTCTTCGAGCTCACTGATGAGGTCCTCAGCTTCTTCTAGTCTAATGCTGATACTTTCTATTGTGTTCCTTATTGCAGAGATATCATTTTTCATTTCTTCTTGGTTCTTCATTTCCTCTTGATTTTTACACATATCGTTGAATATGTTTTCCATCCTTTTCAGTGTTCTTATGACCATTGCTCTGAATTCTTTCTCTGACAAATTGCTTGCCTCTGTTTTATTTACTTCTTTTTCTGGTGATTCCTCCTCTTCTTTCGTATAGGAGCTGTTTCTTTGTCTCCCCATTTTCACTGCTCTCAAGGTGTCTGGTTATGTGGCTCACTCTCTACCACGTTGACTAAATGCACAAAATATAACTCTGCAAGACATGACACAGAGGGAACAAAAAAACGACTGTATTCATGACACCAATAACCCCAGATAAAGGTGACCAGCAGAGAAAAGAGACTTAGGGGAGAGAAAAGAGTGCAAAAATCATATTGAGAAAAGGAAAAAAGGTAAGACAGAAAAGAAAAAGAAGAAAAGAGAAGGGAATATATATATATATATATGTATATGTGAGGAAAGCTCCACAAAACCAACAACTAAACCACAAAGTGCAAACAACAAAAATCCTGAAAAAAAGGAGAGGAGCTGAATCTGAAGAGACAGAGCTTATCTTCAGAAGGTAAGGTAAAGGTTTTGAATGAATGGGGAATGGTCATAATTCGGTATAGAGGAGGTAGAAAGAGAATGAGTGTATAAGAAGAAAACTAAAAAAAAAAATACTCAATAGTAAAAAGAAAGATTTCCTCTTTCTTTAATCTATCTATCTATATATTCATCTATTTTTGGAAAAGGAGAATAGAGTAGGGAGCAGATAGGCCTGAGTTTGTTGAGTGAAACTAGTAGAAGAAGAGAATGAGTGAGGAGAGGAAAAACAAAACATAAATCATAAATCAAAAAAACTAACAATCAAACAAGAAGAAGAAGAAAAAGAATTGGCTAGTGAATACAGAGAAAAGAGAACAGTGCATGGACTTGGAACAGGGGAGAGGAAATTAGATATATGAGTAATCCAGCAGAAACTACTATGATAGTAATGCATGAATAGAGCAGATAAAGATCAATTTTTATCAAGAAGTAAAAAGAAAGAGAAAAACTAAAGCAGGAACAGAAGAGAAACAGGATGAAAAAAGGAGAATTGGAAGAAATGGTTGGCATAAAAGAAAATTTAGATAGATTAAAACAATGATAAATATAATAATAAAATTAAAATAAAGATAGAATGTAAAACACTAATCCAAAAAATATCAAAAAATTTTAAAATAAATAAATAAATATATATATATATATATCTAGGTCAGTGGTCGGCAAACTGCGGCTCGCGAGCTACATGTGGCTCTTTGGTCCCTTGAGTGTGGCTCTTCCACAAAATACCGACTTTTGCACACGGGCCACAAAGTTTCAATCACACTGTACATGCACGCTCGCACGTGGTATTTTGTGGAAGAGCCACACTCAAGGGGCATGTGGCTCACGAGCCACAGTTTGCCAACCACTGGCCTAGGTGACCATCTGACCAGCAGACTGGCCAACCACCCAGTAGATATGATGTGCACCAACAACCAGGGGGAAGATGCTCAATGCAGGAGCTGCCAAGCCACAGCAACTTTACAGAGTGCCCTCTCACACTCCGCGACCCCTCGAAGGATGTCAGACTGCCCATCTTGACCCGATCCCCACAGTCCAGACCAAGGACCCCACCAGTGCACGGATTCATGCACTGAGCTTCTAGTAATAATAATATGTAAAGATAATTTTAAAATAAAATAAAGAAAAATTTAGTTTCTCAAGTAAAAGATAAAAAAGTGAAGTAGTGAAGCTCATTCACTTCAGCTGAGTATTTAATGTCCCATGGGGGGTGATCTAAGACCTCTCTCCACTGTCCTGTCTGCCAATGTCTCAGCTTCCTGCTAGATAGTCAGCACTCTGTTGAAGCTCCCAGTGATCCATTGCTCCTATGCGCCAGATGCCACTACCTTGATTTCAGCCAGGTGGGATCAATCTGTCTGCTTTGTTTCTCTGCCTGTTTTCAGTAGTGTTTACACAAGCTTCTATTTCTCACATGGCCTCAATGTGGTGGTGTTTGTGTATTAGTTTCCAGGACCAAATGGCCCCAGTCCCCAAGGGTTCCCTGGGAATATTTTGAATATTTGTTTCCTTGTCCAGCACAAGGCTGGGTGTGCCTGCGTTGCTAGGAGGGGCCAGGTCTCCAGGAGAAAAATATCTGTTCAGGGTTGGAGGGATCAGACTGTCCCAGATCTGGCTTCCTGATCACCTCCCCTTATTTTGTTCCCCAGCTTGCACAAAACCACCTTTCCCTGCACTGCAGCCTAGGTGAGTGTTTGTGATTGAAAGATCCTGAGTTTAATGGGTAAAAGCAAGGAAATTATAAAGACAGAGCAACCTCGCCACTGTGCGTCTTCCCTTCGCCCCCTCCCCTGGCACTGAGTGGCTGGTGCAGAACTTCAGGCTGCCTTTCTGGGCGCAGCCTCCCACAACTGTGGGCTTAGATCTAGAGCCCCCCACTTACAGCAGCCCTGTGGACACCATTCCACAGTCGAGAGCTACACCCCCAATGTACATGGACTTGGTGCAGCGCAGTCTTGCTCTGACACTCTAATCTCAGCTGCGTGCATTTCTCCCTCCAGCCCTGATCGCTGATCCCACTGGTCTCCCAACTATCTCTGACCTTTCTGTGCATGGATTGTCTCCCCAGCTGTGTTTAATTTACCAATCCCAGGTGGATATTGTTCAATTCAGCTTTTTCTTCTATCTGTTCCGTGAGAAGGTGCTGGACCTGTCCACCTATTCAGCCTCCATTCTGTATCCCCTTGGACAAACTTTTTAGGAGCCTGCAGCTGAGGAGGCTGGAGTCTCAGTGTTTATGGGTTCTCAGCTGAGGCAGCTGGTGCCTGGCTGGTGTGGCTGTAGAATCCCAGGTGGTGCCCAAGGTCTCCCTGGGTGGAGGTGAGGCTGAGCTCCCAGTTACAGCTGCTCTTCCCTTCAAGATGGCACGGTCTCTGTGCTTTTCTTCTTCTTGCTTATCTCTAATTTCTCTTTCCTTTGATTCTGTTCTACTTATTACTTTTAAGTTTTTTATTTTGTTTTTCCTTTTTTTTTCTCATTTCTTTTCCATTTTACTTTTCCTATCTATATCTTAATTACCAATTATCACTACATTTTAAATTCATTATTATTATTATTTCATTTATTTACTGTTTCCTCTACTTTTTTTTCTTTCTTAATAGTTCTTGTATTTATTTATTTATTTATTTATTTATTTATTTATTTATTTATTTATTTATTTTTTAATTTCTTTATTGGTTAAGGTATTACAAATGTGTCCTCATCCCCCCATTAACCCCCAACCTCCCCCCCCCACTCATGCTCTCATCCCCCTGTTGTTCGTGTCCATTGGTTTGGCTTATATGCATGCATACAAGTCCTTTGGTTGATCTCTTCCCCTTACCCCCACCCCCAACTTTCCCTCTGGGGATTGATAGTCTGATCGCTGTTTCTCTGTCTTTGGATCTGTCCCTATTCATCAGTCTATGTTGTTCTCTATATTCCACAAATGAGTGAGATCATGTGGTATTTATCTTTCCCTGACTGGCTTATTTCACTAAGCATAATGCTCTCCAATTCCATCCATGCTGTTACAAATGGCAAGAGTTCCTTCTTTTTTACCAAAGGGTAGTATTCCATTGTGTATATGTACCACAGTTTTTTAATTCACTCATCTGCTGATGGGCACTTAGGCTGTTTCCAAATCTTAGCTATGGTGAATTGTGCTGCTATGAACATAGGGGTGCATATATCCTTTCTGATTGGTGTTTCTGACTTCTTGGGATATATTCCTAGAAGTGGGATCACTGGGTTAAATGGGAGTTCCATTTTTAGTTTTCTGAGGAAACTCCATACTGTTCTCCACAGTGGCTGCACCAGTCTGCAATCCCACGAGCAGTGCACAAGGGCTCCTTTTTCTTTGCCTCCTCACCAGCATTTGTCATTTGTTGATATGTTGAAGATAGCCATTCTGACAGGTGTGAGATGGTACCTCATTGTCATTTTGATTTGCATCTCTCCTATAATTAGTGACTTTGAGCTTGTTTTCATATGTCTTTCGGCCTTCTGTATGTCCTCTTTCAAAAAGTGTCTGTTTAGGTCCGTTGCCCATTTTTTGATTGGATTGTTTAACTTCCATTTGTTAAGTTGTATGAGTTCCCTGTAAATGTTTGAGATTAAACCCTTATCAGTGATATCATTGGCAAATATGTTCTCCCATGCAGTGGGCTTTCTTGTTGTTTTGTTGATGGTTTCCTTTGCTGTGTAGAAGCTTTTTATTTTTATGTAGTCCCATTTGTTTATTTTCTCTTTAGTTTCCATTGCCCTAGGAGCAGTATCAGAGAAGAAATTCTTTCAGCATATGTTTGTGATTTCGCTACCTGTGGATTCCTCTATTATTTTTATGGTTTCCCGTCTTATGTTTAAGTCCTTTATCCATTTTGAGTTTATTTTTGTGTATGGTCTGAGTTGGTGGTCTAGTTTCATCTTTTTGCATGTATCTGTCCAATTTTCCCAACACCATTTATTGAAGAGACTGTCTTGACTCCATTGTATGCTCTTGCCTCCTTTGTCGAATATTAATTGAGCATATTGGTTCTGGTCGATTTTGGGTTCTCTATTTTATTCCATTGATCTATATGTCTGTTCTTGTGCCAGTACCAGGCAGTACAATATCTGCAAATCAATAAACGTGATACATCACATAAACAAATTGAGAGATAAAAATCACATAGTCATATCAATTGATGCAGAAAAAGCATTTGACAAAATTCAACACCCTTTCTTGATAAACTCTCAGCAAGGTAGCATTAGAAGGATCATACCTCAACATAATAAAAGCCTTCTACGACAAACCCAAAAACAACATCATAATCAATGGGCAAAAACTCAAACCATTTCCCGTAAGAACAGGAACAAGACATGGATGCCCCCTCTCACCACTCCTGTTCAACAGAGTACTGGAAGTATTAGCCATTGCTATCAGACAAGAAGAAGAAATAAAAGGCATCCAAATTGGAAAAGAAGAACTAAAACTGTCCTTCTTTGCAGATGACATGATACTGTACATAGAAAACCCTAAAGACTCCATCAAAAAATTATTAGACTTAATAAATGAATTTGGCAATGTAGCAGGATACAAAATTAATGCCAAGAAATCTAAGGCATTTCTTTACACCAATAGTGAACTTACAGAAAGGGAAACTAAAAAAGCAATCCCATTTACCATCGCACCAAAATAATTAAGATACCTAGGAATAAACTTAACTAAGTAGGTAAAAGACTTATATGTGAAAAACTACAGGATGCTGAAAAAAGAGATAGAGGAAGACATAAACAAATGGAAGAACATACCGTGTTCATGGATTGGTAGAATCAACATCATCAAAATGTCCATACTACCCAAAGCAATCTATAGAGTCAGTGCAACCCCTATTAACTTACCAAGGGCATATTTCACAGATCTAGAACGAACATTTCAAAAATTCATCTGGAATAAAAGAAGACCTCGAATAGCTGCAGCAATCCTGAGAAAGTAGAACAAAGTAGGTGGGATCTGAATACCAGATATCAAGCTGTAGTACAAAGCCACAGTTCTTTTAGCTTCCTCCTTGCTTCCATATAGCCATTTTTTCTCCTTCCTCTTTCTCCCTTTTTCTTTATATCCCCTCTACGTCTTTGGTTGCATGTCTTTTCGTATTATTCCTGTTTTTGCTTTGCTTCTCTTATTTTTTACTCCTTAGTCTTTCTTGTTGTTGTTGCTTTTCTCATTGAATAAAGCTATCCAGCATCTACTTCAGAGCATGAAAAAGCACTCCTTAAATAACAAAGAATTAGAGGCTTTGGATTCAAATATTCCAAGGCATTCACCAATTTCTAGCTTTGTAGTCTGTGTAAGTGATCCCATCTCTCAGTTTCCTTATGTGAAATACAGTAAAAGTAAATATCTCCCAACAGCATTATGTAAAGCAACTAGCCCAATAAATGATGGCTAATAATATCTATTACAATAGGAGATTCATCCTCCTTTTCCTGAAATTATTTCTTAGTCTATCTCTATATAGCAACAATCAGCTAAAATTTTGCTCTTACTAGCCAGGAAAAAGAAAAATCAGATATTGCTCCAGCTTAACTGCTGAAATGATCCTGGATTCATAGGAATGAATAATCTCAGATGTTATGGTTTTGAATGAGTGTCTATATTTCTATTGGAGGTACAGTTAGAAATGGTCAAGGAGCAAAATGTTTAAAAATAAAATGTACTCTTTAGCTCAATAACTTTAATTCCAAAATATTTGTGAAAACAACCCTTGGAGAGCATTATGCTAAGTGAAATAAGCCAGTCAGAGAAAGATAAATACCGCATGATCTCACTCATTTGTGGACTATAGAGAACAACAAAGACTGATGAACAGGGACAGATCCAGAGACAGAGAAACAGTGATCAGACTGTCAATTCCCGGAGGGAAAGTAGGGGAGAGTGGGGGTAAGGGGAAGAGATCAACATAAAGGACTTGTATGCATACATATAAGGCAAACCAATGGACACAGACAACAGGGGGATGAGAGCATGAGGACGGGGGGAAGTGGGGGGTTAATGGGGGAATGAGGACACATTTGTAATACATTAACCAATAAAAAAATTAAAGATTAAAAAAAAGAAATTGTTTTTGTACTTGCTTTTCCTTTAATGGATTTTAATAAATATGTATCTGTTCATGGTCCTTGGGTATCAGGGTTCTTTCCTGTGAGTTTTCCATTGATTATTCAGGAAGCCTTTCTGTATTTCAGTTGTAATGCCAGCTTGTTCCTGGGAGCATGTTGGTGCAGCACCCTCCTATTCTGCTGTCATTTTTAATCCTGCTTAGTGGTTTTTAGTTCAAGAAACAATGACAGGAACTTAATAGGAACTGTAGGCTGGGGAAGAATCTATCCTTCCTTAGGTTTTAAAAAAATATTTTTATTGATTTCATAGAGGAAAGGAGAGAGATAGAAACATCAATGATGAGAGAGAATCATTGATTGGCTTCCTCCTGCATGCTCTCTATCAGGGATCGAGCCTGAAACCCGGGTATGTGCCCTAACTCTAAACTCACAATATTTTTCCAGTAATTATTTTTTAACTAACTGCTTCTGTTATTTGGTTATAAATATCACACACACACACACACACACACACACACACACACACACACAGTATATATTTATCTTTATTTTCAGTCTTTAAAATATTCAGTCCTTTGAATTTTTTTTAAATTTTATTGAATTTATTGGGTTGACTTTGGTTAGTAAAATTATATATGTTTCAAGTGTACATTTTCTGTATATTGTATTGTGTTTTACCCCCCCTCAAAGCCACATCTGCTTCCATCACCATCTATCTTTCTTCAACCCTCATCTACCGCACCCCCCCCCCCCATTTCCCTTTCCCTCTGGTAATCACTATAGTGTGGTCTGTGTCTATGAGTTTTATTTTTCTGTTTGTTTAATACCTTAAAACAGTGTAAGAATAGCTCAGTCAGCAAACATTTCACCAACTTAAATCCCTTTAAAATTGTCACATGAACATTTGTTACTATAGGACAAGATATTTTAATTCATTCTCTATAAAATCTACTTTATAAATTTAGACCTTATCGAGCCACATATTCAAGGTTCTGGAAACTCACATTATTTTTTTATGTGCTTTAAGCTTCCATGTTTCTGGACATAAGATAACAATATAAAGGCTTTATTATTGTACTGTTTTTGAACCCAGGAAAAAGTTTTGTGCTTGTCAGACATCAGAGTTTCTTTGTGCTTTGTTGCCTTAAATGGATCAAGTCAAGTACATGTTTTTTTTGCCAAAGTCATTCTATTGAAATACCAGTGTGCCCACATTTAAAAAGCCACCCCATACCACTGCACTGCTGCTGATGTCTTTTATATCTGGGAAGGGCTGTTTCTCCTCATGAAAACAGTAATTCATTTTAGCAGCTGACTCTCTTGACAATCTTAATGTCAAACTTGAAAATGACAAGGTGACAGTTTTGCTTTTCTTGAACAGAACATAGTGCAAATTAACTATCCTATCTAATAATAGACAAAGATAGAAATTAACCGTACCTCTGCTACACCTCCCATTGGCTAATCAGTGAGATATGCAAATTAACCACCAACAAAGATGGCGGCCGGCAGCCATGCAGCTGAAGCGAGCAGGAGGATTGCTTGCTCCAATGATGGAGGAAGCCAAGCTTCCTCCCTGCTGCGGCCAGGCTCTGAGCTCCACTCTAAACAACAAAGTTGCAATTATAGAAGCTAAACAAACCCCAGATACCTGCTTTAAGCAGGCTGTGGCCTTGAAGCTGGAGCGGCAACAAAGTTTCAATTATAGAAGGTAAATGAATCCCAGAATAAAAAAAAAAAGAAGAAAAAAAGGAGAGGCTGGGAGCTTCAGTCGCCGGTGGGCTTAGCCAGCCTGAAAACCCTCAGCCCCTCATCCAGACTGGACAGGCACCCCAGTGGGGACCCCCACCCTAAAGGGGGTGTGACCAGCTGCAAACAGCTATAAGCCCCTCACCCAGGCTGGCCAGGCACCCAAGCAGTACCCTGACCCTGATCCGGGACACCTTTTAGAGCAAACCAGCTGGCCCCCACCCATGCACCAGGCCTCTATTCTATATAGTAAAAGGGTAATATGCAAACTGACCCTAACAGCAGAAAGACTGGGAATGACTGGTCACTATGACACACACTGACCACCAGGGGGCAGACACTCAATGCAGGAGCTGCCCTCTGGTGGTCAGTGAGCTCCCACATGGGGGAGCTCTGCTCAGCCACAAGCCAGGCTGATGGTTGCCAGTACAGCGGTGGTGGTGGGAACCTCTCCTGCCTCCTCAGCAGCACTAAGGATGTCCGACTGCAGCTTAGGTCTGCTCCCTGCTGGCAAGTGGACCTCCCCTGAGGGCTGCCAGGCTGCCAGAGGGAGGTCTGATTGCCATCTTAGGCCCAATCCCCCGGGGAGCAGACCTAAGCCAGCAGGTGGTCATCCCCCAAGGGGTCCCAGACTGCGAGAGGGCACAGGCCAGGCTGAGGGCCCCACCTCCCCCCACCCCCGAGTGCACAAATTTTTGTGCATCGGGCCTCTAGTTTGAATATAAGAATTGTGACTGTATTTAGAGCCATTTTTCTATTTTTACTTTTTCTGATTAATATGTATAGGTTTTAGGGTCTCATTTATATGATTACATAGTCTATAAAGTCATTGAAGCTGATGTATGAAGACATTTTAGGGTACTATGATCTGTTTCTGAAACCTGCTATTGTATAATTTAACAATTTATATGAAGGTAAAGTTATTATTTTTGTATTTTTTTCTTTATTGATTAAGGTTTTACATATGTGGCTTTATCCCCTCATTGCCGCCCCCCATGCCCCCACTTATGCCCTCATGCCCCGGAGTCTGTGTCCATTGGTGAGGCTTATATGCATGCATACCAGTCCTTTGGTTGATCTCTCCCTCTTACCCCCATCCTCCCCTACCTTCCCTCTGAGGTTTGACGATCTGATCAATGTTTCTCTGTCTCTGGATCTGTTTTTGTTCATCAGTTTATGTTGTTCATTATATTCCACAAATGAGTGAAATCATGTGATATTTATGTTTCTCTGACTGGCTTATTTCGCTTAGCATAATGCTCTCCAGTTCCACTCATGCTGTTGCAAATGGTAAGAATTCCTTCTTTTCTTACCACAGCATAGTAATCCATTGTGTAGATGTACCACAGTTTTTAATCCACTCACCTGCTGATGGGCACTTAGGCTGTTTCCAAATCTTAGCTATGGTAAATCATGCTGCTATGAACACAGAGATACATATATCCTTTCTGATTGGTGTTTCTAGTTTCTTGGGATATATTCGTAGAAGTAGAATCACTGGGTCAAATGGGCGTTCCATTTTTAGTTTTTTGAGGAAACTCCATACTGTTCTCCACAGTGGCTGCACCAGTCTGCAATCCCACGAGCAGTGCACAAGGGTTCCTTTTTCTTTGCCTCCTCACCAGCACTTGTCATTTGTTGATATGTTGAAGACAGCCATTCTGACAGGTGTGAGATGGTACCTCACTGTCGTTTTTATTTGCATCTTTTGTATGATTAGTGACTTTGAGCATGGTATCATATGACTCTCGGCTTTCCTTATGTACTCTTTTGAAAAGTATTTAGGTCCATTGCCCCCCCTTTTTTTTATTGAGGTGTTTATCTTCCTTTTGTTAAGTTGTATGAGTTACCTGTAAATGTTGGAGATTAAACCTTTATCACTGAAAACATTGGCAAATATGTTCTTCCATGCAGTGGGATTTCTTGTTGTTTTGTTGATCGTTTCATTTTCTGTGCAAAAGCTTTTTATTTTGATGTAGTCCCATTTGTTTAACTTCTCTTATAGTTTCCATTGCCCTAGGAGCTGTATCTGTGAAGATATCGTTTTGGCATATGTCTGAGATCTTGCTGTCTGTAGATTCCTCTAATATTTTTATGGTTTCCTGTCTTAGGTTTAAGACTTTTATCCATTTTGAGTTTATTTTTGTGTATGGTGTACGTTGGTGGTCTAGTTTCATTTTTTGCATGTATCTGTCCAACTTTACCAACACCATTTATTGAACAGACTGTCTTGACTCCATTATATGTTCTTGCCTCCTTTTTTCAAATATTAATTGAGCATAGTGGTTTTGGTCTATTTTTGGGTTCTCTATTCTATTCCATTTGTCTATATGTCTGCTCTTGTGCCAGTACCACAGTTTGAGAATAGTGGCTTTGTAATACAGCTTGATATCTGATATTGAGATCCCTCCTACTTTGTTCTTCTTTCTCAGGATTGCTGCAGCTATTCAGGGTCTTTTTTAATTCCAGATGAATTTTTGGAGAGTTTGTTCTAGATCTGTGAAATATGCCGTAGGTATTTTAGTGGGGAGAGCATTGAATCTATGGATTGCTCTGGGTAGTATGGGCATTTTAATGGTGTTGATTCTACCAATCCAAGTATATGGTATGTTTTTCCATGTGTTTATGTCTTCCTCTATCTCTTTTTTCAGTGCCCTGTAATTTTCTGAGTACAGGTCTTTTACCTCCTTAGTTAAGTTTATTCCTAGCTATTTTGTTGTTGTTATTATTATTATTATTATTATTATTATTATTATTATTATTATTTTTGGTGTGATGGTAAATGGGATTGTTTTTTTAATCTCTCTTTCTGTAAATTCACTATTGGTGTATAAAAATGCCATAGATTTCTCCACATTTATTTTGTGTTCTGCTACAGTGCCAAATTCATTTATTAAGACTAATAATTTTTTGAAGGAGTCTTTAGAGTTTTCTAAGTACAGTATCTGTCATCTTTGAATAATGATAGTTATACATCTTTTTTTCAATTTGGATACTTTTATTTTTTCTTCTTGTTTAATTTCTATGGCTACCACTTCCAGGACTATGTCAAACAGGAGTGGTGAAAGTGGGCATCCCTGTATCATTCCTGCTCTTAGGTGAAATGGTTTTAGTTTTTACCCATTGAGTATGATGTTGGCAGTAGGTCTGTCATATCAGGATTTTATTATGTTGAGGTATGATCCCTCTGCTTGCATGTTGCTGAGAATTTTTTCAAGAAAGGGTGTTGGATTTTGTCAAATGCTTTTTCTGTGTTAATTGATATGACTATGTGATTTTTGTCTCTCAATTTGTTTATGTTTTGTTTCACATTTATTGATCTGCAGATATTGTATCAAACTTGCATCACCAGGATAAATACTATTTGGACATGGTGTATGAACATTCTAATGTAATGTTGGACCTGATTTGCTAGAATTTTGTTTAGGATTTCGGCATCTATGTTCATGAAGGATATTGGTCTGTAATTCTCTTTCATTGTGTTGTCTTTATCTGGTTTTTGGGTTTCAGTATTAGGGTAGTGCTGGCTTCATAGAATGAGCTTGGAAATGTTCTTTCCTTTTGAACTCTTTGGAATAGTCTGAGGAAGATAACTTTTAGTTCTTTTTTGAATCTTTGGTAAAACTCTCCTGTGAAGTCATCTGGCCCCAGGATTTTGTTTGTTGGAAACTTTTTGATGACTGCTTCAGTTTACTCCATAGATATGGGCCTATTGAGATTTTTTGGGAATCTTCCTGATTAAGTTTTGGAAGGTTGTATTTTTCTAGGAATATGTCGATTTCCTCCATGTTGTCTAGTTTGTTGGAGTAGAGTTGTTCATAATATATTTTAACAATCCTTTGTATTTCTGTGGGGTCTGTTGGTATTTCACCTCTTTCATTTCTGTTTTTATTTGGGTCCTATCTCTTTGCTTCTTAGTGAGCATGGCTAGAGGTTCATCAATATTGTTTATCCTTTCAACAAACCAGCTCTTGGTTTCATTGTCCTATTTATTTATTTATTTATTTAGGTCTGTATGTCTTTTGTTTCTGTTCTCATCTTTATGATCTCCTTCCTTCTGCTCACTCTGGACTTTTCTTGTTGCTATCTTTCTAATTCTTTAAGTTGTAGAATTAGATGACTTATTACTTTTTTTTTTTTTTTTTTTTTTTTTTTTTTTTTTTTTTTGCAGTAGGCCTATAGAGCTATGAACTTCCCTCTCAAAACTGCTTCACTGTGTCCCATAAATTTTGGACTGTTGTGTTTTCATTGTCATTCATTTCCAGGATGTTTTTAATTTCTTCTTTGATCTCTTTTGTAACCCAATCATTGTTTAAAACAGGGGTCCTCAAACTACGGCCTGCAGGCCACATGCAAATACAAATATTGTATTTGTTCCCATTTTGTTTTTTACTTCAAAATAAGATATGTGCAGTGTGCATAGGAATTTGTTCATAGTTTTTTTTTTTAAACTATAGTCCGGCCCTCCAATGGTCTGAGGGACAGTGAACTGGCCCCCTGTTTAAAAAATTTGAGGATCCTTGGTTTAAAAGCATGCTATCCAGCTTCCAAGTGTTTGAATGTTTTATTGTTTTTATTGTAGTTTATTTCTAATATTATGCCATTCTGGTCTGAGAAGATGCTTGATATGATTTCAATCTTCTTGAATTTGGAAAGACTTTGCCTGTGACACAATATGTGGCCTATCTTTGAAAATGTCCCATGTGCACTTGAAAAGAACATATATTCTCTGGCTTTGGGGTGAAATGTTCTAAAGATTTCAATTAAGTCCATCTTATCTAGTGAGTCATTTAGGATTGCTGTTTCTTTGTTTATTTTTCATCCTGAGGATTTATCCAGTGATGTCAGTGGGGTATTCATGTACCCTACTATGAATGTACTATTGTTGATCTCTTCCTTGATATCTTACAGGACATTTTTTATGTATTTGGGTGCTCCTGCATTGGGTGCATATATATTTACCAGGGTTATATCCTCTTGTTGTATCGATACCATTAGTGTTATCAAGTGGCCTTTTAATCTCTTGTTATGGCCTTCACTTTGAGGTCTATTTTGTCAGATATAAGTATTGCTACCCCAGCTTTTCTTTTATTTCCATTTGCCTGAAAGATATTTTTCCATTCCTTCATTTTCAGTCTGCGTGAGTTCCTTGTTCTGAAGTTGATCTCTTGTAGACAGAATATATATGGATCATGTTTTTTATCCATTCAGCCACTCGATGTCTTTTTTTGGAACATATAGTCTGTTTACATTTAAAGTTATTATTGATAGCTACTTGTTTGTAGTCATTTTTATTTTTTGTACCTGTTTTCCTTATTCTTTTTTTATTTCTTGTCCTCACACCATTCCCTTTAGCATTTCTTGCATTGCTGGTGTGGTAGTGATAATCTCCCTTAGCCTTTTTTTTTTTTTTTTTTTTTTTTTGTCTCTGAAGCTCTTTATTTCCCTTTCAATTTTGAATGATAGTCTTGGTGGATAAAGTATTCTTGGATTCAACCCCTTACTTTGCATCACTTTGTAAATTTCCTTCCATTCCTTTCTGGACTGATGTGTTTTTGTTGAGAAATCATTTGATAATCTAATGGGAGATCCCTTGTATGTAACTTTCTGTCTCTCTCTTCAGCCTTTAAGATTCTCTCTTTTTCCTGAATGTTTGCCATCATAATTACGAAGTGTCTTGATGTGGGTCTTTTCAGGTTCATCTTGTTTGGGACTTTCTGTACTTGTGTAATTTTTAAATTTTTCCTCCCCACATCAGGGAAGTTTTCTGACAGTATTTCTTCAATTAGGTTTGCTAATCCTTGTTCCTCTTCCCATCATTCTGGTACCCCTATTAGCTGTATGTTGCTTCATTTCTTGTTGTTCCAAAGCTCTCTTAGGCTCCTCTCCTGTCTTTTTTCTTTTTCTCCCATTGCAGTTCAGTTTGAGTGTGTTTTGCTTCCCTGTCTTCTAATTCGCTAATTTGGTCCTCTGCTTTTCCTAGTCTACTGTTGAAACTTTCCATGGTTTTTTTTTTTTTTTTTTTTTTTTTTTTTTTGTAGCTATATCACTCTTTATTTCTTCTTGATTCTTATATAAGTTGTTGATTTTTTTCATCCATCCAGTTTTTGAACTGTATGACTCTTTATTCTGAATTGTTTTTCTGATATATTGTATGCCTCCATTTCACTTAGCTGCTTTTCTGGTGATTTCTCTTTTTCTTTCCTTTGGGGCCTTCTTTGTCTCCCCATTTTTGCTCTCACTGAAGGATCTAGGTGTCAAGTTGTGCAGGGACTGCTCCTTGGGTGGCAGCGGCTCCTTGGGTGGCAGCTGATCCTTGGGCAGTTGTGGCAGTGGCTGCTCCACAGTTGGTGGCAGCTCCTCTGGTGGGGACTGCTCAAAGCAGTGGAGGCTCCTCTGGCTGGCATGGGCAGACTGCTCATGCAGTTGCTGCTACTCAGATGGGGGCAGGCTGTGCATGGCTACTGCTTCTTGAATTGGGGCTGGCTGCTTGTGCAGCTGCTGCTCCTCTGGTGGGGGCATGCTGTGTGGGGCTGCTGCTCCTCAGATGTGGGGGGGCTGCTTGCACAGCTGCTGCTCCTTGTAGGGGGGCGGGCTGCTTGCATGGCTGCTGCTCTTTGGATGGGGGCAGCCACCTCACATAGCTTCTGCTCCTCTGACAGGGGCGGGCTGCTCACAGGCCACTGCTTCTCAGATGGGGGTGAGCTGCTCATGCAGCCACTGCTCCTCAAACAGGTGTGGGCTGTGTGTGGCTGATGCTCTTTGGATGGGAGTGGGGCTGGAATGCCTCAAACTGGGGCAAGCTGTTCGCGGGGCTGCTGCTCCTTGGATGGGGGCGGGATGCTCACATAGTTGCTGCCCACGTGGTCACTGTGCCCTGGGTTGTACCATTGGGCTTGCTAGAGGGGAGTGTGCTTTGGAACTCACAGGAACCTGCACCCGGCATGGCTGGAGTCTCGGTGACTGTGGGATTGCAGCCGAGACAACAGGTCCCTGGTGGGGGTGGCTGTAGAGTCCCAGGTGTTATCTGAGGGCACCTGGGTGGAGGTGAGGCTGGGCTAACCAGTCACAGCTGCTCTCCCCTCAAAATGGTGCAGCATCTGCAGAATAGCCAGCTGCTCTGGGATTGTTTGCAACGGTAGCAGAGACTACCTGGTTAGGCGAGCCCATTCAGGCTTCCCCTGAATGTCCTACAGGATCTAACTGTGCCTCTCTCTCTCTCTCTCTCTCTCTCTCTCTCTCTCTCACACACACACACACACACACACACACACACACACACCATGTCTACACACTCCTCTTTTGCTCCCTTCCTCACTCATGCTCTCTCCCTCACTGCTGCCTTCTTCCTGCCTTTGTAGTTGGGTCTGGAGGGTTATTGACCCATTTGTGGATGGAGTATGCTCTCCGGGTATCTGCTTATGTGGCTCACTCTCTACCACACTGGCCAAACAGGATAAAATTAACCTCAACAAGGAACAACACAAAGGTAACAAATCACGAATGTACTCACAACACCGATAACCTCAATACAAGTGATCACCAGAGAAAAGAGAATTAAGGGAGAGAAAAGAGAGCACAAATGATATCGAAGAGAGAAGAAATGGTATGAGAGAAAAGAAAAAGAAAAAGAAAAAAATATATATATGGAGAAAACAACAGAGAACAAATAGATAAACCAAAACATATAAACACAAAATACCCAGTAAAGAGGGTGGGAGCAGAAACTCATATACAGAAAGTAAAGTTAAGGAATTGGATTAATGTGGGGAGGACCTCATTTCAGTATAGAGGAAGTAGAAACAGGATGAGTGGATAAGAAGAAAGAAAAGAAAAAAAAAATAATAAATTTAAAAAATTAATCTAAAAATAGGATAAATAAAAAAATATAATTATGAAAAAATAATGCAAAAAGAAATAGAAAATAAAAAAACAAATAAAATAAAGAAAAAAGAGATAACAAAATAATAATAAAATTAAAAAATTAAAAATAAAAATGAGGCTGGTTTAAGATCCCACTGTTCTGTACTGTCTGCCGCTTCTCTGTTTCCTGTTGCTGGGACTGAAGGCCTCTCTTTAGGCCAATACTTGAGGGCTCTCAGGGGCTATTTAGATTTTTTTTGTACCCTTTGTGCCACTCAGGGTGTAGTCTGGGTGTGGCTGTATTAGTTGCCTGGAGACTGCAGGGAAGGGCTATCTCTTCAGGAGAAAATGGCTGCCTAGGTCTGGCACATCAGGTATGATTCAGAGTCAGTCTTGCAGCCACTTCTCCCCAAACCTCTCCTCTTCCCACCTCTCCCCAGATTCCACAAGTCCGCACCACCATCTGCACCTCAGCCGTGGGTGAGTGTCTGTATTTGAAAAGTCCTATGAACTAGGTTCAGCAAACAAAAGCAAAGACCAAAAAGAGGGGAAAAAGCTGTGCTACTGCAAGCCCCTCTCCCCCCAGGAACGGACCAGCCTGGGAACCCATCCTGGCTGACCCTCTGGGCTCAGTCTCTCTTGGCTGTGGACCCAGATCTAGAATCCGCTGCCACCAGCTGTCCTGTAGACCACCTTTCCACAGTCAGACACTGCACCTGTCCCAAGGGACATGGCCTCGGTGCTGTGTGGTTTCCTTCTGACCCTCTGGGCTTGGAGATCTCTTGGTTCTTTCCAGTCCAGATCCCTGATTTTACCATTCTCCAGGAGTCCTCTGCCCTTCCCAGCTGTGAATTGTCTCACCAGCTGTGTCTACTTTGCCAATTCAGGGTGGATGTTATTCAATTTAGTTGCTCATTATATCTGCTCCGGGACAAGGCTCAGGACACGTCCCTCTATTCTGCCACCATTTTGTCTCTCCTCAAAATGATTATTAAAAAAAATAGTAGAAGTTGAGAAATAAGTGGAATAAGTACTTGAGGTGCATTGTCTAAATTCATTGAAGTTCTTTATGGAATCAAGCAAGAGAGTTCATGTAATTGCTAATATTAAAGCAGTGATATTATAAGTTAAATTTTTTCATTGCAGACTCTGCATAACATTTTCTCTAAATAAAACTACCTACAAGTTATGGGCATACAATGCACTATACAGATAATGTATCATAGAATTGTACACTTGAAAACTATGTAATCTTATTAACCAATATCACCCCAATGAATTTAATTTTTTTAAAAAACTAGCTATAAGAGATTACCTTGGGCATAATCATGAATATATTGACATGATTGCTATATTGTATGTGTTTTCTTTCTTTTTATAAATAACCGCCTGCCTCTAGGTAAGACCAAATAACTTTATCTCTCTCCTGTTTCATTATCTTGAGTTCAAAATATCTTGATTAAAATACTTTCTGCCAAGCACTGAGCTGCACACTGGCAATATTGGGTGAATGAAGGCAGATAAAAACTCTGCCTTCATGTATCTTCAGACTATTAAGGTGTTAACATTTTATGACTGCCATAACAAATTATCATAAACTTAACTATATTCCCTTATGGTGACTGAAGTGGAGAATCTGTTTCTTTGATCATACAGGTTATTGGCAGAAGTTAATTCTTTGTGGTTGTAGGACTGAGTTCCCAATTTATTTTTTATTTATTTTTTGCTGTCAATTGATGGTCTTTTCTAGTTTTGTGAAGCCATCCACATGACCTCCTTTCTCCATCTTCAAAGCCAGAACTGGAAACTCAATTCCTTATTAGCCTTCAATTATCTGTTTTCTTTTCTTCTACCACATCTTTCCGACTTCAGCAGAGTAAGGTTTTCTGCTTTAAATGAGTCATGTGATTATATAGGTCCTTTCTGGATAATCTCCCAATCTCAAAGTCCATAACCTTACTAACATATGCAAAGTCCCTTTTGCTATCAATGTTAAACATATCTACAATTTTGGGGGATAATGATATTCCCATTATTCTGACAAATTTATGGGAAATATAAAACATACGATAATTTATAAAACAAAAAGTACAGAATGTTATTTGAAAAATATTACAAGAAAGACCTAACCTAGAAGATAATAGAGTCAATTTAAAGACCTAAAACAAGACCAGTATTGCTGTGTCAAGGAGTAAGTTGAGGGTTTGGATAATTGGCTGGAGGAATGGACAGAAGACATATATAGGCCCTCTGGGTTATGTTAAAAATTTGTCGAAGGATCCGCCCAGGGAATTTAGCAACACTTAGGAATAGAAAGGAGAGGAAGAGAGAGAAGAAACATCAATGATGAGAGAGAATCATCAATCGGCTGCCTTTTGCAGGCCCCCTACTGGAAATCAAGCCCACAACCCAGGAATTGAATGACCTGGCACGGGACCCCCCAGCAGAGTGTTCAGCAGGTCCTGTTGGAGATGATATGTTCCATTGGCAAGCTACAATAATGAGGCCAAACAACAGTCCCTATCAGGGTGGAGTATTTTTCTTGACAATTCATTTCCCAAAAGATTATCCCTTCAAGCCACCTAAGGTTGCATTTACAACAAGAATTTATCATCCAAATATTAACAGTAATGGCAGCATTTGTCTTGATATTCTGCGATCACAGTGGTTTCCAGCACTAACTATTTCAAAAGTACTCTTGTCCATCTGTTCTGTGTTGTGTGATCCTAATCCAGATGATCCTTTAGTGCTTGAGAGTGCTCGGATCTACAAAACAGATAGAGAAAAGTACAACAGAATAGCTTGGGAATGGACTCAGAAGTATGCTATGTAATTAAAGAAATTATTGGATAACCTGTACAAATAAAGATAGGGGAACTCTCAAAGAGAAAGTCCTTTTGATTTCCATTTGACTGCTTTCTATGAGCCCACGCCTCATCTTCCCTGTTTACCTGATACAGCAGTGCTGCATGTTGTACATACTTCGAACAACAAATAGAAATACTGTACTTCTGTACCAACATTGCCTCCTAGCAGAGAAGTGTGTATGTCACAAGCCAGTTCTTCAGACATAACCTAGGTGTGAGACTAAAAGCTTTCCTATTGACTTAAATTTGGATAACTGCAAGTTGAGGGGTGGTGGGTATGTTGTGTGCTTGGATGGGAAAGAAAAGCTCTGCTGACCTGTAGGAGATGTTTTTTAAGTGGAATCCTTTTAAACTCAAAACAGATATGAAAAGCAAGGAGAAGAACATGAAGCTGTTTCTGTATTCATTTTATGCTGAAGGACCTACTTCTTAGGTGAAAGTTATGACCAACCAGATTAAAATCTACCCACATCCTGTATCTTAAGGTCTAAGTTTAACTGGATTGGAGCTATTAGTATATAAAATGTGATGGGCTTTGTTCCCACCTCTTACATTTCCCCACCCTCTAACCCTCGTCCTTTCAGCCCCTCTTTCTCTCTTCCATATTCTTTGGTTTGTATGTGGTTTCTCAGTTAATACATAACTAATAGCTCTTATTTTTCTTATGTTTTTAACTACTTAGGTCTTTCTGGATGTAAGGGTGAAAATTCATTTGATGGAAATACTTGTGTATATTTAAAGACCAGTTGCTCCTCTGGAGCTTGTACATTCAAGAATGATTAATCTGTGTAATACACTGATTACTACAGTCATTACATATATAAAAAAAAAGTCACTGTGCTAAAAACATTGAAAAGCCACTGAACAGCCTAACCTATACATGTCCCCATGATTAAAATCTGTGGCATAGCACTTAAAATTAGGACCCAATATTATGTGTACACTAACATAATAGGTCCTTGGGTTACGTCGGAGATCCGTTCCTATAGCGCGATGTAATGCAATTTTCTCCGTAAGTTGGAACCCACCTACATAAGCACCTACGTCACTCACATGGAGCACATACACAGCAGAAATGACGTGAAACAGTAAAAAAAAATTTAAAAGAAAGATATTAATTCCTGTCCTTTACTTGTGGTAAATAAATAATAAAAAAACATAAAGCACATACACTGAGTGGCCAGATTATTATGACCACCTGACATTTGCAGGCAAATTAGCTATAATTTCACGCTTAAGTTGCTAGAGGGCCAGACCATTATACATAGGGAAGCAAGTTGTTTACCACAACAGTAGAAGTGAGTTTTTTCTGAAGATATGGGTTAACAATGTGATTTAACAGCCTTTGAATGTGGGATATATATATGTATGTACATACGTCGAAATGACGGAACTTTTTTTTATAAATAAATGGGAGATGGCGATGTAATCACAAAATGATGTACCTCGAGTCCGACGTAACCCAAGGACTGCCTGTATCTAGGAAAAACTGGGAAGGCCTTGAATGGCCTAACTGCAAATTTCACTCTCTATTGTGATTCTGCAAAAAGGTTCCCCTATCCAAATAACCCTTATTATCATGAGGAAGGAACAATGCCTGCTTATCCCTGAATCTAAATCTTCAGTTCCAACCACACCATGAAATCATTCAAACAAGCTAATCATATCATCTTATGGGAACCAGGTATCACCTTACAACTCCTAATTCTATCATGTCTGCTTCCCATGGCCTTGTTTTCACTGTTCTTGAGCACAACCACCATGTGGCCTTGGATGCCATGTAGTCTCCCCATCCTCTAATCTGTGGCTATTTGTGACTAATATATTGCTGTAGATCTTATTTGCAGGGAAAGGGATTATGTGTTTGCCTATCTACATAACCTTATCTTAGGAATCCTTCCTTAAGCTAAGTGGTAAAGAGTAGGTGAATAAAACAAAAACCTAGACCTCTTTCATCACTCACAATTTAAAAAAAAACCAACTTTTAACTACTTCTGAAGGGGACAGTTAAGATAATAAACTAATAACATGCACTTAAGAACTTAATGAGATATAACAGCTTAACACCCTCCCTCAATCCTGATTATGTGGCTTGGTAGAAGAAAGTCAGAGAAAATTTGTCACCTTCTAAAATGATTTCTTAGTAGTGCAATCAACATTAATCCTCTAGGCCAGTGGTTCTCAATCTTCCTAATGCCACAGCCCTTTAATACAGTTCCTCATATTGTGGTGACACCCAACCATAAAATTATTTTTGTTTCTACTTCATAACTGTAATTTTGCTACTGTTATGAATCATAATGTAAATATCTGATATGCAGGATGTATTTTCATTGTTACAAATTGAACATAATTAAAGCATAGTGATTAATCACAAAAACAATATGTAATTATATATTGTTAAAATTTATTTCTAATTACAAATAAATGAAATTTTGTCTTGAAGCATGGTGTAGTATGGGTAACAGTCTTAATATAACAACAGTAAACTACATTGCTACATTTTGCGACAGTATGCGTAAAAAGCCAACGTCAGTGCGAAGGTTGAGATTGCTTCTTTCTCACCAGATCAGAAATCCTTGGGGCAGTCTTTGCAAGAGCACAACGAAGATCATCTTCCACAACAAGTCTACTTCTGTATTTAGACTTGATAACCAACAAGCTGGAAAACACTGTTTCACAAAGATATGTTGTTGGAAATGGAAGGAGAAGGTGCAACACAGTCTCAGACAAAACAGGATATGACAGCAAACACTTGATCCAGAATTTTGAAACTGGCATTGTAGAGAAATCAGTTCTCGCTGCATCGTTGTTAATAAGTTCAATGAACTCCTCTTGTGCTGTCTCAGGAACATCTTCAACTTTGACTGTGAACGGGCTTCTGGCAAGTGCAAATGGGGTGTCAGGTAGATTTGGAAAGTACGATGAAATTTCATCTGCAAGCATGTGCTAGTGTTCTTTCACAGAAATTATCATCATAATCCTTTTGTCTGGTTCAATGTCATGCTCCTCAAAGAAAGCAGATAAGGTAGGCAACATGTAAATTTTATTTTCATCCAATTTTTTTTTTTTTTTTTTTTTTTTTTTTTTTTTTTTTTGCCAAAGCTGAAGTTTCATTTGGAATGATCGGATCTTTTCAGACAAATCGAGGCATTTTGCATTTGGTCCTTGCAGTGATAAGTTTAACTCATTCAAGATGGCAAAGATGTCAACCAAGTAAGCTATTTTCTGCAGTTCACTTTTATCGCCAAAAAGTGCTTAGAACTGTGGTCTTGCTTTCTGATTAAAAAACGTTTTGAGTTTATCACGAAGCTCAAAAACACGTTTTAAAATTTTTCCTCTCAACAACCATCTCACTTCAGTGTGAAATAGCAGAGCATTGTTCTGCACATCCAACTCGTTGCACAGTTGCAAAAACAGTTGACTGTTTAAAGTGCTCGCCTTTACAAAATTGACAAAACTTATGATGCTTTTCATTACTTCTTGTAACTCTTATGGCAGCATCTTCATTGCTAATATTTGCTGATGAATCATACAGTGAGTTCTGATGACTTTTGGTGACTCATTCAGTACCAAACGTTGAAATCCAGATCGACATCCTAGTATAGCTGGAGCACCATCTGTGCAAACACCACAAACCTTTTCCCAAGAGATCTTATGCTCTTTCAGAAATGAACCAACTGTCAAATACATCACGTGCAGTAGTTGTCATTTCAAGAGGTTTGCAAAAAAAACAACTCATCTTTAAAGTCGCCATCATTAATATACCTCACGTAAACCGGTAACTCTGAACAGTTTGCAACATCTGTAGATTCATCAAGCTGGATAATAAATATTGGAAGTGGAGCAGATTTAATTTCCTGCATTACCTGATCAAGAATATCAGCAGACATGTCATCTATTCTTCTGCGGACAGTGTCATTAGAGATGGAAATTGCACTCAATTTTGTAACAAATTCGTCTCTGATCATAACTCAAACAATGTCTTTGGCCACTGGCAACAGTAAATCCTCAGCAATGGTGTGAGATTTCATAGCTCTATTGATTATGAGTGCCACCAAATATGAAGCTTCAATGGCTGCTTCGTTTTGTTTGTGGTACTTGCCACCAGTGTCAAGTCTGGCTTTCTTGAGTCCATCAGCTTTGCTTCTAAAATAGTTGGTATCCTTGCTGGCAAAGCTCAGGTGCTTGTTATCAAAATGGCGTCTTAGTTTGTTCGGCTTCATAGATTCAGCTGATAGAACTTCACAACAAATAACACATTGTGGTTTCTCAATTTCTGCTGTAATTATTGAGGTAAAGCCATACTGTAAAAAATCCTCACTATATTTTCTTTTCTTAACGTTCTTCTCTACACGATCCAGTGTTGTGGGATGGTTTGCTAATGAAAATAATAGATAACAATAGCTTTAATAATACAAAAGATGATACATGGCATAGTTCAGTCAATACAGTTCATTAAAGTTTCCTATGATTTACCATTTTCTGTGTTGTTGTTTTTACATACCTGTTACTATCACAAGGGGGCAGTATTCACATCAACCACAGCTGAATATAAAAAGACTGATCAGCATCCAGATTAAGTTCCCATGGTACAGATATATATTTTTTGCAGTAGTTGATGATTTTACAGTACATGATTTTACATTTACCCAGTAATTATAGTTCATGAAGTGCTGTTTTACCTCCAATACTGCTGCTTTCAACACAGTAGCTGCTTTGAACAGAGTAGCTGCTTTCAACACAGCAGCTGCTTTCTACACAGTAGCTGCTCTCTACACATGTGTGACTGGTCCGCATAAGTACATTATGGTGCCAACCTTGTCACATATACCTGTATTTGCCCGGGGTGTATGTAATAGGTTGGTGCGATGATGTCATCATGTCGGGTATTCGTATGTGGGCATATCTGCATGTGGGTGGACCTGCCTGGAGACGGATAGAGGAGCGGTGTCTCGGTTCCTAACACCATAGAAAATATGTGTTTTCCAGTGGTCTTAGGCGACCCCTGTGAAAGGGTCTTTTGACCCCCAAAGGGGTCATGACCCATAAGTTGAGAACCACTGCTCTAGAGATTCATGCAGGTTGTTGTATATATCAAGAGTTAATTCATTTTTATTACTTAGTATTATTCCATGGTATGAATGTACCACAGTTCATTTAACCATTCACCCAATGAGAGACATCTGAGTTATTTCTAGTTTGGGCTATCTATACTAATAATAGCCTAGGTGGTGTTACGCCCTCACGTCATCACAAGATGGCTGTCACAAGATGGCCATCATAAGATGGCAGCACACAGAGGCAGGGCCAGGTGGCCACTCTTCACAGTGAGGCCTGGAGGTCCTGCGGCTCTGCATGGTGTGAAGGAGGCCAGTCCCAGCATCTCCGCCACCTAGAACAGAGGAGGTGGGTCCTGGCAGAGGAGGTGGGTCACAGCAGGGGAGGGCAGTTGTGGGCAATCAGGCTGGCAGGGAAGGGCAGTTGGGGGTGATCAGGCCAGCAAGGGAGCAGTTAGGCATCAATTTGGCCAGCAGGGGGCGCAGTTAGGGGGTGATCAGGCTGTGGCAGGCAGAAGCAGTAAGGGGCAATCAGGCAGGCAGGCAGGTGAGCGGTTAGGAGCCAGTGGTCCTGGATTGTGAGATGGATGTCTGACTGCTGGTTTAGGCCCGATCCTGCATCAGGCCTAAACCAACAGCCCGACATCCCCTGAGGGGTCCCAGATTAGAGAGGGTGCAGTCTGGGTTGAGGGACACCTGCCATGCACAAATTTTGTGCACTGGGCCTCTAGTCTATAGATATAAAAGCCTAAGTAACCATTCAATCATTCCACCATTTAGCCAGTAGCTATGATGCACACTGACCACCAGGGGTCAGACGCTGAATGCACAGACATGGAAACATGGAACAGACTGATGAATCTCAGAGGGAAGAGAGGAGGGGAAGGGCGGGAAGAGATTAACTAAAGATCTTACATGCATACTAGAGGCCCGGTGCATAAATTCGTGCACCAGTGGCTCTCTCGGCCTGGCCTGCGGGGATCTGGCCAAAACCGGCAGTCCAACAATCCCTGAGAGTTCCTGGATTGCAAGAGGATGAAGTCCAAGCTGAGGGACCCCACTGTTGTAAGAGTCTGTGCACTGGGCATCTAGTTGTAAATAAAGTTCTACATTTTATGTACTTGTTTTTGTGTGAACATAAATCCTCATTACTCTACAATAAATGCCCAGGAGGAGTGCAATTACTAAGTCATATGGTAGTCGCATGTTTAGTTTTTATTGTAAAATTGTTTTCCAGAGTGATTATCATTTTACATTCTCACCAGCAATGTATGAGTGATCTAATTTCTTGGCATCCTTGCCAGCACTCTATATTATCAATATTTCTAAAAATCAGTCATCCTAATAGCTGTGCAATGACATTTTATAGTCTTATTTTGTGTATCCCTACTAAGTAAAGATGTTGAACATTTTTTCATGTGCTTATTTGTCATCTGTATATTTTCTTCAGTGAAAAGTCTGTTTGTCTTTTGCCCATGTTCTAATGGATTTTTCTCTTTAACTGCTATTTTTTTCTTTCTTATAAATCTTTATTGTTGAAAGTATTACATATGGCCCTTTTTCCCCCATTGTCCTCTCAAACCCCTGTATTCCCCAAGCATTCACCACTCTATTGTCTGTGTCTGTGGGTTATGAATGTGCTCGTAAGAGTTTATTGGATAATCTCTTCACCTCCACCCTCCCCTGCCTTCCCTCTGAGGTTTGACAATCTGTTCAATGTTTCTATGTTCTGGGTCTACTTTTGTTCATTAGTTTATGTTGTTCCTTAGATTCCACATATGAGTTAGATAATGTGATACTTATCTTTCTCTGGCTTATTTCACTTGGCATAATGCTGTCTAGGTCCATCCATGTTGTTGCAAATATTGGTAAGAGTTCATTCTTTTTTATTGACACAGTATTCCATTGTATAGATACACCACAGATTTTTAATCCACTCATTTGCTGATGGGCACTTAGGCTGTTTCCAAATCTTAGCTATTATAAAATCAGCTGCTATGAGCATAGGGGTGCATATATTCTTTCTGATAGGTGTTTCTGAGTTCTTGGAATATATTCCTAGAAGTGGGATTACTGGGTCAAATGGCAGTTCCATTTTTACTTTTTGCGGAAACTCCAAACTGGTTTCAACAGTGGCTGCACTAGTTTGAATTCCTATCAGCAGTATATAAGGGTTCCCTTTGCTCCAAATCCTTGCCAACACTTGTCGTTTGTTGATTGGTTGATGATAGCCATTCTAAAAGGTGTGAGGTGGTACCTCATTGTAATTTGGATTTGATCTCTTTGATGATCAGTGCCTTTGAGCACTTTTTTATATGCCTTTTGGCTCTCTGTATGTCCATTTTGGAGAAGAGTCTATTTAGGTCCTTTGCCCATTTTTCAATCAGATTGTTTATCTTCCTTTTGTTAAGTTGTGTGAGTTCCCTGTAGATTTTGGAGGTTAACTCCTTATCAGATGTATCATTGGCAAATATGGCCTCCCATAGAGTGGGCTCTCTTATTATTTTATTGATGATTTCTTTTGCTGTGCAGAATCTCTTTATTTTGATGTAGTTAGTCCCCTTTGTTTATTTTCTTTTTAATTTCCATTGTTCTAGGACAGTGGTTGGCAAACCATGGCTTTCGAGCCACATGCAGCTCTTTGGCCCCTTGAGTGTGGCTATACCACAAAATACCACATGCAGGCGTGCACATACAGTGAAATTAAAACTTTGTGGCCCATGCGCAGAAGTCGTTTTTCGGCCTGGGCGAGTCTATTTTGAAGAAGTGGTGTTAGAAGAAGTGGGGGGCGTCCGTCGGTCGGGCGACGGGAGACACAGCACAGGCAGGCCGCGGGATATGCAGCACGGGGGAGGCGTGCGAGATTCATGCACGAGTTGAGTGAGCCAATCAGTCAGCAATCTCATTCTGCAGTGGTTAGTGCTAGTTGCATCTGCAAATCGCGCACAGGTGACAAAAGTACCTACTTGAAGAATAAAGTTACCTGTATTTTTCCAACCAGCTGCAAATCCTACGGGCGTTTTTGTCATCAATTTAAGAATTGTAATTATTTTGTGTTGGTGGCTTTATTATTATAAAATGAGGACGTTTTTAGCAAAGGGAAGCTTAGGAGCACCCTAATTAAATTAATAACAATGTACCTACCTACATATTTAAGTTTAAAAAATTTGGCTCTCAAAAGAAATTTCAGTTGTGCTGTTGATATTTGGCTCTGTTGACTAATGAGTTTGCCAACCATTGTTGTAGGAGATCTGTCCGTAAACATATTGCTATGAGATATGTCTGAGATTTTGCTGCCAATGGTTTCCTCTAGAATTTTTATGGTTTCATGTCTTATATTTAAGGCTTTTATCCATTTTGAGTTTATTTTTGTTTATGGTGTGAGTTGGTGGTTTAATTTCTTTCTTTTTTCTTTTTTTGCATGTATCTGTCGGATTTTCCCAACACCATTTATTGAAGAGGCTCTCTTGACTCCATTGCGTGCTCTAGCTTCCTCTGCCAAATATTAACTGAGCATAATGGCTTGGGGCAATTTCTAGGTTCTCTGTTCTGTTTCTTTGGACTATATGCCTGTTTTTGTGCCAGTACCAGGCTGTTTTAAATACAGTGGCTTTATAGTATAACTTCCTATCTGGCACTGTGATTCCTCCAACTCTGTACTTTTTCTCTCAAGATTCCTGCAGCTATTCAGGGGCAATTTGTTTCCATACAAATTTTTGAAATATTTGTTCTAAGTTTGAAATAAGCTGTTGGTATTTGGACAGGGTTTGCATTGAATGTAAAGATTGCTTTGGGTAGTATGACCATTTTAATGATATTGATTCTACCAATCCATGAATATGCTATATTCTTCCACTTGAGCATATCTCCCTCTATCTCTTTTTTCAATGTCCTGTAGTTTTTGAAGTATAGGTCCTTTACCTCCTTAGTTAAGTTTATTCCTAACTATCTAAATTTTTTTGTTGCAATGGTAAATGAGGTTGTTCATTTAGTTGCCCTTTCTGAGAGTTCATTATTGGTGTATAAAAATGCCATGGATTTCTGGGTACTAATTTTATATCCTGCTATGTTACCAAATTCATTTATTAAATCTAGTAGGTTTCTGGTCCAGTCTTTAGGGTTTTCTATGTATAGTATCATGTCATCTGAGAATAGTGATAGTTTTACTTCCTTCTTTCCAATTTGGATGCCTTTTTTAAAAATTAAATCTTTATTGTTCAGATTATTACATTTGTTCCTCTTTTTTCCCCCCATAACTCCCCTCCTCCCAGTTCCCACCCCACCCTCCGCCCTCACTCCCCACCCACTGTCCTCATCCATAGGTGCACAATTTTTGTCCAGTCTCTTCCCCCCATCTCCCACACCCCTTCCCCCGCCCAAGAATAGTCAGTCCATTCTCTTTCTATGTCCCTGATTCTATTATAATCACCAGTTCATTCTGTATATCAGATTATTTATTCACTTGATTCTTAGATTCACTTGTTGATAGATGCATATTTGTTGTTCATAATTTGTATCTTTACCTTTTTCTTCTTCTTCCTCTTCTTAAAGGATACCTTTCAGCATTTCATATAATACTGGTTTGGTGGTGATGAACTCCTTTAGCTTTTCCTTATCTGTGAAGTTCTTTATCTGACCTTCAATTCTGAATGATAGCTTTGCTGAATAAAGTAATCTTGGTTGTAGGTTCTTGGTATTCATCACTTTGAATATTTCTTGCCACTCCTGGCCTGCAAAGTTTCTGTTGAGAAATCAGCTGACAGTCATATGGGTACTCCCTTGTAGGTAACTGAGTTTCTTTCTCTTGCTGCTTTTAAGGTTCTCTCTTTGTCTTTTGCTCTTGGCATTTTAATTATCATGTGTCTTGCTGTGGTCCTCTTTGGATTCCTTTTGTTTGGGGTTCTCTGCGCTTCCTGGACCTGTAAGTCTATTTCTTTCACCAGGTGGGGGAAGTTTTCTGTCATTATTTCTTCAAATAGGTTTTCAATATCTTGCTCTCTCTCATCTTCTGGCACCCCTATAATTCTGATGTTGGTACGCTTGAAGCTGTCCCAGAGGCTCCTTACACTATCTTCGTATTTTCGGATTCTTTTTTCATTTTGCTTTTCTGGTTGGGTGTTTTTTGCGTCTTTGTATTTCAAATCTTTGACTTAATTCTTGCGCTCCTCTGGTCTGGTGTTGGGTGTCTGTATAATATTCTTTATTTCAGTCAGTGTATGCTTAATTTTTAGTTGGTTCTTTTTTATTTTTTTAAATATATTTTATTGATTTTTTACAGAGAGGAAAGGAGAGAGATAGAGAGTTAGAAACATCGATGAGAAAGAAACATCGATCAGCTGCCTCTTGCACATCTCCCACTGGGGATGTGCACGCAACCAAGATACATGCCCTTGACCGGAATCGAACCTGGGACCTTTCAGTCCGCAGGCTGACACTCTATCCACTGAGCCAAACCGGTTTTGGCTCTACTTGGTTCTTTATCACAACATTGAGGGTCTCATTAGATTTCTTGTAGATTTCATTAAGTTTATCGGCCGTTTCTAGAAAATTATTGAAAGACCTTAAAAGTGCAGTTTTGAGCTCTATATCCTCCATTTCTGTCATGTTTCTTTGTCTCTGCATTTTTTATGCTTTCTTGGTGCACCCCCTTGTGGTCTTTGTGCGCAGTCTTGTTGTAGTTAAGCCTTGATTGTTGTGGGTAATACTGGGGGTGATTTGACCTCCAGGCTATGAGAATCAGCTGTGTTTGCAGTGGGAGAACTTCTGTGCTGGATCTCTAGGGCAGTGCTAATCTAGCCTTTGCCTGAGGCTATCCAACATATGCCTCTGTGCAGGCCTTGGGCGGGGTGGGTCCCGGGGGATCTACAAGGTGGGCGGAGTGAGCAGTTATGGCTGCTCTCAGTCCCGTCCCCAGGGGCTCTGCCTCTCAGAGTCCCAACAACCGCTGCAAACCTCAAAGAGAAAGCTGCCTTCGAGTTCCAACCGAAGCCAGACAGTCCCGTTTGAGTCTGGGTCCCTAGAGACTCGCCCGGGTCTGGAGCTCAGAGTTTGAAACTCCCTCCCGATTGAAAGAGACAGCCACGCCCTCCGCCACCAGCCTGCTCCGCATGCACTCCATATGCACTCCACATGCACTCCGCACCTTAGTGTTTTACTTCAACACTGCGCCTCCACTGAGTCTCAGTATGCTATTCTCTTTCCTCCTAGTTGTAGAACTTCCACTCAACCAGCCTTCCTGTGGTTCTGGATGATGTCATTCCGTCTTTTAGTTGTATTTTTGAAGTGGTTGTTTGAGGCAGCAAACTCTGGCATTAACCTATGCCGCCATCTTGGTTTCTCTCCTATTTGGATGCCTTTTTATCTTCTTGTCTGATTGCTATGGCTAGCAATTCCAGTACTATGTCAAACAGGAGTAGTGAAAGTGGGCATCCCTGTCTTGTTCCTGTTCTTAAGGGAAATGGTTTTAGTTTTTGTCCATTGAGTATGATGTTGGCTGTGGGTTTGTCATATATGGCTTTCATTATGTTGAGGTATGATCCCTCTATTCCCACTTTATTGATAGTTTTTATCAAGAAAGGGTGTTTGATTTTGTCAAATGCTTTTTCTGCATCTATTAATATTATCATGTGGGCTTTTATCTTTCAATTTGTTTATGTGATGTATCACATTTATTGATTTGCAGATATTGTACCAGCCTTGCATCCCTGGAATAAATAAATTCCACTTGGTCATGGTGTACGATCATTCTAATGTACTGCTAGACCCGATTTTCTAAATTTTTTTTGAGGATTTTAGCATCTATGTTCATCAGGGATATTGGCCTGTAATTATCTTTCTTTGTAGCGTCTTTATCTGGTTTTGGGATTAGAGTAATGCTGGCCTCATAGAAAGAGCTTGGAAGTGTTTCCTCTTTCTGAATTTTTTGAATAGTTTGAGGAGGATAGGTGTTAAGTTCTTCTTTGAATATTTAGTAAAATTCCCTTTTGAAGCCATCCAGTCCAGATCTTTTATTTGCTGGGAGTTGTTGTTGTTGTTGTTTTAAATTACTGTTTCCATTTCATCGGTAGTTATCAGTCTATTAAGGTTTTCTGATTGTTTCTGATTGAATTTTAGAAGATTGTATTTCTCTAGAAATATGCCCCATTTGGTAAAGGTTGCCCAGTTTATTGGAGTAGAGTTTTTCATAGTATTTTTTTTATGTTTCTTTGTAACACTGTGAGGTCAGGTGTTACTTCACCTCTTTTGTTTTTTATTTTACTTATTTGGTTCCTCTCTCTTTGTTTCTTGGTGAGTATGGCAAGAGGTTCATCGATATTGTTTATCCTTTCATAGAAGCAGCTCTTGATTTTATTAATCTTTTTAATTGTTTTTTGTTTTGTTTTGTTTTCTATATCATTTATTTCTGCTCTGAGATTTATTTCCTTCCTTCTACTAACTCTGGGCTATTCTTGTTGCTCTCTTTCTAATTCTTCAAGTAGAAGGATTATATAACTTATTATAAATTTTTCTTGCTTTTTTTGAGATAAGCCTATAGTGATATGAACTTCCCTCTTAGGATTATTTCACTGTGTCACATAGGTTTTGGGTTGTTGTGCTTTCATTGTCATTTGTTTCCAGGATGCTTTTATCTGTTGTTTGATCTTTTTGGTAACCCATTTGTTGTTTAATAACATGCTATTTAGCCTCAATATGTTTGATTATTTATGATAGTTTTTTAATTTTAAGCCACTGTGATCCGAGAAGGTTCTTGATATGATTTCAATCTCCTTGAAACTATAGAGACTTAATCTATGTCCTAATATGTTATCTTTGAAAATGACCTTTGTACACTTGAGAAGAATGTATATTCCATATCTTTGGGGTGAAATGTTCTGAAGATGTCAATTAATTCCATCGGATGTAGTGAGTAATTTAGGATTGCTATTTCCTTGTTGATTTTTCATCTAGAATATTTACCCAATGATGACAATGGGGTATTAATGTCTCCCACTATGAAGAAAAAAGTAGGTGGGATCTCAATACCAGATATCAAGCTGTATTATAAAGCCACTGTTCTCCAAACTGCCTGGCACTGGCACAAGAACAGGTATATAGATAAATGGAATAGAAGAGAACCCAGAAATTGACCCAAACCACTATGCTCAATTAATATTTGACAAAGGGGGCAAGACAGTCTCTTCAATAAATGTTGCTGGGAAAATTGGACAGATACATGCAAAAAAATGAAACTAGATCATCAACTTACACCATACCCCAAAATAAACTCAAAATGGATAAAGGGCTTAAACATAAGATGGGAAACCATAAAAATACTAAAGAAATCTACAGGCAGCAAAATCTCAGACATATGCTGAAGCAATTTCTTCACTGATATAGGTCCTGGGGCAATGGAAACAAAAGAGAAAATAAACAAATGGAACTACATCAAAATAAAAAGCTTTTGTACAACAAAAGAAACCATCCACAAAAAAAAAACCAAGAAAGCCCACTGCATGAAGAAAATATTTGCCAATGTTATCATCAATAAGGGTTTAATCTCCAACATTTACAGGGAACTCATACAACTTAACAAAAGGAAGATAAACAACCCAATCAAAAAATGGGCAATGGACATAAATAGATACTTTTTGAAAGAAGACATAAGGAAGGCCAAGAGACATATGAAAACATGTTCAAAGTCACTAATCATCTGAGAGATGCAAATCAAAACAACAATGCTGTAGCATTTCACACCTGTCAGAATGGCTACCATCAACAAATCAACAAATGACAAGTGCTGGCGAGGATGTGGATAAAAAGGAACCCTCCTGAACTGCTGGTGAAAATGCAGACTGGTGCAGCCACTGTGGAGAACAGTATGGAGTTTCCTCAAAAAACTACAAATGGAACTCCCATTTGACCCAGTGATCCCACTTCTAGGAATATATCCTAAGAAACTAGAAACACCAATCAGAAAGGACATATGCACTGCTATGTTCATAGCGGCACAATTTACCATAGCTAAGATTTGGAAACAGCCTAAGTGCCCATCAACAGATGAGTGGATTAAAAAACTGTGGTACATCTACATAATGGAATACTATGCTGCTATAAAAAGGAAGGATCTCCTACTATTTGCAACAGTATGGATGGAGCTGGAGAGCATTATGCTAAGTGAAATAAGTCAGTCACAGAAAGTTAAATATCACATGATCTCACTCATTTGTGGACTATAATGAGCAACATAAACAGATGAACAAAAACATATCTAGAGACAGGGAAGCATCGATCAGATGCTTAAACCGCAGAGAGAAGGTAGGGGAGGGCAGGGGTAAGGGGGAGAGATCAACCAAAGGACTTGTATGCATGCATATAAGCCTAACCAATGGACACAGATACCAGGGGGTTGAGGGCATGAGTAGGGTGGTATGGGTCAATAGGGGGGATAAGGGCACATATGTAATATTTTAATCAATAAAGAGAAAAATAAATAAATGGAATCATTACATTTTTAAGCCCATGATTAAAATTTCAATAAAACATGAAGTAATATTGTTTTAAAAAGTCTCCCACTATGAAGTATTGCTGTTGATTTCTCCCTTGATATCTTCCAGAAGACTTTTATGTATTTGTTTGCTCCTGTATAGAGTGCATATATGTTTATGAGAGTTATACCTCTTATAGAATTGCTCCCTTTAGTATTATGAAGTGGCCCTCCTTATCTCTTGTTATGGCCTTCACTTTGAGGTCTATTTTGTCAGGTATAAGTATTGCTAATCCAGCTTTTTTTTTCATTTCCATTTGCCTGAAGAATTTTTTTACATCCCTTCACTTTAAGTCTGTAATTCCTTTGTTCTGAGGTGGGTCTGTTGTAGAAAGCATATATATTGGTCATGTTTTCTTATTCATTTGGCTACCCTATGTGTTTTGATTGGAGCATTTAATCTGTTTACATTTAAAGTTATTATTGACTAGGAGTCCAGTGCACGAATTCGTGCATGGGTGGGGTCCCTCGGGGTGGCCTGCAGAGATCGGGCCCCAGCTCAGACCCCCAGCCTCACATCCCCAGCTTGTGCCTCCAGCCTCGCAGTTCTGCAGCCCAGCCTGGCACTCTACCTTGGCCTGGTGCTGTCCACTCGCCAGCTTTACCATCCCGCCTGCGGGGCGATCAATCAGGGCTGGGACACCAGCCCAGCTCCCTCAGTTCCTGGAGCCAGGCAGCATCCCCCTCCCCTGCCGCTGCTGCTGGTCACCATCTGCGAGATGATCAGTTGCGGAAGGGGTTACCTGCCCGGCTCCCTCAGCAACTAGTCACAATCTGCAGGGTGATTAGCAGGGTAATCAGGCCCCTGCTTGCACCCACCTTGGCCTGGCACTGCCCGCTCACCTGCTCCACCATCCTGCCACGGTCCTGTTCTCATCAGTGCCCATTAGGGCCGGCAGTGCCCCCAATGCGACATGTTGCCAGTGCCATGTCACTGATGCTCACCATGTTCCATGCCATCCCCTGGTGGTCAACGCATGTCATAGCAAGCAGTTGAATTCCTGGTCTCCTGGTCTCCTGGTCGAATCACCGCACAAGGGGACAATTTATCTTATTAGGCTTTTATTATATAGGATAGGTACTTATTTTTTGTTCTTTATGCTGATGTTCCTTTCTCACTTTCTAATTCTTCTTTACAGCAGTTCCTTTATCATTTCTTGCATTTCTAACTTGGTGGTAATAAACTCCTTTAGCTTATTTTTGTCTGTGAACCTCCTGATTTCACCTTCAGTTTTGAATGATAGCCTTGCTAGATAGAGTATTCTTGGATTAATTCCCTTACTTTGCATTACTTTGTATACTTTATTCCATTCCCTTCTGGCCTGATGTGTTTCTGTTGATACATCAGTTGATAGTCTAATAGGAGATCCCTTGTAGGTAACTTTCTGTCTCTCTCTTGCAGCCTTTATGTTTCTTTTTTTGTCTTGTATGTTTGCCACTTTAATTATGATGTGTCTTGGTGTGGGTCTTTTTGGGTTCATCTTACTTGGGACTTTTTGTGCTTCTTGGATTTGTGTGACATTTTCCCCCAAGTCTGGGAAGGTTTCTGTCTTTATTTATTTAAACAGGTTTTCTAGTCCTTGCTCAGATTCCTCTTCTGGCAACTCTATTATGAGGATATTACTTAATTTCTAGTTGTCCCAAAGATCCCTTAGACTCTCCTTCTATTTCTTAATTTTTCTCAAGTAGCTCCTCAGCTTAGCTAATTTTTTTTTTCTAATTTGTCTTCTAACTCACAATTCGGTCATCAGCTTCTTCTAGTCTGTTGAAACCATCCATTGTGTTCTTTTTGTAGCTACATCATTCTTCATTTCTTCTTGATTCTTAACCATGCTGGTGAAATTCTCATTCAGCTCCTTCTAATTCTCTTTGTGTTGTGTATATTTGTTATCCAGATGTCTGAGCATCCTTATAACCACTACTCTGAATTCTCTCTCTGACAAATTACTTGCCTCCATTTCATTTAATTCCTTTTCTGGTGATTCCTCTTTTTCTTTTCTTTGGTGATTGTGTCTTTGTCTCCCTATTTTTGTTGTCCCATTGTAATTGTTTCTATGTCTTAGATCTAACTGCTATGCCACCCAGATTATTTTGGGGGTGGTCCTATGTAGTTGGTGATTTGTGGTACCCAGTGGTGCAGTCTCTCAGGTCTCATGAGCTCAGTGTACTAATAGAGCACCCTACTTGCATTATTTGGGTTCTTGTGATGAGGTTGGCTCTTGGATATTAGTTTTTCATTTATGAATGAAGTCTCCTCACAGGTTTTCTGATAATGTGATTCATCCAGCCTCATCTTGCAAGCTATTGTGGATGTGCATGTTGTTTCAGCTCTTGTAGCAAGGGTTACCTGAGGTCTGCTTACATGAGCTCACTGTGAGGTCCCAGATTCCACACCCTGGGTGGCCAGGGTCCCAGGGCCTGAGGCTGAGGTAGTGTATCTCTGGCCAATGTGCATGACTCTTGCCAGGGTAGTGTCACTTTTCAAATCACTGCAAGGGTCTTGGTGCCCATGACTAGGGGGTTGGGGGCAGGTTTCCCATAGTCTGCAGGTGAATCAGTGGGACTCTAGCCAGGGTGGCTTCATTCTGCAAATCATTAGGGGGTCAGGTGCCAGGGGCCAGGGATGTGGGAGTCTGCAGCTGAAATAGTGCAACCTTGGCTGGAGAGGCACCCACTCTGTAGCTTACCAAGGGGTCCAGGACCTTGCAGCTGGGGAGGTGGTAGTCTCAGGATTTGCAGTTGAAGCAGTATGATCTTCGCCAGAGATTATCGCACCCAGAGACTTACTGAGGGGCCCAGGAGCTGGCAGCTGGGGAGGTGGTAGTCTCAGAGTCTGCTGCTGCAGCAACACAACCATGGTGTCCAGGAGACAGCAGCCAGATTGGGAGGAGTTGCGGTGGTCTGAAGCTGAAACAGTGCACACTTGGAAGGAGAAGTACACACTCAGCAACTCACCGAAGGGCCCAAGATCTATCGGCCAAGGAGGCCATAGTCAGGGGTTGTATGCCCTTAGCCAGAGAGGCACTCAGCAACTCTTCCAGGTATTCAGGAGTCGGAAATTGGGGAGGGGGAAGTCACGGGTTCTGTTGCTAGAGCTGTGCACCCTTCACAGGAGAGGCGTGCGCTCAGCAACTCACTGAGGCCCAGGATCTGGCAGCCAGAGAAGTGATAGTTGCGGAGTCTATTGCTGGGCCAATGACACCGAGGTGTCCAGAAGCCAGCAGTGGGTGAGGGGGGAGTCACATATTCTGTTGCTGGAGCCCTGTGCCCTTGGTAAAAGAGGTGCACACCCAGAAGCTCATGGAGGGGCTCAGGAGCCTGTGGCCAGGAAGGCAGGAGTCTTGGGGTCTGTGGGTGAAGCAGCATGATTATGGCTGGAATGGCTTCAGGGTCCTGGGTGGTGTCCAAGGCCAGTCTGGGTGGTGGTGAGGCTGGGCTCTTAGTCGAGGCTGTTCTCCCCTTCAGGATGGTGTGGGCTCCAACTTGTGTGATCTTTTGATAAGTGGTGAGCTATTGCAAATTCAGCTCTGTGGTGAAAGAAAATGCTATTTTAATTTTTTAAAGTTCATGGAAAGAACACTTTCTCGGATATTACTGTTCACCTCTTCCAATAACATTTGTGAAAAGCACCTTAATTGTCTAACTTGTCTGCCCCAGAGTTAATGCTTATGGTGACTTTATCGCAGTAAAATGGTACAAATGAGGATTAATATATGAGACTCTTTGCTGACTAAAACCTCCTTTAATAAATTTTTACTTTTACCACCTTCATCAGGTTTATCTAACAGGAAGAAGAAAACAAAAGTGATATGTGATTATATTATAAAGGGTCAGTCCTCATTTCACTGTGGGGCTCTGCCTTTTCCTAAGTGCCTGCAATTTAAATTCAGTTCAACATCAGGAATCAACGTACTTTACCTAAATTAGGACTCAATATAGCTTCCAGGAGCTGAAGCTAAGGAAGTTGGGAAACTAATCACTATGGGTATTCTACTTTTTTAGACCCATAAATATAGACCCATGTTCAACCATACCCAGTACTCTATGTCTTAGGAGACATCATGGCCGTAGTTGTTCCTTATTATAACATCCTTAATATTCAGAGATATGTATCAACTACCAGTAACTAATCTCGATATCTTTTGGTCTCTGTCATTTATAGGTTTTTCTATGTCCTTCTTAAACATATTTAATCTTCAGCCTGATTATATCTTCTTATCTACCACAGGAAATAGGTAGATGCTAAACAAGGAAAGATGCAGTTATCTTTGACAGATGAAGGAAATAATGGTGAAAATTGGTGATGAAAACATGTAAATTAACTTTATCCCATCTTATTTTTTCTTTATAAAACTTCAACATGTTATTTCTTTATAATGGCTATTCCACTAAGTTTAACCAGTTAATTGCCATGTGTCCAAAATGGAAACCATCCCCACATGCCATGATATTTTGAATTTAAATTTAAAAAATCAATTTGCAATGAATATTATAAAAATAAATATATTACAATTTGGGTGTTCTCGAATATTTTGAGCTGAAAATTCTCACATAAAATGATTTTAAAGTAGGTCAGGGCTGCCACTTAGGAAAAACAATTTTTTTATAGACTCATGTGGTGTGTGGGGAAGGTCCGCTGCTTGCGTTTACAGATGCTTATGGCGTACAATAGGTTAACGTTCTCAACATTGACCCATGTTGTAACATTTGTTACAATGTCATGTCATCCCTTTTAGAGGCTGAATAATGTTTTCTTGTAAGTATACACCCAATTTTGTTTATTTATCATTATAGTCTGTATAGTAACACGAGTTGCTTCCACCTTTTGACTATTGTGAGTAATGCTGCTATGAACACTGGTATGCACACATATCTCTTTGAGTTCCTGCTTTGAATAAAATGCTAGATCATTTAGTAATTTGCTGTGTTTAATATTTTTAAGAAATCAGCAATCCATAGCAGCTGCACCATTTCACATCTCCACCAGCAATGTGCAATAATGCAAATTTCTCATCATCTTTATTAACACTTCTTATTTTTTATTAATTTAATAACTATCCTAATAAGTGTCAAGAATTATGTTCTTGTCATTTTAATTTGTATTTCCCAGTGACTACTGATTTTGAGCATATTTTCATATGCTTATTTAGTGATTTGTATGTCTTCTTTAGAGAAATGTTCTACAATTCAACATCATATAAGAAAACAACACAATTCAAAAATGCATAATAGGGCCCTAGTTGGTTTGACTCAATGGACAGAGCGTCAGCCTATGGACCAAAGGGTCCCAGGTTAGTTTCTGGTCAAGGGCAGGTACCTTGGTTGCAGGCTCTTCCCAGGCCCGGGCCTTGGTCAAGGCTTGTGCAGGAGGTAACTGATCAATGTGTTTCTCTCACATCAATATTTCTCTCTGTCTTACCTTCTCTCTCCCACTCTCTCTAAAAGATCAATGGAAAAAATATCCTCAGGTGAAGATTAACAACAACAAAAAATACATAACAGGGTTGAATAGACAAAAATTTTACTTTATGAAAGAGCTAAGTGTCTATGAGCTACTATGTGTGCCCTAAAGAAGAGTTTTTTCTCTTGTAGCCACAAGGCTAAAATTTTTGAAAATGAAACATGAAACTCATTCTTGATTTTTTTTTAGAAAGAGAGAAAGGGAGAAAGGGAGAGAGAGAGAGAAACATCGATTGAGAGCTAACACAGATCAGCTGTTCCCTGCATGCCCCCTACCAGGGATTGAGTCCACCACCTGACTGAGAATGAACCAGCAACCTTTTGGTGCTCAGGATGAAGCCCCATCAACTGAGCCACATTGGCCAGGCAAAACTCCTTCTAAAATTGGCTAAATTATAAAGGAATTTGAACTCTTAGACTCATAGGTTATCTACTTTCAAAGTAAGGGTATTAATAAGAAAATAATGGGATATGTAAGTTTGGGTGGGGCATATAAGACAACTGATGAAGCTTGGGAAAATGGGATCCTAATTTCTTATGAGTTTTATTTGTTATTGGAAGAGTTCTGACTACCTCAGTGGAACTGGCCTTCCAACAACCAGAAAAAATGGCTTCCTCAAAGCCAGAATAAGTAACCTCCTAATGCCCAGTGTCACCCCCACCCAACAGTATTGTTCTTTCCATATCCACATTAGAAGGATTAAATAAATGTTACCTGAGGATATGGTAATTCCCTCACCTGAGGCAGTTATCTTGAAAGACAATGGTCATTTTCCTCAGGCCTGGCCCCACCACCCCTTTTTGCTTCCAGACCAGCGGTTCTCAACCTGTGGGCCGTGACCCCTTTGGGGGTCAAACGACCCTTTCACAGGGGTCGCCTAAGACCATCGGAAAACACATATATAATTACATGTTATTTTTGTGATTAATCACTATGCTTTAATTATGTTCAATTTGTAACAATGAAATTGGGGGTCACCACAACATGAGGAACTGTATTAAAGGGTCATGGCATTAGGAAGGTTGAGAACCACTGTTCTAGACCTATAACTAGACTAAAGTCACAATGGGGCCTTAAAAGTAAGTTACAAAGTATAATCTTGAGGAAGTGAGGTACACACTAAAAAAAACTACTTGATATTTATAATTTATACAAGCAGGAATGTGGGGAATGTGTATGAGAATGGATACTAAGTCGGGGGAGGTCAGCTGATGACAGAAGAAATACAAATTTTGATCAAGTTGCATTTATTGTTATGGACACACTCAGGAAAAAAAGAAATTAATGTTGCAGTTTTGGTAGTTAAAAGCACTCTAACACTTTGGTTGATTGGCTGAAATATGAACCAAAAATATGGTCTGTGAGTGAATTGGAAATGTTGGATCTTCCTTGGTTTATATAGAGAAAAGGATTCAGAGCTTTGGGTAAATTGAAATGGTAAAGTGAATTTGCCATTTGAAATCTACTCACTCACATTAGGAGGGTCCATAATGCATACATTTCACCAATAGTTTGAGAAATAAATTTGTGGGGTGTGCTCCAGCATCTTTGAAGAACTACATGATGAGTCTTCTAAATAGGCTAGACCTTACAGTGGGAACCACATTCACTCAACTGGAAAACTTAAATTCAATGGAAATAATTGCATCCTGGCATGTCAGGAAACAAGTGACATCATTCAACAACCAAAGGCAATGTGAATGTGGTTACATATGCTGACTGGGCATACCTGGTAAGAGAGAAATAGCAACTGCTCTATACTTACTTGAATGTCAGTCTCCCATAGGTGAATCACAGAGCAAACCTTTATAATTTTAGAGCAAGTCCCTTCCATCATCTGCAGATTACTCTCTTACTGAGAAACAGGACTTAGCCTGCTACTGAGCTTAATAGAGACTAAATATTTAATGAGGGGTTACCAAGTTACCATGTAAAATGAGCTTCCCATAATAAAAAAGAATTATCTGACCCACCAAGTTATAAAGATGGATGTGAACATCAAAACCTCACCATCAAAAGAAGTGGTATATACATGATTGAGTGTGAACAGATACCGATGACACAATTAAGTTGCATAAATATGTACCCCAAATACCCATGATCTCTATTCTTGCTACACTGACTCTCTGGGACATTCCTTTCTTGGAACATCACTGAAGGACAATGATAAAGAAAAAATCCCACCAGTGAGAAGAATTTTGGGCAGTAAACCTGGTTGTTCATTTAGCTTAGAAGGATATATGGTCATACATATAATTATATAGCAATTAATAGACTGTTTCCAATAGTTTAGCTAGATGGCCAGTGACTTGGAGTGAACATAGTTATAAAATTAGTGACAAAGAAATTTGAGGAAGAATAGCATAGCACAATGACAGAATAGAAATTTTCTACTGGCCTCCCTCCACAGCACATCTATTTTGACAACCACCCATGGTCAACTTTGTGGAAGTCCGAAAGTCCAGTCGAGAAATTCAAGAACACCACTGAGGCCAAAAACCCAAGAATAGATACATTGAAAAGAGTAAAAACAACTTCACTTTATCCACAGCATCCCTCCCACAAGACTGCACAGATCAGTGCCAAGAGAAACCAACTTAATCTGTTATTTCCTGCACAAGGAAAAATGAGTGTAGTCAGTGAATGTTTGGCTTCTATAGCCAAGCAAGGTACTGTCCAAGAGGCTAAACTCTTTCATGCTCCACCTAGAATACTGAGGTTATTGGCAAAGTTGATGAGTTAGTAGAGGAGAGGCTGCAAGATAAACAACTGGGACTCAGAACTCATGAAAGGGACATTGATCTTACTAAATGCTTTGTGGACCCTATGAGGAAATCTACCCATAAGCTTCTTGGGATGCCTTAACTAATGACTCCTTTAATTGGTGTATGGACATCCCCAATCCTCTGTGCACCTCACTTATATATTTTGCTCAGATCCCTACAGCACAACCACTGACACTAAGTTCAAGCCTTTACATAGTATTAACAAAAATAGGCAGAATTCTGAACCATCTTTGTATGATTGGGAGAAGGCATCCAAACTTGAGCATTTCATGGCACTGCACTAGAGAAAATAAGTTAAAGGCCCTCAGAACCCAGCCTGACATTGCAGGATTCAGAAAAGAAATAAAAATTTAAGAATTAGCATACGTCCCTGGAGGAAAAAAGAGATGTGAAGTGGGCACATCTATAGAAAAGTTTGAAAAGACCTCATAATACCTAGCTGAGGAGATGGATGAAGGCATTTTCTCTCAAAGCCAGTCAGTAAAGTGTGAAACAGGTGACTGTATCTACAAATGTAAAGGCAGCAATGCAAGACTACAGGAGCAATACAAAAATTAAGAAAACATTAAACCACAAAAGGAATACACTAATTTTCCAGTAACCAATATGAAAGAATTGAAGATCTATACACTGTTTGATACAGAAATCAAATAATTGCCTTTAGAAAGCTCATGAGGTATAAGAGAACACAGATAACTCAGTGAATTAAAAAAAAGATGCATGAAAAAATGAGACTTTTGACAAAAAGATAAAGCTATAAAAAAGAACCAAAGAAAATTTTTGGATATGAAGAATACAATGAATAAAATGATAAATTCAATAAATGACCTATACCTATTAAATAAAATAAAGTAATAATTAAACTTCCAGACACAGAAACCACACCATCTTGAAGGGAAAACCAGCCATGACTAGGCACCCAGGAACACCATCACCCAGACTGGCCTTGGACTCTACCTGGGACCCCGCAGCCACTATGGCCAAAGTCATGCTGCCTCCCCTGCAGACCTGCAGACCCAGGAAATCCTGCCTCCCCAGCTTCTGGCTCCTGGACCCCTCGATTGTGCTGCTATAGTAGTAGACCCTGCAACTATTGCTTCCTGGGCCACTGGATCCTGGGCACCTCGGTGAGTTGCTGAGTATGCGCCTCTTGGGTCAAGGTCATGCAGCTTTAGCTGCAGACCTTGTGATCCCCACATCCCTGGCGGCAGGTGTCTAGACCACTTAGTGATTCGCAGAGTGAAGCCACCCTAGCCAGAGTCCTGTTGCCTCACCTGCAGACTCCAGGACACCCACCTCCCTGTTATGGGCTTCAGGACCCTCACAGTGATTCACAGAGTGATGTCACCTTGGCAAGAGTCATGCCACACAGGCCAGAGTTGCACTACCCCAGCTGTGGGCACCAGAACCCCAGCCACCCAGGTGGTGGACTCCAGGACCCCACAGTGAGCTGCAGGCCATTGAGAACTCAGGCAACCCCTGCCACAAGAGCCGGAACCACAAGCACATACACAACAACTTGCAGGATGAGACCGAATGTGAGTCACATTGTCAGACAACCTATGAGGAGACTTCATCCACAAATGAGAAACTAACATTCAAGACCCAACTACATCATGAGAACCCAAATAATGCAAGCAGGGGGCTCCACTAGAGCATCCAGCTCAGGAGACCTGAGAGACAGCAACACTGGGTCCCACAAATCACCAACTACATAGGACCACTTCCAAAAGAACCTCAGTGGCATAGCAGTTGGATGTAAGATATAGAAAAAAATTCAATGGAACAGCAAAAATGGGGATACAAAGAAATGATCCCCAAAAGAAAGAAAAAAAGGAAATGCCAGAAAAGGAATTAAAAGTAATTTGTCACCCTAGCCGGTTTGGCTCAGTGGCTAGAGCATCAGCCTGCAGACTGAAGGGTCCTGGGTTCGATTCTAGCCAAGGGCACATGCCTGGGTTGTGGGCTCTATCCCGAGTAGGGAGCGTGCAGGAGGCAGCCGATCAATGATTCTCTCTCATCACTGATGTTTCTATCTCTCTATCCCTCTCCCTTCCTCTCTAAAATCAATAAAAATATATTTTTAAAAATGTGATGCCCAAGATGGGCCAAAGTTCTTCAATTGTCATATGATCAATATAGTGCATAATTAATTAAAACTTAATATTTTAAAAAAGTAATTTGTCAGAAAGAGAATTCAGAGTAATGGTTATAAGGATGCTCAGTCATCTGGAACAACTCAAAGAGAATTAGAAGGAGATGAATGAGAATTTCACCAACATGAATTAGAATAAAGAAGAAATGAAGAATGACATAGCTGCAATGAAGAACACAATGGAAGGCTTCAACAGTAAGCTAGAAGAAGCTGAGGATCAAATCAACAAGTTAGAAGACAAAGTAGAAAAACACCCAAGCTGAGCAGGAACTGGAAAAAATAATTTTTAAAAAAGGAAGAGAGTCTAAGGGAGCTTTGGGACAACTTGAAACGCAACAACATCCTCATAACAGGGTTGCCAGAAGTAAAGGAAGCTGAGCAAGGGATAGAAAATCTGTTTGAAGAAATAATGACCAAAATCTTCCCAGCTTGAGGAAGAAAGTCACACAAATCCATGAAGCATAGAGGGTTCCAAGCAAGATGAATCCCAAAAGACCCACACCAACGCGCATCATAATTAAATTGTCAAATGTAAAAGTCAAAGAAAGAAACAGAAAAGGCTGCAAGAGAGAGCCAGAATGTTACCTACAAGGATCCCCCATTAGACTATCAACTGATTTATCAACAGAAACACATCAGGATAGAAAGGAATGTAATGAAGTATACAAAGTGATGTAAAGCAAGGGACTGAATCCAAAAATACTCTAACCCAAGAAGGCTATCATTCAAAATTAAAGGTGAAATCTGGAGCTTCACAGACAAAAATAGGCTAAGAGTTTATTACCACCAAGCTAGCAATGCAAGAAATACTAAAGGGACTACTCTAAAGGAGAAATAGAAAGGGAGAAAGGAAAACATGCATAAAGAACTAAGATAGCAACAAACAAGTACCTATCCTATCTAATAAAATAGAAACATGGTAATTGGTGTACGACCGCTACCCTTCCCACTGGCTAATCAGCGAGATATGCAAATTAACTGCCAGCCAAGATGGCGGCCGGCAGCCAGGCAGCTTGAAACTAACATGAGGCTTGCTTGCTTCAGTGACGGAGGACTCCAACGTTCCCCGCCTGCCTTGACGGCCTCTGAGCTTGCAGTTTAAGAACCATTGTAACGAATATAGAAGCTAAACAAAACCCCAGAAACCTGCTTTCAGCAAGCCCGGGATCTCAGAGCTGGAGTTGATACAGAGTTTCGATTATAGAACCGAAACAAACCAGATACCTGCTTTCAGGAGCTTAGGCCTAAGAGCTGGAGCCTCAGAGCTAAAGCTGGCCCAGAAAAAAAAAGAAAAAGAAAAAAAAGGAGTGGTTGGGAGCTTCAGTCACCCGCCAGCCTGAAAACAGCCCTCAGCCCCTCACCCAGACTGGCCAGGCACCCCAGTGGGGACCCCAACCCTGAAGGATGTGTGACCAGCTGCAAACAGCCATCATCCCCTCACCCAGGCTGGCCAGGCACCCCAGTGGGGACCCCCACCCTGAAGGGTGTGTGACCAGCTGCAAACAGCCATCATCCCCTCACCCAGGCTGGCCAGGCACCCCAGTGGGGACCCCCACCCTGATCCAGGGCACCCTTCAGGGCAAACCAGCAAGCACCCACCTGTGCACCAGGCCTTTACCCTATATAGTAAAAGGGTAATATGTCTCCCAGCACCGGGATCAGAGGAGCCGCGAGGTCTCCGGCACCGGGATCAGCGTGACAGGGGGCAGCGCCCAAACCCCCTGATCACCCAGCGGCTCTGTGTGTGACAGGGGGCGGGGCCACAACCTCCCTATCCACCCTGCTCTGTTCGTGACAGGGGAAGGCGCCCCAACCCCCTAATCAGCCCTGCTCTGTGCCTGATAGGGGGGAGCTCCCCAACCCCCTGATCGCCCTGCGGCTCTGTGTGTGACAGGGTGTGGCGCCCCAACCCCCTGATCGGCGCTGCTCTGTGTGTGACAGGGTGTGGCGCCCCAACCCCCCCCCCCACCCTCCACGGGCCCTGCTCTGTGTGTGACGGGGTAGAGCCATTACCTCCCCATCGGCCCTGCCCTGAGTGTGACAGGGTGCGGCACCCCAACCCCCTGATCCGCCCTGCTCTGTGTGTGACAAGGGGTAGTGCCCCAACTCCCGTATCTGCCCTACTCTGTGAGTGACGGGGGGAGCTCCCCAACCCCCTGATGGTCCCTGCTCTGTGCATGACTGGGGGAGCTCCCCAACCCCCTGATCGACCCTGCTCTGTGCGTGACAGGGTACGGAGCCCCAACCCCTCTGATGGGCCCTGCTCTGTGCGTGACAGGGGCAGCGCCCCAACCCCCTGATTGGCCCTGCTCTGTGCATGATAGGGGGTGGTGCCGCAACCTCCCCATGGACCCTGCCTTGAGTGTGACAGGAAGCGGTGCCCCAACCCCCCAATCAGCCCTACCCTGAGCATGACTGAGGGTGGCATCGCAACCTCCCGATCTGCCCTGCTCTGTGCATGACAGGGGCAGTGCCCCAACTCCCCAATCGGCCCTGCTCTGAGCCCAACCAGGGGCTGCACCTAGGGATTGGGTCTGCCCTCTGCCACCCTGGAGCCAGCAGGGCGTTATCTCCCGAGGGGTCCCAGACTGCAAGAGGGCACAGGTCTGGCTGAGGGACCCCCCTTCCCCCCGATTGCACAAATTTTTGTGCACCGGGCCTCTAGTATATAATAAACTTAAATGTAAATGGATTAAATACTACAATCAAAAGACATAGGGTAGCCAAATGGATAAGAAAACATGACCCATATATATGCTGTCTACAAGAGTCCCACCTCAGAATAAAGGACTCACACAGACTGAAAGTGAAGAAATGGGGAAAACATTTTCAGGCAAACAGAAATGAAAAAAATACACACACAAAGCTGGGGTAACAACACTTATACTTAACAAAATAAACCTCAAAGTGAAGGCCATAACAAGAGATAATAAATGCCACTACATAATACTAAAGGGATCAATACAACAATAGGATATAATTCTGGTAAACATATATGCACCCAATACAGGAGCATCCAAATACATACAAAACAAAAAACAAACAGAAAAAAAAAAGCTTCTGGACTACATCAAAGGCGAGATCAACAGCAATACAATCATAGTAGGGGACTTTAATACACCATTGACATCACTGGATAAGTCTTCTAGCCAAAAAATCAGCAAGAAAACAGCAATCCTAAATGACTCACTAGATCAGATGGAATTAATTGACATCTTTAGAACATTTCAATTTTGCTCCCCAGTATTGTATAGTCTCTCTTTATTTTTCAATTAGTTTACATTCATTATTATTTAGTACTAGTAGCCTGGTGCACAAAATTCGTGCACATTAAAAGGGAATTAATTGGAAAAAAAAAAAAAGGGAAATAATTGCCCTAACAGGTTTGGCTTAGTGGATAAAGCATTGGCCTGTGGACTCAAGGGTCCTGGGTTCGATTCAGGTCAAGGGCCTGTACCTTGGTTATGGGCACATCCCCAGTGGGGAGTGTGCAGGAGACAGCTGATCGATGTTTCTCTCTCATCAATGTTTCTAACTCTCTATCCCTCTCCCTTCCTCTCTGTAAAAAATCAATAAAATATATTTTTTTAAAAAGGGATTTAATTAGCAGAGATATTTTAATATTGCTATTTGCCCTTTCTCTATAATAGAAGTGTGAGAGATTAAAGGAAATTAGTAAAATGTATATGAAAATAATATATAAATTTGTTAATAAATAAATAGTAAGAAAAGGATATAACAACAACAGAGGCATGATATAAAAACGACAAAAACATGATATGAAAACAACAAAAACATGATATAAAAACAACAGTGATGCAAACAATGACTGATAAAGTGATTAAACTTATTCCAATATCTCCCTGTACACCACATTAAGAGTGAAAACACTTTCAGAGTGCTTGACTAATTTCCCTTGTGATGAAGTACTTAGAACTTTAACTGTAACATCACATGCTCTTCAAACTCGAGAGAAAGCAACATATAACTGACCATGTGCAAAAATGGGTTCAGGTAGGAACATGCCTACTCTGTCTAGAGTTTGTCCTTGTGATTTATTAATAGTCATCACAAATGCTGGCATCACGGGAAACCGTTGTCGAATCAATTTAAATGGGAGGCCAGTGTCAGATGGGGACAAATTAATTCTTGGAATCAGAAAAGCCTCTCCCTCTGCAGATCCTGTTAATACTTCAGCTTCATTAATGTTAGGTCCTAATCTTTTGATAATAAATCTGGTACCATTACAAAGACCCCATTTACTATTGAGATTTCTCAATAGCATGATGATCGCACCCACTTTCAATTTTAATTTATGACCCAGTATTCCCGAAGGAGTAATACTATTCAGAAATTCGATGAGGAAATTCTCCTTCGTTTCTTTGTTATGGGCTGGGGCCACAACATTAGTAACAAAGAAACAGAATTAAAACTTTATTGTGGGGAGCCGATGCAGTGTTTTGGACAGGTTCAAGCCTTGGACTGATGAGAGGGCACAGTCCTCTCATTGCCATGTGCAAGTCCCAGCTTGGAGGGTAGGGCCCTCCCAGCACAATTATAGCCAACAGCTGTAGTTTTAAGCTTGAACCTATGGTCCGAACACGTGGCCCTACGTGCCTGAGTGATGTGGGCTTGAGAGAGTTCAGGTGCATGCAGTTGAGTAGGACATATGCACCCATATGTTCATAGCAGCACAATTCACCATAGCTAAGATCTGGAAACAGCCTAAGTGCCCATCTGTAGATGAATGGATTAGAAAACTGTGGTACAGCTACACGATGGAATACTATGCTGCTGTAAAAAAGAAGGCACTCTTACCATTTGCAACAGCATGGATGGAACTGGAGAGCATTATGCTAAGTGAAATAAGCCAGTCAATGAAGGAAAAATACCACATGATCTCACTCATTCATGGATAATAGAGACCATTATAAAATTTTGAACAATAATAGATACAGAGGCAGAGCTGCCTCAAACAGATTGTCAAACTGCAGCAGGAAGGCCGGGGAGGGTTGGGCGGCAGGAGGGAGAGGGGTAAGAGATCAACCGAAGGACTTGTATGCATGCATATATGCATAACCAGTGGACATAAGACACTGGGGGGTAGGGGAGGCCAGGGGACTGTCAAGGGCGGGGGAAAAAAAACGGACACATATGTAATACCCTTTGTAATATTTTAAGCAAAAAAAAAAAAAAAAAAAAAAAAGTATATACTTGAAAAAAAAGAAACCCAGGAGAATGTTTGTAAACATCTTGGTCACGCCTTACTTTGCCTCGTAGAATCTGCTATAAAATAAAGGCATGGCTGTGGGCATGGTCACTGCAGCTCAGAGAAGCAGCATCCCACTGAGACCTGGCTTTCATTCTCTTGTCTGTCTTTTCTAAGCCTTTCAGCTGCCCTACTCAGGTTCATCCCGTGCTGGGGCACACTTTAGAAAGATCTGCCTCCATGCTCCCAGGGCGGGTTCCTGTCTCAGACTCTGCCCTTACAGGAAACAGCTCTGGGAAACAGCTTGGGGGAGGGCGCAGCCATTGCCAAGACAACCCCTGTAGGACTGACTTCCTTCCGCTTAGTTGCTGTTTGTCCATATGTGATGAACACGACCCATGGTTTTTATATAAGTAGATTAGTTTCAGGTGTGCTGCAAAGTGTTCCCTCAATATTTCAGGTACCTGCCAGGCCCCATATATACTGATCACAGTACTATTGATTGTACTCCCTACATTATCATCTACTACTAATACAGTTTTTGCACACCCTTTTGGGTTGTGCTGATAAATTGTTAGTCAAGTAATGTTTTAGGGGCTTATACTGGCTACATATTTTCTCTACATTAAACATGCTTTTATATCACTCTTTTTGAATTTGTTCAACTAAGCTCTGGGTAAGGACATTCAAAATTATATTTTGATTCAAAACTAGCTTTCCCCCTAATTGTGGATACTCCTCATCAATCTGCCTCCCAGTGTTTTATGAGAGTTCAAACTGCAGAGCCCTGTTCAAAACTGAAAAACATTAGGTGTCAGTGTCTTTATTCTGTTCAGTGTGATATTGCAGAGAAATTATTATTTGTCACTGCTCAGTGCAATCATCAAAAATGCTTAATGCTTAATCATCATTTATATCATTTAATTTTTTTCTAGTTTTCTTGCATTATAGTGTCTCTGTTACTGGTTTCCAAGAGCTTGTTTATGACTAAATATGCTAACCATTTCTTATGCATTGCAAATTAAATATGATATTTTTTATTATTAGTTTACTGTGGTGTTTTACTTTTTGGTCATACCAATGTTGTGTGTTAAATATAATCATGTTCTGTCCAAAAAATAGTAATGGTAATTTTTCTAATTTAATGAAAAACATTAATATAGATTTGAATACATTTAGAAACATATTTATAGATCCATAAAAATGTATCAATGACAAAGACAAAGAAAATTGTGAAAGTAGCAAGAAAAAAGTATATCATCAGGTAGAAGTTCCTCAATAAGATTAAGATCTGATTTGTCATCAGAAACCATGTAGGCCAGAAGACAGTGAGATAACATATTCTAAGTGCTGCCAGGAAAAATAAACTGTCTACCAAGAATTCTATGTCTGGAAAAACTATCAAAATTGAGGAAATAATTAAGATATTACCAAACAAATAAAAATTGAGAAAAATCTGCTGCTAATAAACCTATCATATAAGAAAAATTAAAGGGAATCATTTAGAAGGACATGATAGGGGGCACTAGATACCAATACAAATCCAAATGGAGAAATGAAGAACACTGATAAAGGTAATTACAGAGATAAGTATAAAGTATTATCTAAACTATTTTTTAACAATTTTATTCTATTTGATTTAAAAGACAATTGTACAAAGCATTCAAAACTATTTTGATGCTCTTAAATATAAAAGATGTAATATGTGTGGCAATAATAACACAAAGTAGGAGGAGGAGATAGAGTATAACTGGAGAAAAAAATTACAAATAACTTTAGTTGATATTAGTCCAAATTGAAATATTTAAGATATTAATTTTTATCCTCAGGAAACTACTGAAAATAACTTAAAATGATAAAGAAACAAAGGCTTTAAAATGGCATACCAGAAAATTTATTTTAACACCAAAGAAGGTAGTAATGGAGAAGTAAAGAAACAAAATACTAATCATATTCTTTTTTAAAAAAAATAGCAAATTGGCAGGTGCAAATATTACCTTACCAATAATTAATTTAAATATACTAGTAAACCAACCCCTTGCTGAGTAGCTAAGTTGATTAGAGTGTCATCCCTATATGCCAAGGTTGCGGGTTTGATCCTTGGTCAGGGCACATACAAGAATCAATCAATCATCCCTAGCCAGTTTGGCTCAGTGGATAGAGCACCAGCCTACAGACTGAAGGGTCCCTGGTTCGATTCCAGTCAAGGGTACATGCCCATGTTGCGGGTTCAATTCCCAGTAGGAGGAATGCAGCAGGCAGCCTATCAATGATTCTCATCATTGAAGTTTTTATCTCTCCCTCTTCCTTCCTCTCTGAAATCAATAAAAATATATATTTTTTAAAAAAGTCAACCAATCAATGCATAAATAAGTGGAACAACAAGTTGATGCTTCTCTCTGTCAAATCAATATATAAAAATGAAAAAATAAATATAAACTGACAAAATGGCACAGATTGGTAAACTGAATTAACAAATATATGTTCATTTATATTGTTGTAATGTACCCCACGAGTAAATACTCAGGATGCAAGACCAAATTAATGAGTCATTTAATTAATAAGTCAGTGACTGAGAAGGAGTTATGGCTCTAAATCTCCCAGTCCCGAAATGGTGGCAACATCAGGCTTATATAGGCAAATTTTACAAAGGTATTGATTACATCTTTGGGTTTGGAATGAGGAACCTGGTTTGCACAAAGCAGTTACAGGAGCAAAATTGAGCAAGTTAGTTACCTATAAAGATTAATTATAGTTTTGGGTCTTCGGATCACTGAATCAATGGAAACATTATCTGGAGCCACTGAGGCAATTTAGAATAATTGTGCTGTCCTGGTCTTGGGACCACTGAGTCAACCAGAACGCATTATCTGTAGCCACTGATGCAATTGTGCTGTCCTGGTTTTCAGGTACAGAAGAATGTGCTTCGATAGCCAGTAAGATCACAATCAATGGGATATTCAAACCACCAACAATAGAGTACTCAATTGATTGGGATAGCATACATAAGTTCAGAAAATCAAAGTAACTTTTCTATTGTTCAACAAAGCAAGTAAGTACAGAAGCCAAAACAGCAGGGTTAAAGTTAAACTGCAGTTTCTACCTGAGATGATTGCTGCCATACTTCATTATCCTGTATTGAGACATACTTCTAGTTGAAAAATGATTGAAACTATGCTGGTGCTAACCAGCAGACCCTGAGTGACAGATGAATGATTGCTTGACACATGTTTCTGTGAAAGAGAGGCTAAGGGGCTAGTTTGCTTTAGGAGCAAATAGCCCTGTTCACCTGCCTCCTTAGGCTTTTATTGTCACAACAGCTTGAACTAAAATTAACCTCTAGATACAATCAGCAGGGTAAGTATCCCTGAGAAAGCACCTGCATCTGTCGTGTCTTTCAAACAAGGACATTTTGAAGTCTAAACATAAAGATTCTAGTAAAACACGCGGGGGGTCAGACTTGTTTGGAAAAGTCAAGACAGGGGGGACCTTCGGCAAGGTTCCCCACAAGCCTCTGTCTGATCTTTCAGAGATTCCTCCTTACAGACTTTCCAACCAAGTCCCATGCTTCCCCATAAAATTAAAAACATTTAAAAAATACATCATAGAAACAATGACCAAAGGAGATGTGAAATATCTACACAGATAACAGACAAGATAGGCTCTAGGACAAAAATTTATACTATAGATAAAAAAAAGACATGGCATAATAATAAAAGAGATAGTGCATCAGGAAGTTATAACAATTATAAATATATACAAGAGGCCCGGTGCACAAAAATTTGTGCACTTGGGGGCGAAGGGGGTCCCTCAGCCCGGCCTGTGCCCTCTCACAGTCTGGGACCTCTCGGGAGATAACGACCTGCTGGCTTAGGCCTGCTCCCGGGTGGCAGAGGGCAGGCCCAATCCCTAGGTGCAGCCCCTGGTCAGGCTCAGAGCAGGGCTGATTGGGGAGTTGGGGCCCTGCCTCCTGTCATGCACAGAGCAGGGCGGATCGGGAGGTTGTGATGCCACCCTCAGTCACGCTCAGGGTAGGGCCGATTGGGGGGTTGGGGCACCGTCCCTTATCACACTCAAGGCAGGGTCGATGGGGAGGTTGCGGCGCCACCCCTGTCACGCACAGAGCAGGGCCAATCCAGGGGTTGGGGCGCTGCCCCTGTCACCCACAGAGCAGGGCCCATCAGGGGGATTGGGGCTCCGTACCCTGTCACGCACAGAGCAGGGTCGATCAGGGGGTTGGGGAGCTCCCCCCTGTCACTCAGAGAGTAGGGCCAATAGGGGAGTTGGGGCACCGCCCCCTGTCACACACAGAGCAGGGTGGATCAGGGGGTTGGGGCACCTCCACTGTCACACTCAGGACAGGGCCAATGGGGAGGTTATGGCTCTACCCCGTCACACACAGAGCAGGGCCCGTGGGGTGGGGGTTGGGGTGCCAACCTCTATCACCCACAGAGCAGGGCAGATCAGGGGGTTGGGGCATTGCCACTCTCACACTCAGGGCAGGGCCGATTGGGAGGTTATGGCTCTACCCCGTCACACACAGAGCAGGGCCGATCAGGGGTTTGGGGCGCCACACCCTGTCACACACAGAGCCGCAGGGCGATCAGGGGGTTGGGGAGCTCCTCCCTATCAGGCACAGAGCAGTGCTGATCAGGGGGTTGGGGCGCCTTCCCCTGTCACAAACAGAGCAGGGCGGATAGGGAGGTTGTGACCCCACCCCCTGTCACACACAGAGCCTCAGGGTGATCAGGGGGTTTGGGCACTGCCCCCTGTCACACTGATCCCGGTGCCGGGAGGCATATTACCCTTTTTCGATATAGGATAGAGGCCTGGTGCATGGGTGGGTCCCGGCTGGCTTGCCCTGAAGGGTGTCCTGGATCAGTTGGGGGTCCCCACTGGGGTGCCTGGCCAGCCTGGGTGAGAGGATGATGGCTGTTTGCAGCTGGTCACACACCCTTCAGGGTGGGGGTCCCCACTGGGGTGCCTGGCCAGTCCGGGTGAGGGGCTGAGGGCTGTTTTCAGGCTGGTGGGTGACTGAAGCTCCCAACCACTCCTTTTTTTCTTTCTTCTTCTTTTTTTTTTTTATTCTGGGCCAGCTTTAGCTTTGAGGCTTGGCTCTAGCTCTTAGGCCTCTGCTGCTGAAAGCAGGTTTCTGTCCCTTGTTTACCTTCTGTATTTGAAACAATGTTGCGATCCTGCTGGCTGAAGCCGGGCGGACTAAAGTAGGTTTCTGGGATTTTGTTTAGCTTCTATATTTGTAACATAGTTGCTTAGAGTTGCAGCTCAGAGGCCGGCAGGTGGGGAACGTTGGAGTCCTCTGTCACTGAAGCAAGCTAGCCTCATCATGTTAGTTTCAAGCTGCCTGGCTGCCAGCCGCCACCTTGGCTGGCAGTTAATTTGCATATTGCTATTATTAGCCAATGGGAAGGGTAGCGGTCGTATGCTAATTACCATGTTTCTATTTTATTAGATAGGATGCCCTTGACAACAGAGCCAATAAGATATAAATTATAAAACTTTCAAAAATGAGAGGATAAATAGATAATTAATTACTAAGAGTTGCAGAATTAAATATCCAACATAAAATAATATACAGAGAAAGTTAGTATTATAGCAAAAAGAAAATAAAAGACATGAAAAACACTATAAGCAATTAGACCAATCATATATCTACAGAACAACTTACCATCAAGAGTTAAATACACATTCTTTTCAAAAACTCATGCACCATTTTTGAGGATAGAAAATGTTCTAAACCATAAAATAATTATCAATTTACTCATAATGATTTAAATTATAGAAATTATGTTCTCTAATGACAATGGAATTAAATTAGAAATAAATAACAAGAAAGTTCGGGAAATTCACAAGTATATCTTAATTAAATAAAATACATCTAAATAACCAAGAATAAAAAATAGTAAAAAATAAAAGAGGACATTGAAGAAATAACTGCACCATCATGTTCATTGGGGTGTTATTCACAATAGTTAGATACAGAAACATCCTAAAATTCTATCAACAGATGAATGGATAGAGGAAATTTGGTATGTATACACAGTCACATATCATTCATTCATCATGAGACAGAAGGGAATCCTCCCATTTGTTACAACATGTATGGTCCTTGAGGGCATTATGTTAAACTAGAGGCCTGGTGCACAAAATTTGTGCACTGGTAGGGTTGCTAAGCCTAGCCAGTGATCAGGGTCGACTGGGGCCGTCCTTCCCAGGGCTGCCAGCTGCCGGCTGGGGCCTTTCTTCCTCTAGCTGCCAGCTGTAGGACGGGGCCTTCCTTCATTCCGCGCCACCCTCTGGTGGTCAGTGCAAGTCATAGCAAGTGGTTGAACTCCCAGTCAGTCGATCTCCTGAGGGGGCAATTTGCATATTAGCCCTTTATTATATAGGATAGGGTAGGTCACACAGGGAAAGACAAATCCTGTATGTAATCCTTTGTATGTGAAATCTAAAACAGCTGAACTTGTAAAAACAGATTAAAATGTTGGTTACCAGAGGCTATACGGTGGAGGAATTGGGGACACACTTAAAGGTACAAATTTGCAGCCAACAGACAATAAATCCTGGAGATCTGTTGAAGATCTAGTAATTATAGATAACAATGCTATATTAAAAACTTCAAAGTTAATAAGAGACCAGTTATCAATTGTTTCTATCACCAAAAAAATAACTATGTGATGTGATACATGCATTAGCTAACACCATGAGATTAATTATATTGAAATATATAAAGGAATTAAATCAATATCATGCACCTTAAACTTAGTGTTTTAATTAAATCTCACTTTAAGAAGTTAAGAATTTAGAGCTCATGTTGTTTTCTATCATAATGAAAATTTTAAGAAAAGATGGATGATATTCCTGAAACTGATCGACAGATTCTAAGCAATCCCAATCAACATCCCACCTGGTTTCTTTGCAGAAATTGACAAGCTAATACTAAAATTTACAGCTGCATGCAATGTATCCTGAACAAAACAATCTTTTTTTAAAAAATTTATTTATTTATTTATTTTTTTATTGCTTAAAGTATTACAAAAAGTATTACATATGTCTCCTTTTCTTTTCCCCCCGCCCATGACAATTCCCTGGCCTCCCCTATCACCCAGTGTCTTATGTCCATTGGTTATGCTTACATGCATGCATACAAGTCCTTTGGTTGATCTCTTACCCACCCCCCTCCTGCCCTCCCACCCTCCCCGGCCTTCCTGCTGTAGTTTGAGAGTCTGTTCGAGGCAGCTCTGCCTCTGTATCTATTTTTGTTCATAAGTTTATAATAGTCTTTATTATCCAGAAATGAGTGACATCATGTGGTATTTTTCCTTCACTGACTGGCTTATTTCACTTAGCATAATGCTCTCCAGTTCCATCCATGCTGTTGCAAATGGTAAGAGTTCCTTCTTTTTTATAGCAGCATAGTATTCCATCCTGTAGATGTACCACAGTTTTCTAATCCATTCATCTACAGATGGGCACTTAGGCTGTTTCCAGATCTTAGCAATGGTGAATTGTGCTGCTATGAGCATAGGGGTGCATATGTCCTCTCTGATTGGTGTTTCTGGTTTCCTGGGATATATTCCTAGAAGTGGGATCACAGGGTCAAATGGGAGCTCCATTTGTAGTTTTTTGAGGAAACTCCATACTGTCTTCCATAGTGGCTGCACCAGTCTGCATTCCCACCAGCAGTGCACAAGTGTTCCTTTTTCTCCACATCCTCTCCAGCACTTGTCGTTTGTTGATTTGTTGATGATAGCCAGTCTGACAGGTGTGAGATGATACCTCATTGTTGTTTTGATTTGCATCTCTTGGATGATTAGTGACTTTGAGCATGTTTTCATATGTCTCTTGGCTTTCTGAATGTCCTCTTTTGAAAGGTGGCTATTTAGATCCTTTGCCCATTTTTTGATTGTATTGGTTATCTTCCTTTTGTTAAGTTGTATGAGTTCCCTATAAATTTTGGAGATTAGGCCCTTATCAGATATGACATTGGCAAATATGTTTTCCCACACAGTGGGTTTTCTTGTTGTTTTGTTGATGGTTTCTTTTGCTGTGCAGAAGCTTTTTATTTTGATGTAGTCCCATTTGTTTATTTTCTCTTTAGTTTCCAATGCCCTAGGAGCTGTATTGGTGAAGAAATTGCTTCGGCATATGTCTGAGATTTTGTTGCCTTTGGATTCTTCTAGTATTTGTATGGTTTCCCGTCGTATATTTAAGTCCTTTATCCATTTTGAGTTTATTTTTATGTATGGTGTAAGTTGGTGGTCCAGTTTCATTTTCTTGCATGTATCTGTCCAATTTTCCCAACACCATTTATTGAAGAGACTATCTTGACTCCATTGTATGTTCTTGCCTCCTTTGTCAAATATTAATTGAGCGTATTGGTTGGGGCTGATTTCTGGGCTCTCTATTCTATTCCATTGATCTATATGTCTGTTCTTGTGCCAGTACCAGGCAGTTTTGAGAACAGTGGCTTTGTAATACAGCTTGATATCTGGTATTGAGATCCCACCTACTTTGTTCTTTCTCAGGATCACTGCAGCTATTCAGGGTCATTTTTTATTCCAGATGAATTTTTGGAGAGTACGTTCTAGGTCTGTGAAATATGCCATTGGTATTTTAATGGGAAGTGCGTTGAATTTATAGATTGCTTTGGGAAGTATGGACATTTTAATGATGTTGATTCTACCAATCCAAGAACATGGTATGTTCTTCCATCTCTTTATGTCTTCCTCTATCTCATTTTTCAATGTCCTGTAGTTTTCTGAGAAGAGGTCTTTTAACTTTTTAGTTAAGTTTATTCCTAGGTAGCTTAATTTTTTTTGGTGTGATGGTAAATGGGATTGCTTTTTTAGTCTCTCTTTCTGCACATTCACTATTGGTGTATAGACATGCTATAGATTTCTTGGCGTTAATTTTGTATCCTGCTACATTGCCGAATTCTTTTATTAAGTATAATAGTTTATTGATGGAGTCTTTAGGGTTTTTTAAGTATAATATCATGTCATCTGCAAATAAGGACAGTTTTACTTCTTCTTTTCCAATTTGGATGCCTTTTATTTCTTCTTCTTGTCTAATTGCAATGGCTAATATTTCCAGTACTATGTCGAACAGGAGTGGTGAGAGGGAGAATCCCTGTCTTGTTCCTGTTCTTAGGGGAAATGGTGTTAGTTTTTGTCCATTGAGTATGATGTTGGCTGTGGGTTTGTCATATATGGCTTTTATTATGTTGAGGTATGATCCTTCAATTCCCACCTTGCTGAGAGTTTTTATCAAAAATGGGTGTTGAATTTTGTCAAATGCTTTTTCTGCATCAATTGATGTGACTATGTGTTTTTTTTCTTTCAATTTGTTTATGTGATGTATCACGTTTATCGATTTGCGGATATTGTACCATCCTTGCATCTCTGGTATAAATCCTACTTGGTCGTGGTGTATGATCTTTCTGATGTACTGCTGGATCCGATTTGCTAAGATTTTGTTGAGGATTTTGGCATCTATGTTCATGAGGGATATTGGCCTGTAATTCTCTTTCATTGTGTTGCCTTTACCTGGTTTTGGTATTAAGGTGATGCTGGCTTCATAGAATGAGCTTGGAAGTGTTACTTCCTCTTGGATCTTTTGTAGTAGTCTGAGGAGGATAGGTTTTAGTTCTTCCTTGAATGTTTGGTAAAACTCCCCTGTGAAGCCGTCTGGTCCTGGGCTTTTGTTTGCTGGAAGCAATTTGATGACTGCTTCAATTTCTTCCATAGTTATTGGCCTGTTGAGATTTTTAGATTCTTCCTGATCAAGTTTAGGAATGTTGTATTTTTCTAGGAATATGTCCATTTCCTCCAGGTTGTCTAGTTTGTTGGAGTAGAGTTGTCCATAGTATTTATTAACAATCATTTGCATTTCTGTGGGATCTGTTATTATTTCGCCTCTATGATTTCTGATTTTGTTGACTTGGGTCGTTTCTCTTTGCTTCTTGGTGAGCCTGGCTAGAGGTTTGTCAATCTTGTTTATCCTTTCAAAGAACCAGCTCTTTGTTTCACTGATTTTCTGTATTGTTTTTTTGGTCTCTATGTCATTTATTTCTGCTCTAATCTTTATTATCTCCTTCCTTCTGCTCACTCTGGGCTTTTCTTGTTCCTCCCTTTCTAATTCATTGAGCTGTAGATTTAGATGATTTACTACTATTTTTTCTTGTTTGTTGAGATAGGCCTGTAGAGCTATAAACTTCCCTCTCAGGACTGCTTTCATTGTGTCCCAAAGGTTTTGGATTGTTGTGTTTTCATTGTCATTATTTTCCAGGATGTTTTTAATTTCTCCTTTGATCTCATTGGTAACCCAATCAGTATTTAATAACGTGCTATTCAGCTTCCAAGTGTTTGAGTATTTTGAGTTGTTTTTGTTGTAGTTTATTTCTAATATTAGGGCCTTGTGGTCTGAGAAGATGCTTGGTATGATTTCAATCTTCTTGAATTTGGGGAGACTTTGTTTGTGACCCAATATGTGGTCTATTTTTGATGATGTCCCGTGAGCACCTGAGATGAACGTATATTTTGTGCCTTCGGCGTGAAGTGTTCTGAAGATGTCAATTAAGTCCATCTGACTAGTGAGTCATTTAGGATTGCTGTTTCTTTGCTGAGTTTTTGTCTAGCGGATTTATCCAGTGATGTCACTGGTGTATTAAAGTCCGCTACTATGATTGCATTGTTGTCGATCTCTCCCCTGATATCTTCCAGGAGTTTTCTTATGTATGTGGGTGCTCCTGCATTGGGTGCATATATGTTTATCAGGGTTATATCCTCTTGTTGTATTGATCCCCTTAGTATTATGAAGTGGCCTTTCTTATCTCTTGTTATGGCCTTCACTTTGAGGTCTATTTTGTCTGATATAAGTATTGCTACCCCAGCTTTCTTTTCCTTTCCTTTTGCCTGAAAGATATTTTTCCATCCCTTCACTTTCAGTCTGTGTGAGTCCCTTCTAATGAGGTGGGTCTCTTGTAGACAGCAATTATATGGGTCATGTTTTTTTATCCATTCAGCCACTCGATGTCTTTTGATTGGACCATTTAGTCCATTTACGTTTAAAGTTATTATTGAAAGGTACTTGTTTGTAGCCATTTCTATTTTTTTGTGTGGCTGTTTTCTTTCTGGGCTTTTTAGTTCTTCTTTTTACACCAGTCCCTTTAGCATTTCTTGCATTGCTGGCTTGGTGGTGATAAACTCCCTTAGCCTTTTTTTGTCTGTGAAGCTTCTTATTTCCCCTTCAATTTTGAATGATAGCCTTGCTGGATAGAGTATTGTCGGATTTAGTCCTTTGCTTTGCATTACTTTGTAAATTTCCATCCATTCTTTTCTGGCCTGATGTGTTTCTGTTGAGAAATCATTTGATAATCTGATGGGGGATCCTTTGTAGGTAACTCTCTGTTTCTCTCTTGCAGCCTTTAAGATTGTCTCTTTGGCTTGTACATTTGCCATCGTTATTATGACGTGTCTTGGTGTGGGTCTTTTGGGGTTCATCTTGCCTGGGACTCTCTGTACTTGTGTAACTTTTTTCTTCCCCATATCTGGGAAGTTTTCTGACATTTTTTCCTCAGATAGATTTTCTAATCCTTGCTGCTCTTCTTGTCCTTCTTGCAGCCCTATTATGCGTATGTTACTTCGTTTCATGTTGTCCCGAAGCTCCCTTAGGCTCTCCTCCTGCTTTTTAATTCTTTTCTCCAGTTGCTGTTCAGATTGAGCTTGTTTCTCTGCCTTATCTTCTAATTCAGTAATTCGGTCCTCTGCTTCTTCTAGTCTGCTGTTGAAACTTTCCATGGTGTTTTTGATTGTAGCTATATCACTTTTCATTTCTTCCTGATTCTTGCATAGGTTGTTGATTTTCTCATCCATCCGGTGAATGAATTGTACAACCATTATTCTGAATTCTTTTTCTGTCATGTTGCATGCTTCAACTTCATTAATGTCCTTTCTTGGTGACTCCTCATTGTCTTTTCTCTGGGTGTTGTTTCGTCTCTTCATTCTCATTATCTCCCGATGGTTCAAACATAGAGTTGCATGGGCCTGGGCCGTGTGCAGTGGGAGCCTCCCACCACCCTAGTGTCACTGAAGAGCTCTGACACTAAGATGTGTGGTTGTTGTGGGTTGGTGGGAACCAGGCTTACTCAGAGTCAGTGTTGTCAGCGCTCAATGTGGCCTCGTACGCGCCCTTAGAACCAGGGACCCTGCCTGCACCGTGCTGAAACAGAGACCCCCCTGAAGTGTGTTGAAAACCAGAGCCCCCTAGCGTGCGCCAGGAGTCAGAGTTCCCCAGAATCCAGTATCAGAGTCTCTGTTGCTTCGCGCGACCTTGCCTTGAGAATCAGTGTCCCTGTGTGCCCTTGAACCAGGAATTGGAGTCACTGGCTCTTAGTATGAATGCACCGGAAATCAGGATCTCAGGTGCAGGTGAAAAGAAACACAGTCAAGTCACTGGTGTTTGGTGCTGTCACCTGCCCAGAGAATCGGGGTCCCTGGGCCTGTGATATGTGGGACAAATTCCCGGTGTTCGCGAGATTGCTCCCCGCCCAGGGCTCAGAAGCAGGCAGTGCGCCTAGGCTCAGTTCCTGGGGTTCTAGCGTTTGCTTCCAGCCCAAGGCTCAGAAGCTGGCAGTGTGGGTAGGATCAGTTCCAAGGTGCTCAAGCACTTCCAGGCTAAAGTTCCTGGAGCACTGGGGCCCCGGCAATGGGTGGGTCTATCAATTAGTTACTCTGGAGCTGCCTGCAAGCCTGTGGGAAGGGGGGATGGGCTCTGTTACTCAGGGATCTGACGCGGGGATTTCCGAACTTTTGGTGTCCGCAGGTCTGAAGCTGTGGTCACAGGTCTCTGTCCCCAGTGGCTGCAGGTTCCTGGTATGAGTCTGAGATCAGACTGGGTGGTGCTGAGGCCAGGATCATAGTCTCAAGCAGCTCTGTTTCCCAAGATGGCGTGGTCGCCGTGCCTGTGCTGGCCGCCCCGGAGTGTCCGCACTGTGAGCTGGACTCCGCAGCCTAAGACTGCCCGGTTTAGCAGCCCCTTGGAAGACCTGCAAAGTCTAACTGTCCCTAGCTCATACACACACACCACAGGCGTCCACACACTCCTCTATCACTTCCTTGCTCTCTCACACTCTCTCCCTCCCTACCTTCCTGCTGGTCACAATTTTGGAAGTCTTCAAAACAATCTTGAGAAGATGAATATAGTCAGTGAACTCTCAATTCCTGATTTCAAACTTTACTGCAAAACTACTAGATTTATCAGGATGATCACTTTGTAAGTTATATAAATGTCCAATCACATGGGTTGTGTACATGAAACTATACTGTACCTCAACTCTAATTGAAATTATATATATATATATATATATATATATATATATATATATATATATATATAAAACAAAACAAAAGGAAACTACATAATCAAACATTAAGGTACTGGTACAAGTGTAAGCATGTAGTTCAGTTGAATAGAACTAAATCCAGAAATAAATGTATGCAGTTATTGTTAATTGATTTTTGAGAAGACCACAAAGACAATTCAGTAGAGACATGAATAATGCTTTTTAATAAATGGCAATAGAAAAACTGAACATCCACATACAAAAGAATTAATTTGGACTCTTAGATCACACTATACAAAAATAAATTAATGCAAAATATATCAAAGACCTAAGTAGAAGAGCTAAAACTATAAGACTCTTAGACAAATACTAGATGTAAATTTTCATGATTGAGTAAACAATGTTTTTTTAGATAACAAGCCAAAGGTAAAACAACAACATAAAAAGGATAAATTGGATTTCGTCAAGATTTTCAATGTTTGGACCCCAAAAAACACCACAAATAAACTTAAAATACAACCCATCTAACAGGAGAAAATATTTGTAAATTATATATCTGATAAGGTACTTGTATCCAGCATATAGACATAAAACCACTTATAATTTAACAATAAAATAAAATTAATTAAATGACCCAATTAAAAATGGAGAAATAATTTAAGCAGACATTACTTCAAAGAAGGTTTCAAATAGTAAGACCAGAAAAGATCCTAAACATCATTAGTCATTAGGAAAATGCAAATATAAACTACAATAAGAAACCATGGCACATGCACTGGAAAGACTAATATAAAAAAGACAGGCAGTAACAAATTTTGTGTAAAATGTGGAGAATTTGAACCCTCATAAATTTCTTATAGAAATGAGAAATGTTGTAGTAATTTTGGAAAACATTCTGGTAATACCTCAAAATTTAAACAGAGAGTTACTATATTCCCCCATTGAATATATATATATATATATTTTTTTTTTTTCAAAGAAATTGAAAACATATGTTCACAGAAAATTTGCATGTGAGTGTTCATAATAACATCACTTTAATAGCAACAACTTCAAAATAATCCAATGTCCATCAACTGATTAAGGGATAAAGTCAATGTGATGTATTTATGTTTTTTAATTAAATCTTTATTGTTCAGATTATTACAGTTGTTCCTCCTTTTTCCCCCCATAGCTTACGTCCACCCAGTTCCCACCCCACCATCCGCCCTCACTGCCCCCACTGTCCTCATCCATAGGTGCACGATTTTTGTCCAGTCTCTTCCCCCATCCCCCACACCCCTTTCCCCCCCAAGAATAGTCAGTTCACTCCTTTTCAATGCCCCTGATTCTATTATAATAACCAGTTTATTCTGTTCATCAGATTATTTATTCACTTGATTTTTAGATTCACTTGTTGATAGATGTGTATTTGTTGTTCATAATTTGTATCTTTACCTTTTTCTTCTTCTTCCTCTTCTTAAAGGATACCTTTCAGCATTTCATATAATACTGGTTTGGTGGTGATGAACTCCTTTAGCTCTTCCTTACCTGTGAAGCTCTTTATCTGACCTTCAATTCTGAATGATAGCTTTGCTGAATAAAGTAATCTTGGTTGTAGGTTCTTGGTATTCATCACTTTGAATATTTCTTGCCACTCCCTTCTGGCTTGCAAAGTTTCTGTTGAGAATCAGCTGACAGTCATATGGGTACTCCCTTGTAGGTAACTGAGTTTCTTTCTCTTGCTGTTTTTAAGGTTCTCTCTTTGTCTTTTGCTCTTGGCATTTTAATTATCATGTGTCTTGGTGTGGTTCTCTTTGGATTCCTTTTGTTTGGGGTTCTCTGCACTTCCTGGACTTGTAAATCTATTTCTTTCACCAGGTAGGGGAAGTTTTCTGTCATTACTTCTTCAAATAGGTTTTCAATATCTTGCTCTCTCTCTCTTCTTCTGGCACCCCTATAATTCAGATGTTGGTGCGCTTGAAGCTGTCCCAGAGGCTCCTTACACTATCCTCGTATTTTTTAATTCTTTTTTCATTTTGCTTTTCCGGTTGGGTGTTTTTTGCTTCTTCCTATTTCAAATCTTTGACTTGATTCTTCCCATCCTCTAGTCTGCTGTTGGAACTCTGCATGATATCCTTTATTTCAGTCAGTGTATGCTTAATTTCTAGTTATTCCTTTATCGTAACCTCGAGGGTCTACTAGATTTCTTGAGGGTCTCACTACATTTATCGGTGGTTTCTAGAAAGTTCTTGAAAAACCTTAAAAGTGTGGTTTTGAACTCTGTATCCAGTCATTTGCTTTCCTCCATTCCTGACTTTTGTGACCTGTTTCTTTGTCTCTGCATTTTTTATGCTTCCCTGTGTTGGTAGAGTGGCTTTGTGTGCTAGGTGTACTATAGGGCCCAGTGACTCAGCCTCCCCAATTACCTGAGGTGGACACTCTTGGTGTACCCCTTTGTGGGCTTTGTGCACAGTCTTGTTGTAGTTAAGCCTTGATTGTTGTAGGTATCACTGGGAGGAATTAACCTCCTGGCCAATTGGCTGTGAGAATCAGCTGTGTCTACGGTGGGAGAACTTCTGTGCTGAAGACACCCTTATTAGGCAAGACTTGCTTCAGTGGGGCTTTGGTGCTCACTGAGTCTGCCCCCTGAGTGTGTCCCTTATGTATCTGAGGAGTTGTAATTGGATGGTCCCACTCTGACCACTGGGTACACTGGCTCTTAGATCTAAGGAGGTGCTAATTTAGCCTCTGCCTGAGGCTACCCAGCTGGAGCTACAAAGAGATCTGCAGATTCCCCTTCCTTGTTTGGGGTTTGGAGGTGCCCAAATGAGGCCCAGCTGTGAACCAATGGAAGGTGCTGTGGGGCCTTGGGCCTCTCTTGGAAGTTCTGGGTCTGTCTGGCCCAGCTGCAGTTTGTTAGGTAATTTTTAGATTGCAAAGGGCCAGGGCATTCATATGCAAAAGCCTCTGCCACAGCTTGTGTGGGGCGGGGTCTCAGGGAATCAACAGGGTGGAGCAAGCAGCTATGGCTGATCCTCAGCCCTGCCCTAAGGGTCCCCGCATCTCAGTGTCCCAGTAATCGCTGCAAGTACCCCCGAGAGAAAGCTGCCCTCGAGTTCTGAGTTCTGTCCACTCCCAGACAGTCCAGTCTCTCCCTGTATGAGTCTGGGTCCCCAGAGACTCACCTGGACCTGGAGTTCAGAGTAGTCGGGGGCTTGTGACTCCTTCCCGATTCAAAAAGACAGCCACGTCCTCAGTCGCCAGCACCTGCCGAGTGCGCCTCTGTACCTCTGCACTTCTGCACCTCCTCTGAGTCTCAGTGTGCTTTTCTCTTTCCTTCTAGTTGTATAATTTCCACTCAGCCAGATTTCCTGTGGTTCTGGATGATGTCCGCTTTGTCTTTTAGTTGTATTTTTGAATTTGTTGTGGGAGGCATCAATTTCCGGTGTTTACCTATGCTGCCATTTTGGTTTCTCCTCAATGTGATATATTTATACAAAGGAACATTAATATGCCATAAAAAGAATGAAACAGTGATACATGCTACAACATGGATAAACCTTGAAAATATTATGCTAAGTGAAAGAAGTCAGAGCCAAAGGCAGTATTGTTATGTCATTTACATGAAATATCCACAATAGGAAAATCCATAGACAGAAATAAAATTAGTAGTTGTCTGGAGCTGAGAATAGGAGGAAATGAAAAGTAGCTGCTAATAGATACAGGTTTTCTCTTAAGGATAATAAAGACATTCTGAAATAGGTAATGGTGATAGTGGCACAATTTGAAATCCATTAAAACCCAATGTAATGTGCACTTTAGAAGTGTAAATTTTATGGCTCATGAGCCAAATCTAAATAAATGTGTTGTTTAAATAATTCCAAAAAGAGATAATACTACCAAAGCCATGATCCAGAGAACTATCACAAAGCTATTATCACCACAACCACTGCTACTATTGCCAAAGATGCCTCTTGACACCCATGGAATCAATAATTAGCCACTAATAATCTGAAGCCAACCAATGGAATTGCTTTTCAATCTTTACACATCCATGATTTCGTTGGCCAACATATATAGTAACAAGAAGAAACTTCTGACTCCTTTCTGCTTTTCTATGCTCACTGTACTGCATATAATTGCTGGAACCTCATTCTCTTCAGGATTAAGTAAAAAGAAATCTGAGCTATATAACATTTTGAACACTTTGTTTTCTTTTTGCTTTTCAGACACTGCCTTACAGGAAACAAAGGGTAGATTGTAGGTTGAGTGATCCAATACTCATTAATCCACTGTAGAAGGCTTCTCCAGAAATATATGTATTTCATGTGAAGTTGCAATTTCAATACTGAGAATGGACCAGTCACTAGAAAATTTAATATCTGGGGGAAAAACATTCCAGGTACTGAGAGTGACATGTATGAAAACCCTGAAGTGAGAGAATGTTTGTCTTACATAAGTTCAGAAAAAATGCCTTTGAATGTCTGTCTCTTACTAATTATTACATTCATATTTTTCTTTTCTTTATCTCTCCATGTTGCATTCTAGAAAATTTATTTTGACCTACCTTCAAGTTTACCAAATACACCTTCAGCTACATCAAATTTGCATGAAATAAACCTCGTGATTTCTAAAATTTGTTATTGCATATTTTTATTCCTAGCAGCATTCTATTTTTCATATATTCAAATTTCCAGGGCATTTTTAAAAATCTATTATTTGTAGCATTTTTGTTAAACATGAGTTTTTATATTTTTTTTATAGTCTGACTGATAATTTAAATATTTGAAGAGGTTATGAATTTTTTGCTGCCTATTGTTTTTCTTAGCTCTAACTCATGGCACCTCATTGTATTATGTGTGTTTATTTTTGAATGGGTGATGCTTGTTGTCCTTGAAAAATGGTTTTAGGTGATTTGAGGTCTAGGATGAAATGCTCTCCTCCAGAGAGAATTTATGATTACCTTTATCATATGCATAAGGATACTACTAGTTCAGGATCACACTATACTATAATCATATCCTAAGACTTTTTGGCCTACTTAGCTTATGTGAATTTGAGCTATAAATCTGAAGGCAAAGTGTAGTTAGAACTTCTTAAGGATGCCCTATCCCAACCCCTGTTAACTTGCTTACCAGGGTACCAAGAAAAAATTTGTGTTCCCCTGGAAAGTGATTAATGGGCTTATTTTTAAAGAATTTACACCCACAGAGTATAGATTTTTAGAATTTATGTCTTATTGGAAAGAGGGTCTCTTTCTATAAGCCCTAAAGTAGGAGGTATCATAGTTTTACCTCTCTCCAGAAGCTCCAGTTCACTAAGAAAGGCAAATCCTTCAAAGCAAAAAAACAAAACACACAAAAAACAAAAACATAGCTTCAGTGTTCTCCTTTCTTCTTTTGCGTTTTCACTGTGAATTAGATTTTGGCCTTTTAATTCCTTACTGTCTTGTCTTTTTTTCAATACTTTAAATTTTTTAAATGTATTTTATCTAAGCACTTTAGATTGCCATTTGGGGTTCTTATTGTTCTGAATAACCTATATCATCTATCTCATCTAACTTTATATTAACTCTGTATTTCAATCTATATTAAATCAGGTGACTTTACAATTCACTATTAAAATAACTACTTCTTATAAAGCCAACTACTAAATACTGACTTTAAGAAAAAAATATAAAAAGATCTGTCTCTTAACTGTTATAAACCCCAACTTTTTCCACTTGGAGTTTTTACCCAAATTTGGTTAAAATTAAAATCATCCTTGCTCCTAAAAAATACAGATAGTCATATATAGAGAGTACGATGACTGCTGTGTGTGTGTGTGGGGGGGGGGGTGTTGGGGGCAAGATAGAGGAGGGTATGGGGGGATAAATGGTGTTGTACAGAGATATTATTTGGGGTGCTGAACACACAATACAGTGCATAGATGATGTGTTGTAGAATTATGCACCTGAAACTTGCATAATTTTGTTAACCAGCATTAAACCAAATAAATTCCACAAAAAGGGGGAAAAAGAAATGTCACTTCTCAGAATTTATCTAGTATTCCTTATAGTTAGAGAATTAAACAAAGATTTATGTATAAAAATTGTGCTCATGGTGCTACATAATATGATATGATAGTGAAAAATTGGAACCAAAATAAGTATTTTGGAAAAATAACATACATGAAAATCATGATACTGAGTCATTAGTCACATGAAAATGCTCATAGGGTGAGTGAAGTAAACAAATTATACAACAACTTGTATGTTACAATCCAGATTGTGTTTTTAATACACATAGAAAATACTGAATAACTAAAATATTAGGAATGGCATTTTTGGATGATAAAAGTGATTATTGGAAAAAATAAATTTATTAAAAAGTATAAAATTCCTCTGAATCCTATCTCCAGTTGTTTAAGACCCCTCAAATGCATTATCTTCAAATAAATTGAAGTAATCTTCAAGATTTCTAATCATGTCACTGTGCTGCTAGTAACTCATTAATGTCCTGTCACTGTTCTTTGGATAAAGCTCAAAATACTGACTGACCATGGCCTTTCAAGACATGCCTCATCTCAGCAAATAGGCAGTCTCATCTATTATCACTTCCTTTTACTAGTACATGTTCTAGGCACTTTACTTTTATCCATTCAAATGCATTCTTCTCCCAGGGTGATCAAAAAACAATATTTTCCTTGCCTATAACAATGTCCTCCTCCTCCATTTATCTGACTAATTTTAACTTATTGATTAGGTCTCCCCTCAAATGTCACTTTGTCAGAGAAGCTTTCTTGCATTACTTCAATCTGAATTATCTATACCAATCCATGTTTTCACATGAATATAATTTTCCTTCATCAAATGCAACTAAATCATTATTTAAATAATTTTAATGTACATTTCCTCTGCCAAACTATAAACTCCTTGATATTATAGATTCTGCTTTGCTCATAAGTGAGTTCAGATGGACTTGATTTTTCAATTTCTTGCACATCACCTTATCTGTGATTACTCCCTTTCATAGCATACCAATAAAATGATTCATGGTAACTTTTACATTCCATTTGTTAGAATCATCTTAATACCTCATCACTCAGTCAGAGCAGCAAGCTACACTAATAGCATAGTATCAATTCACCTTGGTTATTAGATTCTATTCATTCAAAAATAAAATATCTATTTTTATTTTGTTTTATAAAATTATTTGCACAAAATAGTGGTTCTTATCAAAGCCTTCGCTTGGATTTGAAAATCTGCAATTTTAAAAACTTCTGCAGCAAAAGAGCTTTACACAACTGTTTTCAGAAAAGCCTGTTTTACTTAATTACACACACACACACACACACACACACACACACACACAATATTTTGAACATTTCTGAACAGTTACAACTAGTTTCATGACCATAAGACTATATTTCTGACAATTAAGATCTTCACCAACCCAGGCATCTAGATAATCAAACCACCTTTTCCATTGTTTCTCAAACTATCCAATCTCTTACAAAAATATACTTTTTCAGTAAAATAAAATAGATTATCAGATTAGAAATTTAAAAGCACATATATGGGGGGGGGGGGCGGGAATGACAGCTGAATAGGCAGACCTATTGTGCACCTCATCCCAGGGCCAGACTGAAACTACAACTTAAAGAATATTCACCTGGAATTACCAACTGAGGTCCAGCTGAGGAGGAGACATATCAAAAAAGGACAGAAAACACCTGAGACCATTACCATTAGGAAGGGCAAGGTGGCAAGAGGAGCTGACCCAGCTTCCAGGGGCTGCAGGCCAGCAAGAGTGAGGAGGGAGCTCCCAGCTATGGGAGGGTCTGTTCCCTCAAAAGATAGAGGCCCGGAAGCAAGGCTGGGCTCTACTGCCCAGAGCACAGGAGCTGAGACCCACGGCCCATATAACATCCAGCCATGAAAGGCAGCAGGGCTGCTGGCCATGGTGGAGTCTGGAGCTGTAGACCAGAGCTAGTCCAAGACAAAGCTGCACCACAGTTTCATGATGTTTTGTTTTGTTTTGTTTTGTTTTGTTTTGTTTTAAGCCCAGAGCACAGGAATTTTCATTTTCAGCTACTCACCCAAGGGAGGGAGGCGCAGACCTCACCAAGGAGAGGATGGGTTGGGAAACATTGTGGGGAAACATGGAAAAGCAGCAGCCAGGAGTCCTACATTTGGTCGTAGGCCCCAAACATATATGGCCATTTTCCAGTAGTTTCAGAACAGGAAAATAAAAACAAACCTGCCCTAGGTGATACAGTCTGTCTCACACTCAGGATCCCTGCCAGCACACCCTGCATTTTGACCTTTTCAGAGGAAATAAAAGCAGAGGCCAAGCCTACTGGTTTGAACAGTCTCAGGAGCCACAGTGACTGGTTTGGAGGAGGGGCCATCTGCTCACTATTCTGGGAACCTGTGTGGTACTTTGCCCCAATGGAAAGCTAATAGAAACTTCCAGTTTACAACCAATCCTAGTGTTCACACAAGGATCTCTGTCCAACTGAGGGCAGAGTAATATTTTGGGCCACTCACAGAGGAGTAGATCTGGGGCAGGGAAACACATCCACCACATTCCCTAAAAGCTAAACAGCACCTCTCCTGCCTAAAGCCCTTTCAGAATTAGATTTTTTTAGTGATTAAGATTGACAGTTGGCTGACAGGCAAAGCTGGGCAGAGGTGGAACATGAGGATTCAGGAGAAGTTTGCTCACCCAGCCCTGGGCCCCATGCTGCTAACAAACCTGCTTTAGAGGGCAGATTGGCCTCTCCTACTTATAACCAAGTCCTGTGGAGACAAAAAAAAAAAAAAAAAACAGTGGATCACTTAAAGCTTGAATAAGGTTGCTGAAAGGCAAAAGAAGTCATTTTATGACATTGGTTAGCACCTAAGTACAACACAGAAAGCCCAGAATGGACAGAAAGAACAGTTGACCATAGCAATTAGGAGAGTACAATGCAAAGGGAGCTCCCATGGGGCACTAAACTGCTGAAATGAATGCCACTTCACTTTTTATTTCTTTTTTCTTCCATTTTTTTTCTTTTTTTAATTATTTTTTCTCTTTTCTTTTTTTCCTTTTTTAATTCATCTTCTTTGTCAATTTGCTTTAATGATTTGTAATTTTCCTAGTTGTTTTCATCATATATCTAATTTTCCTCTTCTCTTTTCCTACCCATTTTTAAAATTATTTTTTTCTTTTCTTCACTATTCAACATTTTTTTCTCTTTTTTCCTGCTTTCTCATTTTTTTCCATTTTATTATTTTAGGTATATCTGCATTCTCCCTATTCTCCTTAAAAAATATTTGTTTCTTTTCTTTCTACTTCTTCCTCCTTTATTTTAAACCATTTCCCTTAACCAGTTTCCCTAATTATTCATTCTTATTTTCTTTATTTTAGCTCTGCATCTACATATTCCTCCCCTCATTTTTTTGTTTTTGTTTTTAGTTTGTTCCACAAAACACCTAACACATGAGACCACCCCACAAAGTCTGGGAGATGTAGAAGTTTGATCTAATATATACAAACAATAACAAAGGGACAGCAAAATGTGGAGACAAATAAACAACCCCCAAAAGAGAGAAAAGCAGGAAAAGCCAGAAAACAAACTAAATGAAATGGAGGTAAACGATTGGAAAGATAAATAATTCAGAGAAATGGTAATAAGGGTTTTCAATTCTGTACGAACTACAAGCAACTTAATGACTATTATAAGGAACTTAGTGAGAGCTACAAAATAAAAACACATGAAAACATAGGTTGAAACAATAAATAAGAATCAATTGGAAATGAGGAATGACATAGTGAAAAAAAGAACACCTGGAAGGATTCAATAGTAAACTAGAAGAAGCTGAGATATGAATCAGTGAATTAGAAGACAAAATAGAAAAAACACCCATTCAAAGCAGCAAATAGAAAAAAACTAAAAAGCAGGAGGAGAGTCTAAGAGAGCTTTGGGACAACATGAAATGTAACAATATTTGTATTATAGGGGACCAGAAGAAGCAGAATCTTAGAAAGGAATAGAGAACCTGTTTGAAGACATAATTGCAGAATGTTTCCCTAATATGGTGAAGGAAAAAGTCACTGAAGTTCAGGAAATAGAGAAAGTCCCAACTGAGTTGAATTCCAAAAGACACACATGTAGGCAATATTAATTACAATGGCAAAGAAATAAAGACAGAGAATTTTAAAGGTAGCAAGTTTGAAACAGAAAGTTACCTAAAGAGAGCTCCCTTTAGACTGTCAACTGACTTCTCAGTAGAAACACTTCAGGTCAGAAGGGAATGGCATGAAGTAAACAGAGGAATGAAAACTAAGGGACTGAACCCAAGACTACTCTACCCAGCAAGGTTATCATTCAAAATTTAAGAGGAAATAAAGAGCTTCACAGAAAAAAAAAGGCTAAAAAAGTTTATTAACACCAAAAAAGCACTGTAAGAAATCATAAAGGAACTATTGTAAGTAGAAGAAATACTGAGTAAGAAGACAGGCCTAGTAAGAATAAGAATAAAGTATATAAGTACCTATCAGTAATAACTATAAATGTAAATGGTTTAAATGCTCTAATCAAAAGACATTTGGTAGTTGAACAGATAAAATATTACCTATATATATGCTGTCTTCAAGAGACCCATCTCAGATAAAAGGACTCAAAGAGAATGAAAATGAAGGGATGGAAACATTTTTTTTTTCAAATGGAAATGAAAAAAAAAGTTTCAGACTCATATCTGACAAAATAGACTTCAAAGTGAAGACCATAACAAGAGATAATGAAGGACACTTCATAATTTTAAAGTGATCAATACAATAAGAGGATATAACTGTAGTAAACATACGTATATGCAACCAATACAGGAGCAACTAGGGAGAATCCAAGATGGCGGCTGACAGGGCAGCAGTGAGGGAGAGAGAGTGAGGGAGCGAAAGGGGAGTGCATGGACATGTGGGGCATGTCTGTGTGTGTGTGTGAGTGAGGGACAGCTATATTCCACAGGACCTTCAGGGGCTGGCGGACCAGGCTCCCATAGCTGGGCAGTCTCTACTACCACTGCAATCTCTCCCAGGGCAGCCAGCTCTGCCGCAGAGACCATTCCATTTGAAGGGGAAAGCTGCTGTGACTGGGAGTCCAGCCTCACCTCCACCTGGTAGACTTCAGACACATCTGGGACCCTACAGCCAAACCGGCCAGGGACCTGCTACCTTGGCTGTGAACCCGAGAACACCAAGACTCCAGCCTCCCCAGCTGCGGGCTCCTAGAAAGTTTGTCTGGGGGGGATGGGGAGACAAAATGGCTGCCAAATAGGTGGACGTGCCCTGTACCTTCTCACAGAGCAGATAGAAGAAACAGCTAAATCGAAAAACATCCACCCACAATTGGCAAATTAACCACAGTTGCTGAGATAATCCGCAGCCTGAAAGGATAGAATATGCCTGGAGAATGGTAGGATCGGGGATCTTGGCTGGAGAGAGAGATGCATGATCACGAGGACTAGAGGGTCAGAAGGAAACTGCACTGCACCAAGTCTGCATCCCATGGGAACACATGTAACGCTCCACTGTGGAAGGGGTCCACAGGGCTGCTGGCAGTGGGGGACTCTAGATCTAACTCCATAGCTGTGGGAAACTGCACCCAGAAAGGCAGCCTGAAGTTCTGCACTGGCTGCGCAGTGCCGGGGAGGTGGGCGGGGGTTGGGGTGGGGTAGAGAATCACGCAGCAGCACAGTTGCTCTGTGTTTATATTTTCCTTGCTTTTACTCACTAAACCCAGTAAATAGGATCTTTCAATTACAAACACTCACCAAGCCTGCAGTGCAGGTAGAGGTGGTTTGGTGGAGGCTGGGGAGCATAGCAGGGAGAAGCGATGACCAGGAATCCAGCTATGGGACAGCCCAGTCTCTCCAATCCTAAAGAGCCATTTTTCTCCAGAAGAGTTAGCCCCTTCTACTGGCCCCAGAAACTGACACAGCAACACAGCCACCTAGAGCACATGTCAGAAATAGACGCTTGTATAAATATGACTGAAAGGCAGACAAAGCAGGCAGATTTGTCCCACATGCCTAAATCCAAGCCTGTGGAGACAGACACAGAGGAGGGGTAGATTGCTGGGAATTTCAACATGGTTCTGGTCCTGACTACACAAGAGGAAACTGAGAAGTGCCAGACAGCACAGTAGAGAGGGGTCTTAATCCAGCCATCAGAGATTAAAACTCAGCTAAAGCAAATGATACTTCACTACTTCACCTTTTTATTTTTTTAACTTTGACTTAAGAAACAAAGGGAAAGAAAAATTTTTCCTTTTTTCTTTATTTTAGTTATTATTATTTTTAACCTTTTATTTTTTTGATTAGTGTTATACATTATATTTTTATTTTTATCATTATTTTGCTTTATCTCACTTTTTCCTTTTTGCCAAACTTTACTTCCTCACTTCTCCTTTTTCATCCTGTTTCTCTTCCCCTGTTCTTACTTTAGTTTTTCTCTCTCATTTCTTTTTACTTCTTGTTAAAAATTGATATTTTAAATCTACTTTACTGACACATTTCTATTATAGTAGTCTCTGTTGGCTTACTCATATATTTAATTTCCTCTACCCTGCTCCAAGTCCATGCACCCTTCTCTTTTCTCTTTCTTCACTAGCCAATTTTCTTCTTCTTTTTAAAATGCTTTTGTTTTTACTCTCCTTGCTTGCTCTCTTCTTATCCTAATTGCTTAATAAGTTTCACTCACCAAACACAAGCCTATTTGCTCTGTACTCTATTCTCTTGTTCTGAAAATAGATAGATCGATACATAAAAGAGATGGGAATTTTTTTTTTAATTTATTGACTATTTTGTTTTTTACTTTTCTTCTTATCCACTCATTCTCTTTCTACCTCCTCTATACTGAACTATAGCCATTCCCCCATTCATTCAATTCCTTTACCTTACTTTCTGGAAATAAATTCTGCCTTTTCAGATTTGGTTCCCCCCCTTTTTATCTGGGTATTTGTTGTTTACATTTAAAAAAAAATATTTGTCTGTTTTGTGGCGTTTTCTCCCTACATACGAATATTTTTTCCTTTTTTTTAATTTTCTCTCTTACCTTTTTTCCTTTTTGCAATATCATTTATGTGTTCTTTTCTCTCCCATAATTCTCTTTTCTCTGGTGCTCACCTTTATTGGGACTATCAGTGTTGTGAAAACATTTGTGTTCTGTTCCCTCTGTGTTGTGTCTTGTAGAGTTGTATTTTGTGCCTTTTGGTCAACGTAGAGTGTGAGCCACATGACCAGACACCCTGAGAGGAGCAAAAATGGGGAGACAAAGAAACAGCCCCTATATGAAAGAAAAGGAGGAATCACTGGTAAAGGAAGTAAATGAAATGGAGGTAAGCAATTTTTCAGAGAAAGAATTCAGAGCAATGGCCATAAAGACACTGAAAAGGATGGAAGACAAATTCAACGACATGTGTAAAAATCAAGAGGAAATAAAGAAAAACCAGTAGGGAATGAAGAATAGCATCACTGCAATAAATAACACAATAGACAGCATCAACAGTAGACTAGAAGAAGTTGAGAACCCCATCAGTGAGCTAGAAGATAAAGGTAGTAAAAAACAGCCAAGCAAAGCAGCAACTGGAAGAAAAAAAAAAACTTCAAAAACACAAGGAGGAAAAAAATACTAAAAGCGGGAAACTAAGATGGCGGCATAGATAAACACCGGGAAATTTCTGCTTCCCACAACAATCGATAAATGCATCAAAAACACAAGGTGGACATCATCCAGAGCTACAGGAGGGCTGGCTGAGTGTAAATTCTACAACTAGAAGGAAAGAAAAGCACACTGCGAGCGGGAGGAGCTGCGGAGGTGGAGTGCAGAGGTACGGGGGCTCGCGCGCGGAAAGGGTCTGGCACCTGAGGACGCGGCTGTCTTTTTGAATCCGGAGGGAGACACAAGCTCCCGATGGCTCTGAAATCCGGTTCCGGGAAGTCTCTGGGGACCCAGGGCTCATACGGGGAATACTGGACTGTCTGGCAGCGGGCGAGCTTGAGAGCGGCTTTCCCTCAGAGGTGCTTGCAGCCGTTGCCGGGACACTGGGACTCGCGACTCCTTAGGGCAGGGCTGAGGCTCCGCCATAGCTGCTTTCTCAGCCCTTTGATTCCTTGAGACCCCGCCCCACCCAGGCTGCAGCAGAGGCTTTTGCATATGAATGCCCCGGCCATTTGCAACCTGTAATTACCTAACCGCAGCCGGGCCAGATAGACTCAGAGCTTCCAAGAGAAGGCCCAGGCCCCACAGCGGCTTGCATTGCTACACAGCTGAGCATCATCAGGGCAGCTGATTCTCGCTGCCAATTGCCCTGGAGGTCAATTCCTCCCAGTGATCCTACAACAACCAAGGCATAGCTACAACAAGACTGTGCACAAAGCCCACGAGGGGGTGCACCAAGAGTGTCCACCTCAGGTAACTGGGGAGGCTGAGCTACTGGGCCCTACAGGACACCTAGCACACAAAGCCACTCTATCAACACAGGGAAGCAACCAAAATGCGGAGACAAAGAAACAGGTCACAAATGGCAGAAATGGAGGAAAGCAAACGATTGGATATAGAGTTTAAGGCCACGGTTATAAGGTTTTTCAAGAATTTTATGGAAACCGCCGATAAATTTAATGAATCCCTCAATAAGTATAGGGAGACCATGGAGGACATGAAAAAGGACCAACTAGAAATTAAGCATACACTGACTGAAATAAAGAATAATTTACAGAGATCCAGCAGCAGAAAAGAGGATCCCAAGAATCAAGTCAAAGATTTGAAATACAAAGAAACAAAAAATACCCAACCGAAAAAGAAAAAAGAAAAGAGATTCCAAAAATATGAAGATAGTGTAAGGAACCTCTGGGACAACTTCAAGCGTACCAACATCAGAATTATAGGGGTACCAGAAGGAGAGAGAGGGCAAGATATTGAAAATCTTTTTGAAGAAATAATGACAGAAAACTTCCCCTACCTGGTGAAAGAAATGGACTTACAAGTCCAGGAAGCGCAGAGAACCCCAAACAAAAGGAATCCAAGGAGGACCACACCAAGACACATCATAATTAAAATGCCAAGAGCAAAAGATAAAGAGAGAATCTTAAAAGCAGCAAGAGAAAGACAGTCAGTTACCTACAAGGGAGTACCCATACGACTGTCAGCTGATTTCTCAACAGAAACCATGCAGGCCAGAAGAGAGTGGCAAGAAATATTCAAAGTGATGAATAGCAAGAACCTGCAACCAAGATTACTTTATCCAGCAAAGCTATCATTCAGAATAGAAGGTCAGATAAAGAGCTTCACGGATAAGAAAAAGCTAAAGGAGTTCATCACCACCAAACCAGCATTATATGAAATGCTGAAAGGTATTCTTTAAAAAGAGGAAGAAGAAAAAGGAACTCTTACCATTTGCCACAGCATGGATGGAACTTGAGAGCGGATAAATACCACAGGATCTCACTCATTTGTGGAATATAATGAACAACATAAGCTGATGAACAAGGACTGATCCAGAGACGGAGAGGCATTGATTGGACTGTCGGGACTTGGAGGGAAGGTAGGGGAGGGTGGGGGTAAGGGGGAAAGATCAACCAAAGGACTTATATGCAAGCATATAGGCCTAACCAATGGACATGGACAACGGGGGGGGTGAGGGCATGAGCGGGGGTGGGGGGCGTGGGGGGTAGAGGGTAACGTGGGGACAAGGACACATATGTAATATCTTAATCAATAAAAATATATTAAAAAAATAAAAAAAAAAAAAATAAAAAAAAAAAACACACACACACAAAAAAAAAACACAAGGAGAACTGAAGGGAACTTTGGGACAACACAAAATGAAAAAATATCCCCATAATAGAGGTTCCAAAAGGAAAGAAAACTGAGCAAGGAATAGAAAACTTGTTTGAAGAAATAATGACAGAAAATTTCTCTGATATTGGGAAGTAAAAACTCATATAAGTTCAGGAAGCACACAGAGTCCCACGCAAGATGAACCCAAAAAGACCGACACCAAGACACATCATAATTAAATTGGCAAACACCAATGGCAAAGTAAGAATCTTAAAGGCTGCCAGAGAGAGACAGAAAGTTACGTATGAGGGATCTCCCAGTAGACTATCAACGGAATTCTCAACAAAAACACATCAGGCCAGAAGGGAATGGAATTAAATATACAGTGGTGCAAAGCAAGGGACTGAATCCAAGAATACTATACCCAGCAAGGCTATCATTCAAAATTGAAGGTGAAATAAGGAGCTTCATAGACCAAAAAGGGCTAAGGGAGTTTATTACCACCAAGCCACCAATGTAAGAAATGGTAAAGGGACTGCTGTAAAAAGAAGAAATAGGAAGGGAAGAAGGAACTCAGGCATAAAGAATAAAAATGACAACAAACAAGTACCTATCAATAATAACCTCGTATGTAAATTGATTAAATGCTCCAATAAAAAACATAGGGTAGCTGAATGCATTAGAAAACATGATGCATATATCTGCTGTCTACAAGAAACGCACCTCGGAACAAAGGACTCACACACACTGAGAGTGGAGAAATGGAAAATATTTTTCTGGAGAATGGAAATGAAAAAAAAAAAAAAGCTGGGTTAGCAATATTTATATCTGACAAAATAGACATCAAAATGAAGGCCATAACAAGAGATAAGGAAGGCCACTTCATAATACTAAAGTGAGCAATTCGACAAGAGGATATAACTCTGGTAAACATATATGCATTCAATAAAGGACCACACAAATACATTAAAAAAACAAAAAACTTCTGGATGATATCAAGAAAGAGTTCGACAGCAATACAATCATAGTAGGGGATTTCAATACCCCATTAACACCACTGGACAAATCCTCTAAACAAAAAAATCAGCAAAGAAACATCAATCTTAAATGACTCACTAGATTAGGTGGACTTAATTCACATCTTCAGAATATTTCAACCGAATGCTACAGAATATACATTATTCTCAAGTGCGTATGGGACATTTTCAAAGACAGACCGCAGATTGGGACACAAGCAAAGTCTCATCAAATTTAAAAAGATAGAGATAATACCAAGCGTCTTCTCACATCACAATGGCATAAAATTAGAAATCTACTACAATAAAAACAATGAAAAAAATCAAACCCGTGGAAGTTAAATAGCATGCTATTAAACAATAATTGAGTTACAAAATTATCAAAGAAGAAATAAAATGGATTCTCATGACAAATGACAATGAAAACACAACAATCCAAAATCTATGGGACACAAAGTAAGCAGTCCTGAGAGGTAAGTTTAAAGCTCTACAAGCCTAACTCAAAAAAACATGAAAAAATGATAATAAATTATCTAACCCTCCAAATAAAGAATTAAGAGAGCAACAATAAAAGCCCAGAGTAAGCAGAAGTAAGGTAATAATAAAGATCAGAGTGGAAATAAACAACATAGAGACCAAAATAAATAAATAAATAAATAAATAAATACATACATACATGCATACATACATACATACAAAATATGAATAAAACCAAGAGCTGGTTCTTTGAAAGGATAAACAAAATTGATGAACCTCTCACTAGGCTCACCAAGAAACAAAGAGAGAGGACCCAAATAAACAACATCAGACAGAAAGTGATGAAGAAAGAATAGACCCCACAGAAATGCAAAGGATTGTAAAAAAATACTATGAACAACTCTACTCCAATAAACTGGACAACCTAGATGAAAAGGATATATTCTTAGGAAAATACAAGCTTCCAAAACTCAACCAGGTAGAATAAAAAAAACTGAATAGGCTGATAACTACCGATGAAATTGAAGCAATAATCAAAAAAATTCCAGCAAACAAAAACCCTTGTTCAGCTGGCTTTACAGGGGAGATTTACCAAACATTCAAAGAGGAACAAAAACCTATCCTCCTCACACTATTCCAAAAAAATTCAAAAGGAAGGTACACTTCCTAGCTCTTTCTATGAAGCAAGCAATACTCTAATTCCAAAATCAGATAAAGACACCACAAAGAAAGCGAAATACAGGCCAATATTCCTGATGAACATAGATGCTAAATTCTTCAACAAAATTCAAGCAAATCAGATCCAGCATTACATTAGAAAGATCATACACCATGAGCAATTGGGATTTATTCTGGGGATGCAAGGATGGTACAATATCAGCAAATCAATAAATGTGACACATCACATAAACAAATTGAGAGACAAAATCACATAATCATATCAATTGATACAGAAAAGGCATTTGACAAAGTCCAACACCCTTTTCTGATAAAAATGGTAAGCAAAGTGGGAATAGAAGGATCATACCTCAACATAATAAAAGCCTTATATGACAAACCTACAGCCAACATCATAGTTAATAGGCAAAAACTAAAAATTTCCCTTAAGAACAGGAACAAGACAGGGATGCCCACATTCACCACTCCTGTTCAACATAGTACTGAAAGTGCTAGCCAAAGCAATCAGGAAAGGAGAAGAAATAAAAGGCATCAAAATTGGAAAAGAAGAAGTAAAATTGTCATTATGCACAGATGACATGATACTGTACCTAGAAAACCCTAAAGGCTCCATAAAAAATTATTAGACTTAATAAATGAATTGGGCAATGTAGTAGGATACAAAATTAATGCCAAGAAATCTATGACATTTTTATAAACCAATAGTGAACTTACAGAAAGAGAGATTAAAAGAACAATCCCATTTACCATTGCACAAAAAAATTAAGATACATAGGAATAAACTTAACTAAGAAGGTAAAAGACCTCTACTTAGAAAACTACAGGACATTGAAAAAAAAAAAAAGATAGAGGAAGCCATAAACAGATGGAAGAACATACCGTGTCCACTGATTGGTAGAATTAACATTATTAAAATGTCCATGCTACCCAAAGCAACGTATACCAGGGGTGGGCAAACTTTTTGACTCGAGGGCCACAATGGGTTCTTAAACTGGACCGGAGGGCCAGAACAAAAGCGTGGATGGAGTGTTTGTGTGAACTAATATAAATTCAAAGTAAACATCTACACTAATAAAAGAGAAACATGGTAATTGGCGTACGACCGCTACCCTTTTCATTGGCTAATCAGCGAGATATGCAAATTAACTGTCAGCCAAGATGGCGGCCGGCAGCCAGGCAGCTTGAAACTAACATGAGGCTTGCTTGCCTCAGTGACGGAGGAAACCAACGTTCCCCGCCTGCCGCTGCAGTCCTCTGAGCCTGCAGTTTCAAACATTGTAACAGATACCACGGGACTTCAGCCAGCAGATTCGCAGCATTGTATGCAAAGGCCAGAAACCTATTTTCAGCCGCGAAGGCCTAAGAGCTGGAGACAAGCCTCAAGCTAAAGCTGGCCCAGAAAGAAAAAAAAAAAAAAGAAAAAAAAAGGAGCGGTTGGGAACTTCAGTCACTCCCAGCTTGAAAACAGCCCTCAGCCCCTCACCCAGACTGGCCAGGCACCCCACTGGGGACCCCCACCCTGATCCAGGACACCCTTCAGGGCAAACCAGCCGGCCCCACCCATGCACCAGACCTCTACCCTATATAGTAAAAGGGTAATATGCCTCCTGGTACCAGGATCAGTGTGACAGTGGGCAGCGCCCAAACCCCCTGATCGCCCTGCGGCTCTGTGTGTGACAGGGGGTGGGGCCACAACCTCCCTATCTGCCCTGCTCTGTTTGTGACAGGGGAAGGCGCCCCAACCTCCTGATCAGCCCTGCTCTGTGCCTGATAGGGGGGAGCTCCCCAACCTCCCCCCCCACGGGCCCTGCTCTGTGTGTGATGGGGTAGAGACATAACCTCCCCATCAGCCCTGCCCTGAGTGTGAGAGTGGGGGTGCCCCAACCCCCTGATCGGCCCTGCTCTGTGGGTGATAAAGGGCGGTGCCCCAACCTCCTGATGGGCCCTGCTCTGTGTGTGACAGGGGGTGGTGCCCCAACCCCCCTGATTGGCACTGCTCTGTATGTGACAGGGGGTGGCGCCGCAACCTCCCCATCGACCCTGGCTTGAGTGTGACAGGGGATGGTGCCCCAACCCCCCAATTGGCCCTACCCTGATTGTGATTGAGGGTGGCATCACAACCTCCCAATCTCCCTGCTCTGTGCATGACGGGGCGGTGCCCCAACTCCCCAATCGGCCCTGCTCTGAGCCCAACCAGGGGCTGCACCTAGGGATTGGGCCTGCTCTCTGCCACCCGGGAGCAGGCCTAAGCCAGCAGGTCGTTATCTCCTGAGGGGTCCCACACTGTGAGAGGGCACAGGCTGGGTTGAGGGACCCCCTCCCCCCCCCCGAGTGCACAAATTTTTGTGCACCGGGCCTCTAGTCATTACATAAAAGGGTACGGTGTTTTTTTTCAATAGTTTTATTCATTTCAAACTGTCCAGATCCGGCTCACTGGCCATAGTTTGCCCACGGCTGATATAGACTCAAAATACCAACAGCATATTTCACAGATCTAGAAAGACCTTTCCAAAAATTCATCCGAAATAAAAACGACTTCGAATAGCTGCTGTGATCCTGAGAAAGAAGATAAAAGTAGGAGGGATTTCAATACCAGATATCAAGATGTATTACAAAGCCACTGTTCTCAAAACTGCCTGGTACTAGCACAAGAACAGACGTATAGACCAATGGAATAGAATAGAGAACCCGGAAATCGACCCAAACCACTATGCTCAATTAATATTTGACAAAGGAGGCAAGAACATACAATGGAGTCAAGACAGACTCTTCAATAAATGGTGCTGGGAAATTTGGTCAGACACATGAAAAAAAAAAATGAAACTAGACCACCAACTTATACCATACACAAAAATAAACTCAAATTGGACAAAGACTTAAACGTAAGATGGGAAACCATAAAAATAATAGAGGAATCTACAGGCAGCAAAATCTCAGACATATGCCAAAGCAATATATTCACAGACACAGCTCCTAGCGCAATGGAAACTAAAGAGAAAATAAACAAATGGGACTACATAAAAATAAAAAAGCTTCTGCACAGCATAGGAAACCATCAACAAAACAAAAAGAAGACACACTGCATGGGAGAACATATTTGCCAACGATGTTTCCGATAAGGGTTTAATCTTCAACATATACAGGGAACTCATACAATTTAACAAAAGGAAGATAACCCAATCAAAAAATGAGCAACGGACCTAAACACATACTTTTCAAAAGAAGGCATAAGAAAGGCCAAAAGACATATGAAAACATGCACAAGGTCACTAATCATCTGAGAGATGCAAAACAAAATGACAATGAGGTACCATCTCACACCTGTCAGAATGGCTATCATCAACAAATCAACAAATGACAAGTGCTGGCAAGGATGCTGAGAAAAAGGAACCCTCGTGCACTGCTGGTGGGAATGCAGACTTGTGCAGCTACTGTGGAGAACATTATGGAGTTTCTTGAAAAAACTAAAAATGGAACTTCCATTTGACCCAGTGATCGCACTTCTAGGAATATATCCCAATAAACTAGAAACACCAATCAGGATATATGCACCCCTATGTTCATAGCTGCACAGTTAACATAGCTAAGATTTAGAATCAGCCTAAGTGCCCATCAGCAGATGAGTGGATTAAAAAACTTTGGCATATCTACACAATGGAATACTATGCTGCTATAAAAAGGAAGGAACTCCTACCATTTGCATCGACATGGATGGAGCTGGAGAGCATTATGCTAAGTGAAATAAGTCAGTCAAAGATAAATATCACATGATCTCACTCATTTGTGGAATATAATGAACAACATAAACTGATGAACAAATACAGTTCTAGATACAGAGAAACATTTATCAGATTCTCAAACCTCAGAGGGAAGGTAGGTGAGGGTGGGGGTAAGGAGGAGAGATCAATCAAAGTACTTGTATGCATAAGCTATGGACACAGACAACAGGTGGTGAGATGAGGGCAGGACTGGACAGCTGGGGGGGCAATGGGGGAACAAGAACACATTTGTAATGCCTTAATTAATAAAGAAAAAAATTGAAAAAAGGGCATGCAAATTGGAAAAAAAGAAGTAAAACTGTCCTTATTTGCAGATGACATGATACTCTACATAGAAAACCCTAGGGAGAACCAAGATGGCGGCATAGGTTAACGCCGGAGTTTGCTGCTTTGAACAACTACTTCAAAAGTGAAACCAAAAAACGGAAGGGACATCACCCAGAACCACAGGAATGCTGGCTGAGTGGAAGTCCTACAACTAGGAGGAAAGAGAAACGCATACGGACACTCAGAGGAGGCGCAGTGCTGAAGTCAAATTCTGAGGTGCGGAGTGTGCGGAGCGGGCTGGCGGCGGAGGGCGCGGTTGGCGTTTTCAATCGGGAGGGAGTCGCAGACTCTGAGCTCCAGATCCGGGCGAGTCTTTAGGGACCCAGACTCAAACGGGAGAAGCGGGACTGTCTGGCTTCGGTCAGAGCGAGTGCAGCTTTCTCTCTGAGCTTTGCAGCGGGTGCTGGGACTCAGAGAGGCAGAGCCCCTGGGGACAGGACTGAGAGCCGCCATAACTGCTCTCTCCGGCCCACCCTGTTGATCCTGTTGTACCCGCCCCGCCCAAGCCCTGCACAGAGGCATTTGCCGGATAGCCTCAGGCAAAGGCTAGATTAGCACCTCCCTAGAGGACAGAAGTTCTCTCACTACTGACACAGCTGATTCTCATAGCCACTTGGCCTAGAGGTCAAACCCTCCCTGGAATTAGCTACAACAATCAAGATTTAACTATAAGACTGCAAACAAAGACCACTAGGAGGTGCACCAAGGAAGCATAACAAAATGCGGAGACAAAGAAACAGGACAAAATTGTCAATGGAAGATATAGAGTTCAGAACCACACTTTTAAGGTCTCTTAAGAACTGTCTAGAAGCCGCCGATAAATGTAGTGAGATCCTCAAGAAATCTAATGAGACCCTCGATCTTATATTGGGGAACCAACTAGAAATTAAGCATACACGGACTGAAATAACGAATATTATACAGACTCCCGACAGCAGACCAGAGGAGCGCAAGAATCAAGTCAATGATTTGAAATGCGAGGAAGCAAAAAACACCCAACCGGAAAAGCAAAATGAAAAAAGAATCCAAAAATGCGAGGATAGTGTAAGGAGCCTCTGGGACAGCTTCAAGCGTACCAACATCAGAATTATAGGGGTGCCAGAAGATGAGAGAGAGCAAGATATTGAAAACCTATTTGAAGAAATAATGACAGAAAACTTCCCCCACCTGGTGAAAGAAATGGACTTACAGGTCCAAGAAGCGCGGAGAACCCCAAACAAAAGGAATCCAAAGAGGACCACACCAAGACACATCATCATTAAAATGCCAAGAGCAAAAGATAAAGAGAGAATCTTAAAAACAGCAAGAGAAAGAAACTCAGTTACCTACAAGGGAATACCCACACGACTGTCAGCTGATTTCTCAACAGAAACTTTGCAGGCCAGAAGGGAGTGGCAAGAAATATTCAAAGTGATGAATACCAAGAACCTACAACCAAGATTACTTTATCCAGCAAAGCTATCATTCAGAATTGAAGGTCAGATAAAGAGCTTCACAGATAAGGAAAAGCTAAAGGAGTTCATCACCACCAAACCAGGATTATATGAAATGCTGAAAGGTATCCTTTAAGAAGAGGAAGAGGAAGAAAAAGGTAAAGATACAAATTATGAACAACAAATATGCGTCTATCAACAAGTGAATCTAAGAATCAAGTGAATAAATAATCTGATGAACAGAATGAACTGTTGATTATAATAGAATCAGGGACATAGAAAGGGAATGGACTGACTATTCCTGGGGGGGAAAGGGGTGTGGGAGATGCGGGAAGAGACTGGACAAAAATCGTGCACCTATGGATGAGGACAGTGGGTGGGGAGTGAGGGCGGAGGGTGGGGCGGGAACTGGGAGGAGGGGAGTTATGGGGGGAAAAAAAGAGCAACAAATGTAATAATCTGAACAATAAAGATTTAATTTAAAAAAAAAAAAAAAACCCTAAAGACTCCATAAAAAAAAACAAACTAATACACTTAATAAATGAATTGGGCAATGTAGTACGATACAAACACCCAGAAAGCTGTGGCTTTTTTATACACCAATAATGAACTCACAGAAAGAGAAACAAACAAAAAACAATCCCATTTACCATTGAAACATAAAAATTAAGATGCCTAGCAATAAACTTAACTAAGGAGGTAAAAGACCTGTACTTGTAAAACTACAGGACATTAAAAATGGGATAGAAAAAAACATAAACAATTGGAAGAACATACACTGTTCATGGATTGGTAGAATCAACATCATTAAAATGCCCATACTATCCAAAGCAATTTATAGATTCAATGCAATCCCCATTAAAATACCAATGGCATATTTCTCAGATCTAGAAAAAACTCTCCAAAAATTCATCTGGAATTAAAACAGACCCTGAATAGCCACAGTAATCCTGAGAAAGAAGAACAAATTTTGAGGGATCTCAATACCAGATAGCAAGCTATATTACAAAGCCACTGTTCTCAAAACTGCCTGGTACTGACACGAGACAGATATGTAGACCAATGGAACAGGACAGAGAAGCCAGAAGTTGACCCAAGTCATTATGCTCAATGAATATTTGACAAAGGAGGCAAGAGCATGCAATGGAGAGAAGAGAGTCTCTTCAATAAATGGTGCTGGGAAAATTGGTCAGATACATGTAAAAAAACCGAAACTCGATCACCAACTTACACTCTTCACAAAAATAAACTCAAAATGGTTAAACGACTTAAATGTAAGATGGACAACCATAAACATCTTAGAAGGCTCCATAGGCAGCAAAATATGAGACATATGTCCTAACAATATTTTTACTAATACCGCTCCTAGGAAAATGGCAACAAAGGAGAAAATAAACAAATGGACCTACATCAAAATAAAAACCTTCTGCACAGCAAAAGAAACCTTCAATAAAACAACAAGAAAGCCCACTGCATGGGAGAATATATTTGCCAATTCTACCTCAGATAAGAATTTAATCTCCACAATTTACAGAGAAATCATACAATTTAACAAAAGGAAAATAAACAATCCAATAAAAAAAAATGGGCAAAGGACCTAAATAAACACTTTTTGAAAGAGGACACACAGAAGGCTGAGAGATATATGAAAACATGCTCAAAGACACTAATCACCAGAGAGATGCAAATTAAAACAACAATGAGGTACCATCTCACACCTGTCAGAATAATTATCATCAACAAATCAATGAATGACAATTGCTGACAAGGATTTGGAGAAAAAGGAACCTTCATGCTCTGCTGGCAGGAATGCAGACTGGTGCAGCCACTGTGGAAAAAAGTATGGGATCCTCAAAAAATTAAAAATCTAACTTCCTTTTGATCCAGTAATCCCACTTCTAGGAATATATTCCAAGAAATCAGAAGCACAAATCACAAAGGACATATGTACCCCTATGTTCATAGCAGCACAATTTACAATAGCTAAGATTTGGAAACAGCTAAATGCCCATCAGCAGATGAGTGGATTAAAAAACTGTGGTACATCTTCACAATGGAATACTACACTGCTCTAAAAAGGAAGGGACCTTTACCATTTGGAATAGCATGGATGAACCTGGAGATCATTATGCTAACTGAAATAAGCCAGTTGGAAAAAGATAAATATCATAGGATCTCACTCATATGTGGAATATAATGAACAACATAAACTGATGAACAAAAATATATTCAGACACTATGAAACACTGAACAGACAATCCAAGCTTAGAGAAAAGGTATGGGAAGGGGGGTGAGAGATCAACCAAAGGTCTTATATGCATAAATATTAGCATAACCAAAGAACATGGACACTGGAGCGGTGGGGGCTTTTCCTGGGGGTGGGAATGGTGGGGGGAAAAATGGAGACACATATAATACTTTAAACAAACAAACAAAAAATCATAGCAACCAGATGTACAAAAAGAAACTTTTTGGAATGATTTTAAGGGAGAGATAGACAGTAATACAAACATATTATAAGGTATTAACACTCCAATGACATCACAGGATAGATCTTCTAGACAAAAAATCAACAAGGAAATAAGATCCTAAATGATACACCAGATCATAAGGAATTGAATGGCATTTTCAGGACATATCACCGCAAAGATACAGACTATACATTCTTCTCAAGTGCACATAGGACATTTTAAAAGATAGAGCATGTGTTAGGAAAAAAATAAGTCTTTACAAGTTCAAAAAGATCAAAATCATATCAAGCATCTTCTGTGATCCAATTGCATGATTCAGAAACCAACTACAATATAAACCCCCCCAAATATTTAAATACATGGAGGTTAAATATCATGTTATTAACAATGAATGGGCTGCCAAAGATATTAAGGAAGAAAGAAAAAACATCCTGTAAACAAATTAAAAGGAAGACACAATAACCTCAAATCTATGGGATACTGTGAAAGCAGTCATGAGAGGGAAGTTCATAGCATTACAGGCCTAGCGCAAAAAAGAAGAAAAAAATTAATAAGCAATCTAACCCTACAATTTAATGTATAAGAAAGAAAACAACAATAAAAGCCCAGAGTAAGTAGAAGGAAGGAAATAATAAAGGTCAGAGTGGAAATAAATGACAGAGACAAAAAAAAATAAAACAAACAAACAAAAATGCAAAAGATCAATGAAACAATGAGCTGGTTATTTGAAAAGACAAGCAAGACTGATGAACTCTAACTAGACTCATCAAAAAACAGAGAGAGTGGAACTAAAGAAGCAAAATCAGATACAAAAGAGGTGAAGAAACAACTGACCCAAAAGAAATGCAAAGGATCCTAAAAAATATTATGAGCAACTATATTACAACAAACTGGCCAACTGGATGATATGGACATTTTTCTAGAAAAATAAAATCTGACAACTCTATCAGGAGGAATCAGAAAACCTGAATAGCCAACAACTACTGATAAAATAGATGCTGTAATTACAAAGTGTTGCTGGAAGATTCTTTGGCCTGATATGTTTCTGTTGAGAAATCATTTGATAATCAAATAGGAGATCCCTTGTATGTAACTTTCTGTCTCTCTCTTGCAGCTCTTAAGATTCTCTCTTGTCCTGAACATTTGCCATTGTAATTATGATGTGTCTTGTTGTGGGTCTTTTTGGGTTCATCTTGTTTGGGACTCTCTGTGCTGGTGTGACTTTTTCTTCCCCACCTCAGGGAAGTTTTCTTACATTATGTCTTCAATTAGATTCTCTAACCTTTGTTCCTCTTCCTGTATTTCTTACACCCCTATTATCTGTATGTTGCTTTGTTTCATGTTGTCCCAAAGCTCCCTTAGGCTCTCCTCCTTTCTTTTATTTATTTTTTTCTCCAATTGCAGTTCAGCTTGAGTGTGTTTTGTTTCCCTATCTTCTAATTCACTAATTCAGTCCTCTGTTTTTCTTAGTCAACTGTTGAAACTTTACATGATTATTTTTATTTTTTATTGTAGCTATATCACTCTTTATTTCTTCTTGATTTTTACGTAAGTTGTTGATTTTTTCATCCATCTGGTTTATGAACTGTATGACCTTTTTTCTGAATTCTTTTTCTGACATATTGCATGCCTCTGTTTCACTTATCTGCTTTTCTGGTGATTCCTCCATTCCTTTCCTTTGGGGTTTATTTGTCTCCCCATTTTTGCTCTCACTGAAGGATCTAGGTGTCGAGTTGTGAAGGGGTTTCTCTTCAGGCAGCAGCAGCTCTTTGAGCCACAACCACTCATATGAGTGGTTTAAAAAACTATTATACATGCCCTAACTGGTTTGGCTCAATGGATAGAGTGTCAGCCTGCAGACTGAAGGGTCCCAGGTTCAATTCTGGCCAAGGGCACGTTCCTTGGTTGCAGGCACATCCCCAGCAGAAGATGTGCAGGAGGCAACTGATTGATGTTTCTCTCTCATCAATGTTTCTAACTCTCTATCCCTCTCCCTTCCTTTCTGTAAAAAATCAATAAAATATATATTTAAAAAAACTATGATACATCTACACAATGAAATACTACACTGCAGTAAAAAAGAAGTTCTTACCATTTGAAGCAGCATGGATGGAACTGAAGAGCATTATGCTAACTAAACTAAGCCAGTCAGAGAAAGATAGATATCACATGATCTCACTTATTTGTGGAATATAATGAACAACATAAACTGATGAGCAAAAACAGATCCAGAGACAGAGAATCATTGATCAGACTGTCAAACCTCAGAGGGAATGTAGTGGAGGGTGGGGGTAAAGGGGAGAGAACAACCAAAGGACTTGTATGCACACATATAAGCCTAGCCAATGGATGCAGACACCATGGGGGTAAGGGCATGAGTGGTTGTTGGGGGGGGGAAGTGGGGTGATAAGGACACATATGTAATACTTTAATCAATAAAAAATAAATCTTCCAGCAGACAAAAGCCCTGTTCTGGATGGCTTCACAGGGGAGATTTCCCAAACATTCAAAGACGAATTAACACGTATCCTCCTCAAACTATTCCAAAAAATCCAAGAGGAAGGAACACTTCTGAAATCTTTCTACAAGGCTAGAATTAGCTTATTTCCAAAACCAGATAAAGACACTACAAAGAAAGAGAATTACAGGCCAATATCCTTGATGAAATTTATTTGATCAGTACTTCTCAAATTTTCATGTATATGAATCACCTGGGAATCCTGTTAACATGCAGGTTCTAATAGTTCTAAAATTGGGTTTGAGATTTGGCATTTCTAGATAGTTAGCAGGTTAAGTCTGCAATATTGCTAGTCTGTAAACCACAGCTTTAGGTATTCAGCCATAATGCACTAGACTATATGCTTCCTGTGAGAAAACATCATGTATATTAATTTCTATAATTCTAGTTCTTATCAAATTTGGTGCAAAAGGAAAATTTTGTTTGTAAGGAATGATCCACTTGATGGCCTTTCCACTTACATGGATCCATGGACATTTTTCACTTAGAAAAATTTCATAACTTCGTGAGTATGGGAGCAGGCACGGTTCAATATTATGTTTTAAAATAATATTCAATTTAATGAAAAGGTATAGTTTTGTAAAATACATTTAAACTAAATCACTAGAAAAGTGAAATTTAAAGGTATACAAAATTTAACACATGTTTGGATGTTGTAGCAATGTCAGATTTCATGTATTTTGATTCCGTCACTTATTCTAAATTCATGGAGCTGTATAAAGGAGAATATTTTTGAATCTATAAGGTCTACTGCAACACTGATTCTATTACAGTGATGAAGGATGGTGTTTCTCAAACCGGTAATGGACCCATTGTTTTCAATGCACTATTAATGCAACTACCACTCTGGGTAGATACTGCTGGATTTTTTTTTTCTCCTTTCATTGAGCTGACTACCTTGACTTTTTTAACTTGTGAAACTGGTTATGCATGCAAAATTGTATGACTATGGCAGGCTCTGAGTAATTAGGAAGCAAAGCTCCATGAGAACTGAGTATTGTCTTAATAATTTCAATAATACATTATCTTTTAAACATGGCATTTTACCAATCTTGTGACTCATGTCACTGTCATCAAGTGTTTCTCTGTTTTATATCTACCTTCTTTTGGCAAATTGTGACATGTTGGTTTTAGCAAAAGAGCTTGCAAAAGCTTACAAAAAGACTTATGAGTGTTCTCCACCTTCAAATGATTATGTCAAAATCAAAAAGCTTACAAAAAGACTTCTGAGTGTTCTACAGATTCAAATAATTATGTCAAAATCTGATTTTAAATGTGCCACACAAATGAACCTGTTCTTAGAATTATAGCACATGACTTTCAAAATGAAGTGGAAGAAGCACTGAATAAAACACATTGTATTCAAATAGTCATGTAAGAACCCATCAATGGTTTAAATGGAAATGTTTGATGCTTAAATACTTGCTGGAGGTGTCCCTTAAAAAGCCCGTATATGTTCTTGGTGTCATGGGACTCCTCTACATTTTATTTTTCCTTTGGAGCCTTTCCATATTTGCTTACCAAGATATACACAGAAACCTGAAATGGCCCTAGAGGATCCTTAATGTCATCATCATCATCAACAACAACAACAACAACAACAGCTTTAGATTCACATAGAAGACAATTAGGGGGTTGCCAATTGGTGTCTGAATCCATCAATAGCACATTTGATATTTGTGAAATTTATGTTATTATTTTACAACTTATGCATGTAAATTCATCACTCAAGAATCTAGTCTAATTCTTTCCTTTATCACATTAATTTTGGCAAATGTGGACTACTTTTAAAGAATGTTAGATATAGACAGTAAGATATTCATAGAAATTATCAAAATGTGTGTAGTATGTCATTTCAAATTAATTTAACTTTGCCTCCCCCACTACATGTAATCTCCATGGAGGAGGGATCTTGCCTGCTTGGTTATTGCTGCAATTTTAGCATCTAGAACAGGGGTGGGCAAACTTTTTGACTCGAGGGCCACAATGGGTTCTTAATCTGGACCGGAGGGCCGGAACAAAAGCATGGATGGAGTGTTTGTGTGAACTAATAAAAATTCAAAGTAAACATCATTACATAAAAGGGTACGGTCTTTTTTTTTTTTTAGTTTTATTCATTTCAAACGGGCCGGATCCGGCCCATGGGCCGTAGTTTGCCCATGGCTCATCTAGAACAGTGTCTGGCTCATAGAGGATGCCTAATAAGTATTCTATATATATATAAAGCCAGCGACCAAAATGCCATAACTACCAGAACAACCAGTCTTTATGACACCCACTGTGGACCTCGAACTGGTCCTATCAGGGGATGGGGCTGGCCAGCCAACCTCCTGTGGCCCCTCCTCCCAGCCGGCCCCAGCCCCTATTGGCCCAGCCCACCTGAATAGGGGGCAGGGACAGTCAGCCAACCTCCTGCAGCCCCTCCTCTCCATCTGGCCCTGTCCCTGATGGGCCCCCTCCACCCCAATTGGTCCATGGCCCCTCCCCCTAGCCAGCTCCACCCCTGATTGGCCTCCACACTCCAATCAGGGGCAGGGCCTGCCAACCAACCACCCATGGCTCCTCCCTCAGGCTGCTGGCCCCCAATAGCCTCCCCAACCCATTTGGGGATGGGGATGGGTGGCCCACCACCCACAGCTTTTCCCCATGGTGGGTCCCAACCCCGATCAGCCCCCACTGCCCTGATTGGCCTGTGCCCCCTTCCCCCAGCCAGCTCTGCCCCTGATCGACCCCCTCCACACTATTCAGGGGTGGGGTCGGCTGGCCCACTGCCCACAGTGCCTCCCCATGGCTGGCCCCTCCCCAAATCAGGATCAGGGCCCCCTGACCCAATCACCCACAGCCCCTCTCCCCAGCTGGCCCAGCCCTGATCAGGTCCTGATTGGGGTGGGCACACTGGCCAACCTCCCACCATCTCCTCCTCCCAACAGGCCTGGCCCCTATCTGCCGATTAGAGCCGGGCCAGCTGGACCCCACCCATGCACGAATTCATGCACTGGGCCTTTAATATGTTGAATAAATGTTCAATAATTGTTTCAAACATTACACACAAAAGCATAGATATGATTAATTGATATCTATATCTAAACATAAAATCGACTAGCCTGGTTTTTAATACTACTGAACTTAAACAATATTTAAAAAATTAAAGGGAAGCTAGTCAATTCATGCATTTAAATATTCTCACACCCATTAGCTAACCTTTCTTATTAACCCTTAATATGTGTCGTGAGCAAGGGAATATCACCAAAAGGAATCACTCACACACATCTTTTCACACTGCCGGGTTTATGAAGGAATACCTAACTAAAAGCCTATAGGGTTACATGCCTCACAGAAAGGGGAAGTTTACCCAATAGAGGTAGCAGACAAGCATCCTGTGCAAAGTCCCCATCATTGGTGGCTCAGAAGATGCAGAGGTGAGTATAGGTCTCAAAACAGGTGGCTACAGTGGCTCCATACATCCAGTGGAGCTGAAGTCCCATTGGCTTTGAGCTTGACACATGGTACAACCAAGCTCCAGCATGGAATGGACTGTGCTCTGAGTTGTTTTTTGTTTTTTTAATTGGCTTTACTAGTAGAGAGAGAGAGGAAGGGAGCTCAAGAGAGAAACATAAATGTGTTGTCCCACTTATTTATGCACTCATTGGTTGATTCTTATATGTGCCCTGACCAGGAATCAAACCTGCAACCTTGTGGTTTTGGGGGTTCAGGGACCCACCCAAGGGCAGTCTCATTACACCACATTGCCTCAGTCTTCAACATATTGCTACTTTACATAACGGTTATGGCTGACAGTGATTCCATAGTGGATCATCAAAAGGTTTCCAAAATGTCTGCTCTGCTTTTACCCTATACAATGAGTATTCACAGCTTAATCTAACTCTGGTTTAGCCACAAATTACATTACATTTTTTCCAACTCATTCTGAAGCTTATTTTAGAGTGAAATATTTCTTATCTTTGGTGGTACACAGGTCTAAAACTTAGCTCAAGTCTCTTGAGAATAAGAGCACTCTACTACCAATAGTGTAAAGTTACTTAAACAGAACACATTAATTTTTGAACTCTCTGTAACATAGCATCATATTAAAGTAAACCTTCATATGACAAAGGGAAAACTAAGGACACAGAAAAGTACCCTTAATGTCCACTATTCCCACCCTTACCCCCAATGCTAATCCGAAAGTCACTTTTAAAAATATATATTTTTTTATTGATTTCAGAGAAGAAAAGAGAGGGGGACGGAGAGAGAAACATCAGTGATGAGAGAAAATCATTGATTGGCTGCCTGTTGCACACCCCACACCAGATATCAAGCCTACGACCTGGGCATGTGCCCAACCAGTAATTGAACCATGACATCCTGATTTGTAGTTCACCGCTCAACCACTGAGCCAAGCCAGGCAGGCTGAAAGTAACTTTCTGTTTTACACAGTGGTCTCCGTCCTCAAGGCAATCTCTATTTATAGCTATTTAACAGTGGCTAGCAATATCCGGGAAGTCTATAACTTCTATTGTTTGCCATTGATGCATATTGTTTTCTGAAATAGTATGTGTCTATTTCCATACAACAACCCACTTTGAACAGAAATCAAAAATGACATCAAAGTACTGTTATTTTTCTTCTTAGTACTTATCAACATCTGTCTTTCTTTAGATTTTATTTATTTATTTTCAGTACACGTCCAATACAATTTTAAATTTAAATTTTTATTGTTTAAAGTATTACATATGTCTCCTTTTTCCCCCATTGACCTCTCCCCAGCCACTCCCACACCCAGCACATGTCTTCACCACCCCCCTATACTCTGTGTCCAGGAGTTATGCTGCATACATAAACTCCTTTTATACATGCATAAAAGTCCTTTGATTGATCTCTTATCCTCTCCCATCATCCCATCTTCCGTCTGAGTATTGACAGTCTGTTCGATGCTTCTGTCTCTGGATCTAATTTTGTCTATCAGTTTACTTTGTTCATTATATTTCACAAATAAGTGAGATCATGTGATATTTATCTTTTTCCTAATGGCTTATTTCATTTAGCAAATGCTCTCCATGTCCATCCATTCTATTGCAAATGGTAAGAGTTCTGTTTTTTTTACAGCTGCATAGTATTCCATTATGTAGATGTGCCACTGTTTTTTAATCCATTCATCTGCCAATGGGCACTTACGATGTTTTCAAATCTTGGCTATTATAAACTGTGTTGCTATGAACATAGGGGTTCACATATCTTTTCTGATAGGTGTTTCTGAGTTCTGGGGATATATTCCTAGAAATGGGGTTACTGGGTCAAATGGAAGTCCCATTTTTAACTTTTTGAGAAATCTCCATATTGTTTTCCACAGGGGCTGCTTTCCCACCAGCATTGCACAAGGGTTCCTTTTCTCAGCATCCTTGCCAGCGCTTGTCATTTGTTGATTTGTTGATGACAGCCATTTTGACAGGTGTGAGATGGTACATCATTGTCGTTTTGATTTACATCTCTCAGATGATTAGTGACTTTGAGCATGTTTTCATATGTCTCTTGGCCTTCTTTGTGTCCTCTTTCAAAAAGTGTCTATTTAGGCCCTTTGCCTATTTTTTGATTGGATTCTTTATCTTCCTTTTGTTAAGTTGTATGAGTTCCCTATAAATTTTGGAGATTAAACCCTTATCAGAAGTAACATTGGCAAATATGCTCTCCCAAGCAGTGGGCTCTCTTGTTATTTTCCTGATGGTTTTCTATTTGTTTGTTTTGTGCTGTGCAGAAGTTTTTATTTTGATATAGTCCCATTTGTTTATTTTCTCATGTTGCACTGTATTAGGAGATGTATCAGTAAACATATTGCTGGGAAATATGCCTGATATTTTGCTGCTTATGGAATCTTGTAGGATTTCTATGGTTTCCCATCTTACATTTAAGTCCTTTATTCATTTTGAGTTTATTTTTGTGTATGGTATAAAATGGTGATACAATTTCATTTTTTGTATGTATTTGTACAATTTTCCCAGTACCATTTATTGAAGGGACTGTTTTGACTCCATTGCACAATCTTGCTTCCTTTGTCAAATATTAATTGAACATAATAACTTGGGTTGACTTCTGGGTTCTCTGTTCTATTCCATTTGCCCTTATGTCTGTTCTTGTGCCAGTACCAGGAAGTTTTGAGAACAGTGATTTTGAACTATAACTTGATATCTGGTATTGTGATCCCTCCAACTTTGTTCTTCTTTCTCAGGATTGCTGTGGCTATTCAGGGTCTTTTTTTATTTCATATGAATTTATGGAGAGTTTTTTCTAGGTATATGAAATATGATATTGGTATTTTAATGGGGATTGCATTGCTTCTATAGATTGCTTTGGGTAGTATGGACATTTTAATGATGTTGATTATATCCATAAACACAGTATATTCTTCTATTTGTTTATGTCTTCCTCTGTCTCTTTTGTCAATGTCCTATAGTTTTCTGAGTACAGGTCTGTCACCTCCTTAATTAAGTTTATTCCTAAGTATCTTAATTTTTTTGTTGCAATGGTAAATGGGATTTTTTTTTAGTTTATCATTCTGTAAATTCATTATCTATACTATTAAAAAGGTAATATGCTAATTAGACAGTGCCAACCAGACATCTTCCAGTCATCCTGCCTTCCTTCCAGACAAAGCCACGGTGGTGGGGGCTGAGGCAGAGGCGTTAGGGATGATCAGGCTGGCAGGGGAGAGCAGTTAGGGGTGATCAGGCAGGCAGGGGGGAAATTCGGGACGTTCAGGCAGGCAGGCCAGTGAGTGGTTAGGAGCCAGCAATCCCGGATTGTGAGAGGGTGCAGGCCAGGCTTTGGGACCACCTGCCCCCCAACCTTGCATGAATTTTGTGCACCAGGCCTCTAGTTGATATATAAAAAGCCATAGATTTCTGGGTGTTAATTTTGTATCCTGCTACATTGCCAAATTCATTTATTAAGTCTAGTAGTTTTTTGATGGAGTCTTTAAGGTTTTCTATCTACAATATCATGTCATCTGCAAATAATGACAGTTTTACTTCTTCTTTTCCAATTTGGTGCTTTTCATTGCTTCTTCTTATCTGATTGTTATGGCTAACACTTTCAGTACTATGTCCTATAAGAGTGGTAAAAGTGGGCATCTCTGTCTTGTTCCTGTTCTTAGGGGAAATGGTTTTAGTTTTTGCCAATTGTGTAAGATGTTGGTTGTCGGCTTGTTATATAAAGCTTTTATTTTGTTGAGGTATGATCCCTCTTCCACACTTTGCTGAGAATTTTTATCAAGAAAATGTGTTGGATTTTGTCAAATGCTTTTTCTGAATCAGGTGATATTGTTATGTGATTTTTGTCTCTCAATTTGTTTATGTGATGTATAATGTTGTCCCAAACTTCCCTTGGGCTCTCCTGTTTTTTAAGGGTTTTTTCCCCCCAAATGCTGCTCTCCTTTGGTGTTTTTCCACCTTGTCTTCTAACTCATGGATGCAGCCCTCAGCTTCTAGTCTACTGTTGAAACCTTCTATTGTGTCCTGTATTGCAATTATGTCATTCTTCATTTCCTCTTGATTCTTATACATGTTGGTGAATTGTCTTTCAGCCTTTTCAGCATCCTTATAACCATTGCTCTGTATTCTTTCTCTGACAAATTGCTTGCCTCCATTTTATTTATTTCCTTTTTTCCAGTGATTCCTCCTTTTTTTTTGTATGGGGGTTATTTTTTTGTCTCCCAATTTTTGCTATTCCTTTGTGATTATTTCTATGTTTTAAATCAGTGGTTCTCAACCTTCTGGCCCTTTAAACAGTTCCTCATGTTGTGACCTAACCATAAAATCATTTTCATTGCTACTTCATAACTGTAATGTTGCTACTGTTATGAATCATAATGTAAATATCTGATATGCAGGATGGTCTTAGGCGACCCCTGTGAAAGGGTCATTCGACCGCCAAAGGGGTCGCGACCCACAGGTTGAGAACCAACCACTGTTTTAAATCAAAATGCTATACCACCCAGATTTTTTGAGTTTGTCTTATAAAGTAGATGTTTTGTGGGACACAGTGGTGCAATCTCTCAAGTATTCTGGGCTGGGTATTCCACAGATGCCCCCTACTTCAGATATTTGGTTTCTCTTGATGTAGGTGGGTCTTGAGTGTTATTTTCCTGTTTGTGGATGGAGTCTCCTCTCAGGGTGTCTGGTTATGTGGCTCATTCTCTACCATGTTGACTGAACATCATGAAATACAACTCAACAGGACCCGACACAAAGGGAACAAAACACGATTGTACACACGACACCAATAACCCCAGTAAAAGTGACCACCAGAGAAAAGAGAATTAGGAGAGAGAATAGAGAGCAGAAATGGTATCTAGAAAAGGAAAAAAAAAGGTAACATAAAAATAAAGAAAAAATATGGAGAGAAAACACCACAAAACAAACAAATAAACAAAAATGCATACAACAAACACACTGAAAAAGGAGGTACAAAATCTGTAGAGGCAGAACTTATATTCAGAAAGGAGGGTTAAGGAATTGGATGAATAGGAGAAGGACCACGGTTCAGTATAGAGGAGGCAGAAAGAGAATGAGTGGATAAGAAGAAAATAAATAAATAATTATTAATAAAAATAGATAAAACAATTTTTTATGTATCTATTTATTTATTCATTTATTTTTGGAAAAGGAGAATATAAAAGAGAGCAGAAAGGCTTGAATTTAGTGAGTGAAACTAATTAAACAATTAAGAGAAGATTAGAGCAAGAGAGGAGAGGAAAAACAAAAATATAAAAAAAATTGACTAGCCAAGAAAGAGGAAAAAGAAGGGTGCATGGACGTGGAGCAGAAGAGAGGAAATTAGATATATGAGTAAGCCCACAGAGACAACAATAATAATAACACCTCAATAAAGAAGATCATTTTTTAATAAGGGGTATAAAGAAAGGAAAGAAAAAAAAACTAAAGCAGGGACAGAGAGAGCAGGATGAAAAATGGAGAAGTGAGGAAGAAAAGGTTGGGTAAAAATTAAAAAAAAATAAGATAAAGTAAATTAATAAAAATAGAATAAAGAAAAAGTAATATTAAAATAATAAAAAACAAAAATAAGAAAAAAATAAAATAAAAGGTAAAAAGTAAAAAAGTGAAGTGTTGTTCACTCCAACTGAGTTTTAATGCCCCATATTGGTTTAAGACCCCACTCTTCTGTTCTGTCTGTCACTTCTCAGTTTTCTGTTCAGTAGTCAGCACTGTGTTGAAGTTCCAAGTGATCCACTGTTCCTCTGTTTGTGTCTATCTCCACAGGCCTTGGCTGCAAGCAGGTGGGACCAATCTGCCCACTTTGCCTGTCTGCCTGCTGTCAATCTTAAACACTCAAATGTCTCTTTCTGACAGGACTTTAGGTGGGGGTGAGGCTGTATCACTTTCCAGGACTGTAAGTCTCACCTTTAACCCAGTCCTTGAGGGCTCTTTGGGGCTATTCAAAGTCTTTGTTTCCTTTTTACAGCTCAAGGTGTAGGCTGGGTGTGGCAGTATTAGGTGTCTTGTGGTTGCTAGGAGGGGCTGACTCTTCAGGAGAAAGATAGCTGCTTAGGTTTGGAGGGTGACAAAGGTCTCAGTGCTGAATTCCTGGTCACCTCTCCCTGCTCTGTTTTCCTCCACAGCCCCTCCAGACTCCACAAATATGCACCTCTACTTCCACTGTAACCTTGGGTGAGTGTTTGTAATTGAAAGGTCCTATGATATGGTTTTAGCAAATAAAAGCAAAGACAAACAAAAGCCAACCAACCACACAACTGTGAGTTTTTCTCCCTTTCCCCCTGGCCCCCAGCACCATGCTGCTCAGGCAGCTCTTTAGGCCACCTTTCTGGGTGCAGCTTCTCTTGGCTGTGAACTTAGATCTAGATTCCCCAGTCAACAGCAGCCTTGTGAACTTCCTTTCCACAGTCAGATGTCACGCCTGTCCCCCAAGGGACATGGACTTGGTGCAGTGCAGCTTCCTCCTGACCCTCTCGGCTCAATGGTCAGGTGTCTCTCTCCAACCCAGATCCAAGATCCTACTGTTCTCCAGGCATCCTCTGCATTTCCTGGCTGCAAATTGTCTCACCAGCTATGTCTAATTTTCCATTTTCAGGTGGATGTTCTCCAATTTAGTTGCTTCTTCTATCTGGTCCATCACAAGGCGCAGGACATGTCTGCTTATTCGGCTGCCATTTTCCTCACTCCCAAATGCTTTTAATTTAACAAAAAAATATATATTGTTTATTATGTATTATATTTTACAAACATTAACTCCTTAAATCTCATAATCATTGTGGGATGTAGACACTATTCAATATCTATTTGCAAATGAGGAAAATCACCAATAAAAGATAGACTTGAACAAAGTCATACAAATATTAATTGGTGGAGTTGGAATTAAAATTCAAATAATATGGCCCCAGAGTCCATGCCTTTAAACCAAAAGGTATATTTATAATGTAAGTCTTATGAGGATAGAGATTTTTGAGTATTTTTCCACAGTGGTGTATTTCCAGTGCCTAGAAGAGTGATTGACCCATAGTATGTTCTGAATAAATATTTGTTGAATAAATCAATGTGTTACTTTAAGGGTGAAGAAACCAGCAACAATCTATTTATATAAAACCCTAACATGCAAATAGGCTGAACGCAGAACAACCAACCAAACAACTGGTTGCTGTGATGTATGCTGACCACCAGGGGGTGCGTGTGGAACATGGCAGGTATCAACCGTGCTGGGAAGGTGAAGCATATGAGCAGGGGCACCAGACCAAGGTGGAGCACTGGTCGCTGTCATTGGGGCGAGCCTCTGGTGGTTACTGAAAATTCTTTGCTCCTACATGCCACAGTCCAGCCTGGCGCTTGCGCCTGCTGCCAGCACTGGCCCTGCTCACAACCGCAGCTGGCACCAGAGCCATTGCTTGTACCCGCTGCTGGTGCCCGGCATCAGCCTTGATCGCTCAGTGCTGACAGAAGGTACGAGCAGCATTTGCTGCCCCTGATCACCCCTCAGGGCTTCTCCACTTCCTTCTGCTCCTGAGGGGCAATCAGGGCCAGCAGCCACTGCTTGCACCTGCTGCCAGCAATGGCCCCGTTCACACCCACTGCCAGCACTGGAGCCGCTGGTGGCACCCATTGCCGGCACTGGCCCTTCTTGCACCCATAGCTGGTGCCAGAGTCACTGCTTGCATCTGCTGCTGACCCTGGTTGCCCCTGAGAGCTTCTTCACCTCCCCCTGCTCCTGAGGGGCAACTGGGGCAGCAGCTGCCGCTCACACCCATTGCAGGCGCTAGCCCCAGTTGCTCCACACTGTCAGAGGGTGCAATCAGGGCTGGTTCTGTCAGTGCATCAGAGTGGTGGCGGCGGGAGTGGGGCTGCTAGCAGATAGGGTACCAGGGACCATGGAGGGAGGGGCTGGGCAGGGGCATGGAGGATGGACTGAGACCCCTGTGCCCACCAAGCCTCATGGCCCAGAGTTCCTTTCAAGGTTCATGAATTCTTACACTGGGCCCCTAATGTCTACTAATATATAAGTCCCTAGAGGTTCTCCTGGTAGCTTGGAAAAATGGTATTTTCAGCTATCTCAAGGAATTTAGTCTTCAAAAGGAGAGGTCCATTGATATGGGCTGACATATTAGAAATAATCAGTGAGTTGTACAGCAGCATGGTGTTGTTCAATGGTTGTCAAAATGTGTTACAAGGTTCTTAGGAGGGCTCATACGGTTGTGAATGCAGATATGAAGAGAATAATGAGAGGCTAGGGCTCTACTCCCCCAAACTCTTCTTTAAAGAAATATCTCTGCTTGTACCTGTTTTTATTTTTTATCTTCATATTTTGCTAAAAACTTTCTTCAAACAAAGAACTACAAATTTTTTAATACTAGTTGGAGCAGAGAGACTTCTGCCTGGAGTCCAAAGATCTGGGTTTCAGTTTTATATGCTGTCACTTACTATCTATTACTCTGGCTCTGCCTTCTTCAAGTTGTCACTATGAACATCAAATGATATGATGAGTGAACCAAATATCATTTAATATGCCTGGCACTGGCTCTATTGTGGGCAGACTAGGGAGCCACCTACCTAGTGGGGTCAAGGAACTTTTAATGGCCCATATTGCCACTAAATAATTTTTTTCCCATTTGCCTGCTGCAATACATGCAATTAATTCCATTAAAATTACTAAGGGAGTGCTTTGACACACTCTTGCTTAAATATTCCAAAAGAGAAATTAACCCACCACAATCAATTAATGCGCTAGTATAAAATCATTATCAAATTATCAAGTATCATTCAGCAAGAGAAAGTTCCTAAAGAAATGGGACCTGGGAAAAGGGAGAAAATGGTGGAGGTATAAATGGTCGTGTCCTGTGCCTTGTCCTGGAGCAGATAAGGGTGAGCAGCTGAAACGGGTAACATACAGCCCGAATAGTCAGAGGATTTTCAGCTGAGAGACTGTCTGAAGCTGGGAAAGACTGAGAACCCCCAGAAAAAAAAGGACGGTTGGAGACTGCTGCTGAAACCTCTCTCGGTGCACCAGCTCAGCAGTGGAGACTGCGCCATCTTGGGTGGCTGTTGCCGGCTTCCAGAGATCAGCTACTAACCTGGAAACAAGGGATCTCAAGCAGCGTGACTGCGTGAACTCAGACGAGCACTGCTTCTTCTCACGGAAAGGTTAGACTTCCCCTAAAGGTGCAGTTTGCAATTCGGGTTGGAGAGAGGACCGAGCTCTCGAGCACGTGGGGCAAAATCTGCGCCCCACAGAGTCCGCAGCCATTGGGACCAGAGTGACCCGCGAGTGGGGAAGGGGCTCCACAGGGCTGCTGGCAGAAGGGAACGCTGGAAATAGGCCCATAGCTGGACTGGATGTAAAAAAGCAGCCTTGGACTTTGCCGGTGAGCCGGCTGCTTGGTGCCAGGGGAGAGTGGGTGCACGGAGACTGTGCGCAGAACTGGAAGGTGGAGGCTTGCGAATTCGCACAACGTAGCAGGCTCTTGTTACAGTTCCCCTTAGATCCATGCATTTGATTATTAAACCCAGTGCATGGGATTCCCCAGTTGGGGTCATTCGCAGAGCCTGTGGGGGAGGGTTCTTTTTGGGGAGCCTGGAGAACAGAGCGGGCAGTGATGATTGAAGAACCAGCTCTGGGCAGTGGACTTTCCCAAATCAGTTTCAAGTACCATAGAGAAAAAAAAACCCTACTGATAGAGAGGACTTATAGCCTCGGAGGTCAATCCAGACACACTGCCACCCAGAGGCAGATCCACAAACTGTCTCTTCTGTGATCACAAATAAAGGCAGTCTGGTAAACAAATACAACCTGCCTTAAAATCAGGACTGTGGTTTACGGCACAGAGGGACAGTGTATTGTAGGGAAATTCAACATTCTCCTGAATGCCTGGCAGGACTAAGGCTTGCCAAAAAGAAGAGTAGAAGATCTGAAGAACCTTCACTACTGCATATTTTTATATTTTTTTAAAATTCTTTTTTCACCATTTTATTAAGAACCTATTTCATTATATTTTTTATTTTTTTCATCACTAGATTTTACCTTTTTAATTACTACATTTTTTAAACAAGTATTATTGTTATCATTTTACCATTTTTTCAAGTGTCATTTTATTTTTATTTTTTTTTATTTTTCTTTATTTTATTTTGGGATTAGTGTTCTACACTCTATTTTCATCATTCCTCTAGCATCATTTCTCTCTATCTCACATTTACCCTTAATCCAAAACTCTCTTCCTCACTTTTCCCCTTTTGCTGTCCTGTTTCTCTTACCCTATTCCTGCTTTAGATTTTCCCTATTCCTTCTTTTTACCCACTGTCTAAATTTCACCCTACTTATATATCTAATTTCCAATCCCTTGCTCTAAATCCATATAAACCTCGCTCTTATCTTTCTTCACTATCCAATTCTTTTTCTCTCTCTCTCTGTCGTTTTGCTAGTGTTTGCTTGATTTTGAGTATATTGGGGTTTTTTATGTTTGTTTGGGAGATTGTTTTGTTTTTCATTTTCATTTTTCTGTTTTGCTTATTTTTTCTTTCTCTGGTTATTTTTGTGCTTCTGTTTTCCCTTGCCTTGCTTGATATTCGCGGTTGTTTGTAGTTTGCCTTAATCTCCAGGGATCTGCTGCTGGGATTCATTGAGATTAGTTGCGGTTCTCTTAGAGTTTTCTCCCCATACAAATAGCCTCTTCCCCACCTCTATTTCATTCTCTCTCTTACTTTTTTTTTGTCTGTTTGTTTTTTTCTCCTCTCCCTTTTCCCAATCTCATTTAGGCACTCCTTTTTGTTTTTTCTTTTTCTCTTTAAGCTTTTTCTCTTTTTTCTTCTTTATCCCCTAATTCTCTTCGCTCAGGTGGTCACCTTTATTTGGGGTTATTAATATTGTGAATACATTTTGTTCAGTGCCTTGTACGTTGTGCCTTGTTGTGTTGTATTTTGTGCCTTTAAATCAACGCAGCAGAGAGAGAACTACATAACCAAACACCTTGAGAAGAGAGATCATGGTGAAACAAAGAACCAACCCACATATGAAAGAAAAACAGGCATCATCAGAAAAGGAAGTAAACGAAATGGAGGCAATGGAGGCAAGCAACCTGTCAGAGAAAGAATTCAGAGAAATGGCCATAAGGTGGATGAAAAGAATGGAAGACCAATTCAACAATATATGTAGGCACCAAGAGGAAATGAAGAAGAACCAAGAGGAAATGAAGAGAAACCAAGAAGAAATGAAAAATGACATCACTGCTATAAATAACTCAAATGAAAGCATCAACAGTAGACTAGAAGAAGCAGAGGACTGCATCAGCGAGCTAGAAGACAAGGTAGGAAAAAATACCCAAACAGAACAGCTTCTAGAAAAAGAAATTAAAAAGCAGGAGGAGAGCCTAAGAGAACTCTGGGACAATGCTAAACGAAACAACATCCGAATAATAGGGGTGCCAGAAGGAGAGGAAACTGAGCAAGGAATGGAAAACCTGTTTGAAAAAATAGTAACAGAAAATTTCCCTGATATAGGGAAGAAAAAACTCACACAAATCCAAGAAGCTCACAGAGTCCCAAACAAAATGAACCCGAAAAGACCGACGCCAAGGCACATAATAATTAAATTGGCAAACACCAAGGACAAAGCAAGAATCTTAAAAGCAGCCAGAGAGAGACAGAAAGTTACCTACAAAGGATCCCCCATCAGACTAGCGACTGATTTCTCAACAGAAACACATCAGGCAAGAAGGGAATGGAATGAAATATAAAAATTCATGCAAAGGAAGGGCCTGAATCCAAGAATACTGTACCCAGCGAGGCTATCAATCAAAATTGAGGGTCAAATCAGGAGCTCCACAGACAAAAACGGTCTACGGGAGTTTATTACAACCAAACCAGCAATGCAAGAAATGCTAAAGTGTCTGCTGTAAATAGAAAAAATAGGAAACAAAGAAGGATCGCAGCGGTAAAGAACAAAAATGGCGACTAACAAGTTTCTATCAATAATAATTTTAAATGTAAATGGATTAAATTCCCCAGTCAAAAGGCATAGGGTAAATGAGTGGATAAGAAAACATGACCCATATATCTGCTGTCTACAGGAAACCCACCTCAGAAAAAAAGACGCACACAGACTGATGGTGAAGGGATGGAAAAAGGTTTTTCAGGCCAATGGAAGTGAAAAAAAGCCGGGGTAGCAATACTTATAGCTGACAAATTAGATCTCAAAGTGAAGGACATAAAAAGAGATAAAGAAGGCCACTTCATAATACTAAAGGGAGCAGTCCAACAAGAAGAAATAACTATGGTAAATATACATGCACCCAATATAAGAGCACCCAAATACATAAGAAATCTTCTGGAGGAGATCAAGGGAGAGATTGACAGCAATACAATCATAGTAGGGGATCTTAACACCCCATTATCACCACTGGACAAATCCACTAAACAGAAACTCAGCAAAGAAACATCAATCCTAAATGACTCACTAGATCAGATGGAATTAATTGACATCTTCAGAACATTTCACCCCAAAGCCACAGAATATACATTCTCCTCAAGAGCACATTTGTCATCTTCAAAGATGGACCATATATTGGGTCACAGACAAAGTCTCTTCAAATTCAAGAAGATTGAAATCATATCAAGCATCTTCTCAGACCACAAAGTCATAAAACTGGAAATCAACTACAACAAAAACAATCCAGAAAAATCAAACACATGGAGACTAAATAGCATGCTATTAAACAATGACTGGGTTACCAGTGAGATCAAAGAAGAAATAAAAAACATCATGGCAACAAATGACAATGAAAACACAACAATCCAAAACCTATGGGACACAGCAAAAGCAGTCTTGAGAGGGAAGTTCATAGCTCTACAAGCCTACTGCAAGAAACAAGAAACAATGAGAATAAATGACCTAACTCTACAACTCGAAGAGTTAGAAAGAGAGCAACAAAAAAAGCCCACTTTTAGCAGAAGGAAGGAAATCACAAAGATCAGAGCGGAGATAAACGACATAGATACCAAAAAAACAATACAAAAGATCAACAAAACCAAGAGCTGGTTCTTTGAAAAGATAAAAAAGATTGATACATCTCTAGCCAGGCTCACCAAGAAACAAAGAGAGAGGACCCAAATAAACAAAATCAGAAATGAAAGAGGAGAAATAACGACAGACCCCATGGAAATACAAAGGATTGTTAGAAAATACTATGAACAACTCTACTCCAACACACTAGACAACCTGGAGGAAATGGACATATTCCTAGAAAAATACAACCTTCCAAAACTTAACCAGGAAGAATCTAAAAATCTCAATAGGCCAATAACTATGGAGGAAATCGAAGCAGTAATCAAAAAGCTTCCAGCAAACAAAAGCCCAGGACCAGATGGCTTCACAGGGGAGTTTTACCAAACATTCAAGGAAGACCTAAAACCTATCCTCCTCAGACTATGTCAAAAGATCCAAGAGGAAGTAACACTTCCCAGCTCATTCTATGAAGCAAACATCACCCTAATCCCAAAACCAGATAAAGACAATACAATGAAAGAGAATTATAGGCCAATATCCCTCATGAACATAGATGCCAAAATCCTCAGCAAAATCCTAGCAAATCGGATCCAGCAGTACATCAAAAAGATCATACACCATGACCAAGTAGGATTTATCCCATGGATGCAAGGATGGTACAATATCCGCAAATCAATAAATGTGATACATCACATAATCAAATTGAGAGAAAAAAAAACACATAGTCATATCAATTGATGCAGAAAAAGCATTTGACAAAATCCAACACCCTTTCTTGATAAAAAACTCTCAGCAAGATAGGAATTGAGGGATCATACCTCAACATAATAAAAGCCATATATGACAAACCCACAGCCAACATCATACTCAATGGGCAAAAACTAAAACCATTCCCCCTAAAAACAGGAACAAGACAGGGATGCCCCCTCTCACCACTCCTGTTCAACATAGTACTGGAAGTACTAGCCGTTGCGATCAGACACGAAGAAGAAATAAAAGGCATCCAGATTGGAAAAGAAGAAGTAAAACTGTCCTTATTTGCAGATGACATGATACTGTACATACAGAACCCTAAAGACTCCATCAAAAAATTATTAGACTTAATAAATGAATTCAGCAATGTAGCAGGATACAAAATTAATGCTAAGAAATCCATGGCATTTCTTTACACCAATAGTGAACTTACAGAAAGTGAAACTACAGAAGCAATCCCATTTACCATTGCACCAAAAAAATTAAAATACCTAGGAATAAACTTAACTAAGGAGGTAAAAGTCTTATATGCCAAAAACTACAGGACGCTGAAAAAAGAGATAGAAGAAGATATAAACAGATGGAAGAATATATCGTGTTCATGGACTGGTAGAATCAACATCATCAAAATGTCCATACTACCCAAAGCAATTTATAGAGTCAATGCAATCCCCATTAAATTACCAACGGCATATTTCACAAATCTAGAACGAACGTTCCAAAAATTCATCTGGAATAAAAAAAGACCCCGAATAGCTGCAGCAATCCTGAGAAAGAACAAAGTAGGTGGGATCTCAATACCAGATAGCAAACTGTATTACAAAGCCACTGTTCTTAAAAACGCTTGGTACTGGCACAAGAACAGACATATAGATCAATGGAATAGAATAGAGACCCCAGAAATCAACCCAAACCACTATGCCCAATTAATATTCGACAAAGGAGGCAAGAGCATACAATGGAGTCAAGACAGTCTCTTCAATAAATGGTGTTGGGAAAATTGGACAAATACATGCAAAAAGATGAAACTAGACCACCAACTCACACCATACACAAAAATAAACTCAAAATGGATAAAAGCCTTAAACGTAAGATGGGAAACCATAAAAATACTAGAGGAATCCACAGGCAGTGAAATCGCAAACATATGCCGAAGGAATTTCTTCTCTGATAATGCTCCTAGGGCAATGGAAACTAAAGAGAAAATAAACAAATGGGACTACATCAAAATAAGAAGCTTTTGCACAGCAAAGGAAACCATCAACAAAACAACAAGAAGACCCACTACATTGGAGAACATATTTGCCAATGATACCACCGATAAGGGTTTAATTTCCAACATTTACAGGGATCTCATGAAACTTAACAAAAGGAAGATAAACAATCCAATAAAAAAAATGGACAACGGACCTAGATAGAAACTTTTCGAAAGAGGACATACAGAAGGCCGAAAGACATATGAAAACATGCTCAAAGTCACTAATTATACGAGAGATGCAAATGAAAACGACAATGCGGTATCACCTCACACCTGTCAGAATGGCTATCATCAACAAATCAATAAGCAACAAGTGTTGGAGAGGATGTGGAGAAAAAGGAACCCTTCTGCACTGCTGGTGGGAATGCAGACTGGTGCAGCCACTGTGGAGAACAGTATGGAGCTACCTCAAAAAACTAAAAATGGAACTCCCATTTGACCCAGTGATCCCACTACTAGGAATATATCCCAAGAAACCAGAAACGCCAATCAGAAAGGATATATGCACCCCTATGTTCATAGCAGCACAATTCACCATAGCTAAGATTTGGAAACAGCCTAAGTGCCCATCAGCAGATGAATGGATTAGAAAACTGTGGTACATATACACAATGGAATACTATGCTGCGGTAAAAAAAAAAAAAAAGGAACTCTTGCCTTTTGCAACAGCATGGATGGAACTGGAAAGCATTATGCTAAGTGAAATAAGCCAGTCAGAGAAAGATAAATACCACTTGATCTCACTCATTTGTAGATTATAGAGAACAACATAGACTGATGAAAAGGAACAGACCCAAAGACTGAGAAATAGCAATCAGGCTATCAATCCCCAGAAGGAAAGTAGGGGAGGGCGGGAGTAAGGGGAAGAGATCAACCGAAGGACTTGTATACATGTATATAAGCCAAACCAATGGACATGGACAACAGGGGGATGGGAGCATGAGTGTGCGGGGCAGGGGGGGGGAGGTTGGGGGTTAATGGGGGGGGATGAGGACACATTTGTAATACCTTAACTAATAAAAAAAAAATAAAAAAAAGAAATGGGACCTGGAATAGCAAATCTCAAGGACAGAGAAAAGAAAGACTTTGAGGGAACAAAAATAATAGCTCATATCATTTAATCACTTACAGCTTTTGTGCCATTTTCACATTTTTCATCTATTTTTTCTTCACAAGGATACAGAGGGGAAATATATATTCATATATATGTATATAGGTATATATATATACACATATATGTCATTTTACATGTAATGTATATTTTACAGAAAATATATATATATATACACACAGTGGGGCCTTGACTTACGAGTGTCCCAACTAATGAGTTTTCGAGATAGGAGCCGTCTCTCGACTAATTTTTTGCTTTGAGTTGTGAGGTAAAATTCGGGTTATGAGTCAGCTTCAGATACCCCACCGCTAGTTGGCGCAGCAAACGTCACAGTGAATGCCACAACATCAGCCCAGCATCACGTGTCTCACTCGTTCACTTTATGATTTGACATACGGGTAATTTGAGTTACGAGCTCTGTCACGGAACGAATTAAACTCGTAAGTCAAGTCCCCACTGTGTGTGTGTGTGTGTGTGTGTATAAATATATATATATATATATATATATATATATATATATATATATATATCAGTTTTACAGATAATGAAACTTAAGCTCAGTAAAATCAGTCTGACCTGTACCAATCTGAAAATTTACATTGAAATGCCTTATCCCTAATGCATATATGACTCACTTAAATCATCTCTGTCAACTCAACTCAGTTTACATTTTTCCTCTAAAGAGCATTCTTAACAAGGAGACATATGTAAAACTTTAGACAATAAATAAATAATAAATAAATAAATAAATAAATAAGCATTCTTTGGTCCCTATGGACTTTATACAACACTCACTTCTAGAATGCTTCTCAAAACATAGCCAGATGAAATGTTAGTGTGATCTTCTGTTCAATGGACTGTTTTCAGTCTTAATTTTAAGCAGCCTTGGTGGAAGAAAACCTGTTTATCTTGCTCAGTATTAAATAAGTTAATACTTTTCCTATATTAGGGCCTGGCAAATATATATCAGTTGTACAACATATTTATTAAATAAATAAATGATTTCCTGTTTTTGAATTTGAATTCTTTATTGTTTAAAGTATTACATGAGTCTCCTTTCCTCCCATTGACCTCTCCCCAGCCACCCCCAGCCCCCAGACATGCCTACTGTCTGTGTCCATTGGTTATACTCATATGCATGCTTAAAAGTCCTTTGGTTGATCTCTTACCCCCACACCCCCTGCTTTCCCTCATAGGTTGGGCAGTCTGTTCGATGCTTCTATGTCTCTGGTACTATTTTTGTTCATCAGTTTATGTTGTTCATTATATTCCACAAATGAGTGAGATCATGTAATATTTCTCTTTCTCTGACTGGCTTATTTTGCTTAGCATAATGCTTTCCAGTTCCATCCATGCTGTTGCAAATGGCAAGAGTTCCTTATTTTTTACAGCAGCATAATATTCCATTGTGTAGATGTACCACCGTTTTTTAATCCACTCATCTGCTGATGGGCACTTAGGCTGTTTCCAAATCTTAGCTATTGTAAATTGTGCTGCTATGAATATAGAGGTGCATATATCCTTTCTGATTGGTGTTTCTGTTTTCTTGGGATACATTCCTAGAAGTGGGATTACTGGGTCAAATGGAAGTTCCATTTTTAATTTTTTTATTGTGTTTCTTTTTTCCCCAATTGACCCCCCCACTCAGTCATTCCCACCCCTGAGGGCAAGCCCCCACCTCCCCAGTGTCTATGTCCATTGGTTATGCTAATATGCATACATAGAAGTCCTTTGGTTGATCTCTTATCCCCGCACCCCCACACACACTTTCCCTGCCATTTGTCTCTGGATCTATTTTTGTTCATCAGTTTATGTTGGACATTATATTCCACAAATGAGTGAGATCATGTGATATTTATCTTTCTCTGACTGGCTTATTTTGCTTAGCATAATGCTCTCCAGTTCCATCCATGCTGTTGCAAATGGCAAAAGTTCCTTTTTTTTTTTTACAGCTGTGTAGTATTCCACTGTGTAGATGTACCACCATTTTTTAATCCACTCACCTGATGGTGGGCACTTAGGTTATTTCCAAATCTTAGTTATTTTAAATTGTGCTGCTATGAACATAAGGGTGCATATATCCTTTCCGTTTGGTGTTTCTGATTTCTTGGGATATAGGTCTAGAAGTAGGATCACTGGGTCAAATGGGAGTTCCATTTTTAAATTTTTGAGGAAACTCCATACTATCTTCCACAGTGGCTGCACCAATTTGCATTCCTACTAGCAGTGCAAAAGGGTTCCTTTTTCCTGCACCCTCACCAGCACTTGTCATTTGTTAATTTGTTGATGATAGCCATTCTGACAAGTGTTAGATGGTACCTCATTGTTGTTTGATTTGCATCTCTCTGATGATTAGTGACTTTAAGCATGTTTTCATATGTCTCTTGGCCTTCTGTATGTCTTCTTTTGAAAAGTGTCTATTTAGGTCCTTTGCCCATTTTTTGATTGGATTGTTTATCTTCCTTTCGTTAAGTTGTATGAGTTCTCTGTAAATTTTGGAGATTAAACCCTTATTGGCAATAACATTAGCAAATATGTTCTCCCATGCAGTGGGCTTTCTTGTTATTTTGTTTATGGTTTATTTTGCTGTGCAGAAGCTTCACATTTTGATTTTCTCCTTAGTTTCCATTGTCCTATGTTGCTAGGACATATGTCTGATATTTTGCTGCCTATGGCTTCTTCTAAGGTTTTTTATGTTTTCCTGTCTTATGTTTAAGTCCTTTACCCATTTTGAGTTTATTTTTGTGCATGATGTAAGCTAGTGTTCTAGTTTCATTTTTTTGCATGTATCTGTCCAATTTTCCCAACACCATTTATTGAAGAGACTGTCTTCACTCCATTGTATGCTCTTGCCTCCTTTGTCAAATATTAATTGAGTATAATGGCTTGGGTCGATTTCTGGATTCTCTGTTCTCTTCCATTGGTATATATGTCTGTTCTGGTGCCAGTACCAGGCAGTTTTGAAGAGAATGGCTTTGTCATATAGCTTGATATCTGGTATTGTGATTCCTGAAACTTGTTCTTCTTTTTCAAGATTGCTGCAGCTATTTGGTTTTTTGTTTGTTTGTTTGTTTGTTTTCTCCAGATGAAGTTTTTAAGAATTTGTTTTAGGTCTTTGAAATATGCCTTTGGTATTTTAATGGGGATTGAGTTGAATCTATAGTTTGCTTTGGGTAGTATGGACATTTTAATGATGTTGATTCAACCAATCCTTGATCAGGGCATATTCTTCCTTTATTTTATGTCTTCCTCTATCTCTTTTTCAGTGTCCTGTAATTTTCTAAGTACAGGTCTTTTATCTCCTTGGTTAAGTTTATTATGAGGTATCTTAATTTTTTGGTTGCAATAGTAAATTTTGTTGCAAATAGGACTAAATTTTTAGTTTCTCTTTTTGTGTGTTCATTATTAGTGTCTAAAAACGCCATAGATTGTTGGGTGTTAATTTTGTATCCTGCTACATTACCAAATTCATTTATTAAGTCTAGTAGATTTTGATGGACTCTTTAGGGTTTTCTATCTACAATATCATTTCATATGCAAATAATGACAATTTTACTTCTTCTTTTCCAATTTGGATGCCTTTAATTTTTTTTTTTCTTCTTGTCTGATCGCTATAGCTAGCACTTCCAGTACTCTGTCGAATAGGAGTGGTGAAAGTGAGCATCCCTGTCTTGTTCTTGTTCTTAGGAGAAATGATTTTAGTTTTTGCCCATTGCGTATGATGTTGGCTGTAGGTTTCTCATATAAGGTTTTTATATTGTTGAGATATGATCCCTCTATTCCCACTTTGCTGAGAGCTTTTTTTTTTTTTTATCAGAAAAGAGTGTTGGATTTTGTCAAATGCCTTTTCTGCATTGATTGATATGATTATGTGATTTTTGTTTTTCAATTTGTTTCTGTGATGTATCATGTTTATTGATTTGGGGATATTGTACCAGCCCTGCATCCCTGGAATAAATCCCATTTGGTCAATAAATGATTTCTAAATGTTCAAAACTATATCCTACTAAGTGAAAGTTGAGCAGTGATAGAGCATGGACACCATTCAAATGTAAATAAGTGACCCCTGGATAAAACTATTTCAAATCCTAGAATTTGGCCAAAAGTAATGCCATTTTCCTTGACTACAGGGCACTTTTCATATTTTTTCTAAAGAAATGAAATCTAAATATAATCACTTATAATTGGTGCTGCTTAAATTTAAAAAAAACAAACAAACATTATGTTCCTCTGGTTTTCTTCTACTGTTCTTTTTCATGTAGGGACTTGCTTTTATTTTAAAATTTGAAAATGTGTGACATTAGTAGACATTATTAGATTAAGCTAATACGCTTAGAAGCAAACCAGAAGACTAAATAAGTCCCAAGTGTGTTCTTAATATTCTTAATTAAAACTCAAATTTTAACAACTTTAATACAAATTTAAATAAATTCTGTCGCTATCATGTTGATCTGTGAATTATTTATTTATTTTATTTTATTTATGTATTATTTTATTTTTTTTAGATTTCTTTATTGAGTTATTACATATGTGTCCTTATCCCCACATTACCCCCCAATACCCTCAACTCATGGTCTCACCCCCCTGTTGTCTGTGTCCATTAGTTAAGCCTATATGCATTCATAAAAGTCCTTTGGTTGATCTTTCCCCCTTGCCCCCATCATCCCCTAGCTTCCCTCTGAGGTTTGGCGATCTGATCAATGTTTCTCTGTCTCTGGATATGTTTTTGTTCATCAGATTATGTTGTTCATCATATTCCATAAATGAGTGAAATCATTTCTTAGCTTTGCTGAATTGTGCTGCTATGAACATAGGGGTGCATATATCCTTTCTGATTGGTGTTTCTGGTTTCATGGGATATATTCCTAGAAGTGGGATCACAGGGTCAAATGGGAGTTCCATTTTCAGTTTTTTGAGGAAACTCCATACTGTCTTCCATAGTGGCTGCACCAGTCTGCATTCCCACCAGCAGTGCACAAGTGTTCCTTTTTCTCCACATCCTCGCCAGCACTTGTCATTTGTTGATTTGTTGATGATAGCCATTCTGACAGGTGTGAGATGGTACCACATTGTCGTTTTGTTTTGCATCTCTTGGATGATTAGTGACTTTGAGCATGTTTTCATATGTCTCTTGGCCTTTCTTTTGTCCTCTTTCTAAAAGTATCTATTTAGGTCTGTTGCCCATTTTTTGATTGGTTTGTTTATCTTCCTTTTGTTAAGTTGTATGAGTTCCCTGTAAATGTTGGAGATTAAACCCTTATTGGTGATTGCATTGGCAAATATGTTCTCCCATGCAGTGGGTTTTCTTGTGTTGTTGATGGTTTCTTTTGCTGTGCAGCTTTTTATTTTGACGTAGTCCCATTTGTTTATTTTCTCTTTAGTTTCCATTTCCTAATCACAGTGGTCGGCAAACTGCGGTTCAGCAAACCGCGGCTCGCGAACTTCATGCGACTCTTTGGCCCCTTGAATGTGGCTCTTCCACAAAATACCAGCTCTTCCTCAAAATACCGACTTCTGCTCATGGACCACGAAGTTTCAATCGCACTGTACGTGCGCACCCGCAAGTGGTATTTTGTGGAAGAGCCACATTCAAGGGGCCAAAGAGCCACATGTGGCTCGCGATCCACAGTTTGCCAAACATGGCCCTAGGAGCTGTATCGGTGAAGAAATTGCTTCTGCATATGTCTGAGATTTTACTGCCTGTGGATTTTTCTAGTATTTTTATGGTTTCCCTTCTTATGTTTAAGTACTTTATCCATTTTGATCTGTGTATTATTTAAATATTGGTCCATATAAAAGACATATTCTTGAACTTAGCTTTTATTATTTTTTTATCACAAGTTTGCAAACACTAAAACAGAAGACCTTATTTACACATTTAGTTGGAAACTGCCATAATGAGAATTTTAAAAATTGATTGTGTTTGGTTAACAAACTTTGTTTATATCATTCTAATTAATAGAGACTATATCTCATGGTGATGGATTAATTGAGTTACTTTCTATGTTATTATACTATTTCTAGTGAAAAGTTGAGTTGGAAAGAAATCTGGGAAATTCAGTCCACAAAGAATGAGTCTGCCTTAATGACCACCTCAAACAAAATATTACCCTCATCCTGTAGATAGTTTTTACCCAATTGATAAAATGAAAATACCTTATTTTCAAGTGCTGTTAATGCTCAAAGTACCATTTGCATGTTCAGTAGATTCACAAATATTTTAAACTAAAATACCAAAACAGATGTTAATAAATAAATTCCTGCATGCATTATGAAGATTTCAGAGTGTTAAAATTATATAAAATCAAAAGTTCAGATGTTGTATTTACTAAACATTCACTCATGTTAAATAATGTTAAATGTAGAACATTTTATGCTATTGGCAGAACTAAAGATAAGGGAAGAAAGAGTATAGAAATATATTACTCTTTAATGAGTGGTTACAAAGTAATCCATTGATAGTGAAGAAACACCAAGAAATGTTAAATAAAAATAGCAGTACATGCAATCTTTACCTTAACTTCATGTAGCTAGTGAACACAATTTCTGGGGTATAAAGTTTGAATTTCTGATCTGGGCATTAAATATTTGCTTCTAATTATAGTCTTATGTTAGATAACAACAAAAACTAATTTGCATTGTTAATGATGCAAGTAATGTGATGTTTAGTTGGCTAAGATTGGCAATAAAAGAGGAAAGCATGTTGAAGACTTAGTCTAAATTGTTTTCCTTTGGAAACCAAGTTAAAATGATAAAACTTATGTAATTATATATTTAGGAATTACATGTTTCATTCAACTAAGTTATACAGAATAATACCGTCTGAAGTGGAACTAAAACTACGAAGTTACCATTTTCATTCTCATAGTCTCCAGGGGGAAATCAAAGGGTGTGTTTCTTTCCACAGTTTGGGTGAGATGATATTTTGAGATGATGAGAGATGCCAAACTACAAAAACAGTAAAGGAACTCCACAAAAGAAATTTGTTTTTATCCACACAATTGTTTTGACTTTTTTACTTCTTTATTCTCTTACTGATTTCCAAAAAAGAAAGAAAAAATATTAGGAGGAACTAAGAAAATTTGCCATTCTTCTCAGTCAGAAAGGAGCAAGCCAGTGTTTGTAGAAATCATTTACCAAGTCTGCCTTCCCCCAATTTCTTTTTTACATACATTTTAATTGCTTGATGATAGAGAGCCCAAAGTGAACTAACCTGAAAACCTAACTTAAATGCAAATGAAAGGGAAATTACTGGAGAACTCACTACTTTAATCTGCTGGAATAAGTATGGACGAATGCGATTATATCATTTTGTTTAATTCACTGCACTATCCAAAATATGTGCACTCATCTTTGGGTATAGACTCTAAAAGGCCAATCTCTTGACACAGACTAGAAAACAAATTCAAATATTTAGATACTGTGTTTTAATGGTATATAAACATTAGATGATTCAAATATCCCAATGTTACATAATATAAAAAAATTAAAGAAGTATTTAGTTTTTTGGTCATTACCTAGATGTTTTGGACAGAGCTTCGTCAGTGTGGGATAGTGCAAAATTTGTGGACTCTAGATGTATATTGAACTTATTTCATAACATTAAGACTTTATTAGATATATACTTTGCATAAACTATTCAAAATCTCTTAATTTTTATAACCTCATATACAAAATAGAAATATTAATAGTATTTGCTTCATAGGATTCTGAGACTCAAACAAAAAAATGTATATAAAGCACATATCACAGTGACTGGAACAAAAACATGATCAGTAAACAATAGCTGTTATTATTACAACCACTACTGAGTTTTAAGTCTACAAATAGCAATATCTATTAACAAATGAATCAATTCTTGCCTTTTCCAATTTTATTAGAGCATTGGCAATGTAATTAGTTTCTACAACTTCTTTCAACTTTTATTTTAATATTTTGTTGAAAAGAGGCTTTCATTGAGAAGCTTCCTGTTTGATCACTAACCCTATACTATGCTTTATCTTCAAACTGTGCTTTAATTCTTTGTAAACTCAAAAATATGGGAAAACATATTTGAGGTGAAAAGAGGCAATGTGATTTGGACAGCAATGTCTCATAAACTTGGTCTATGTATGGTAAGTTGATTTTTGACCTTGCTTCCTGAAATGTTAAGTTTAGGACAATATTTGGTCCAACCAATCTTGGGAAGTGGGAGTTTTAAGTTTCCCCTTAAGGAAAAGAAAGCCTTTACATGGCAGGAAGGCAGAGGTGAGGGGTTAGTTTAAACATTAGACAAAATCTGTAAGAAGAAGTTAAATAGAGAATAATGAAGTACTAAAGGAGGCTTGGAATTTTAAATCTTTGGAAAGCCTAACAGTAAAAGTTACCAAGTTGTATTCATTCACTGATCCTAACACAATAGCACTTAATGAAACAGGTTCCTTTTATCTATTTTTATTAAGTATAGTTGGAATACAATCATGTATCAGTTATACTAGTTTCAGGTGGACAATATAGGGATTTGACATTTTTGTCACTGTGCAAACTTGTCACAAAATTACTGATTATATCCCCCTTCACATTTTCACTCATTCTCTCATTCCTTCCTTTCTGACAGCCATGCCTTTTTCTCTATTTCTATGAAATTTGGATTCTGAAATAACTTCATACTTACACAAAACTTTCAAAAGTAGTACAAAAATCCTGTATACCCTTGTCCCAGATTCCCCAGAATTAACATATTACATAACCATTTTACAGGTATCAAAGTCAGTAATGAACATTGATATGATATACTAATTGCAAACCTTATTCACATTTTCAAGTGTCCTGCTGATTTTCTTTATCTACTTTAGAAACTGATATTAAATCACATGATGCACTACTTGCTATATCTTTTTAGACTCCTTTAATCTGGAATAGTTTCCTGGTATTTCTGTGTTTTTTTTTCTCTATATATATATTGATTAAGGTATTACGTATGTGTCCTTATCCCTCCAATGCCCCCTACTCCCCTAGTGTCTGTGTCCATTGTTAGGCTTATACGCATGCATACAAGTCCTTTGCTTGATCTCCCCCCCTTACTCCCACCCTCCCTTATATTCCCTCTGAGGTTTGACAGTCTGATCAATGCTTCTGTCTCTATTTGTTCATCAGTTTATGTCATTCATTATATTCCACAAATGAGTGAGATCATGTGATATTTATCTTTCTCTGACTGGCTCATTTCACTTAGCATAATGCTCTCCAGTTCCATCCATGCTGTTGCAAATGGAATGAATTCCTTTTTTTTTTTTTTCCACAGCATAGTATTCTATTATGTAGATGTACCACAGTTTTAGTTTTTGCCCATTGAATATGATGTTGGCTGTATGTTTCTAATTTAAGGGTTTTATTATGTTGAGGTATGATCCCTCTATGCACATTTTGCTTAGGGTTTTTATCAAGAAAGGGTATTGGATTTTGTCAAATGCTTTTTCTACATCAAGTGATATGAATATATGATTTTTATCTCTCAATTTGTTTATGTGATGTAACATGTTTATTGATTTGAAGATATTGTACCATCCTTGCATCTGGGGGATAAATCCTACTTGGTCATGGTGTATGATCTTAATGATGTAATGCTGGATCTGACTTGTTAGAATTTTGTTGAGGATTTTGGCATCTATGTTCATGAGGGATATTGACCTGTAATTCTCTTTCTTTGTGTTTTATTTATCTGGTTTTGGTATTAGGGTAATGCTGGGTTCATAGAATGAGCTTGGAAGTGTTCCTTCCTCTTGAATTTTTTGGAATAGTCAGAGGAAGATAGGTTTTAGTTCTTCTTTGAATGTTTGGTAAAACTGCCCAGTGAAGTCATCTGGCCCCAGGCTTTTGTTTTCTGGAAGCGTTTTGTTCACTGCTTCTATTTCTTCCATAGTTATTGGTCTATTGAGATTTATAGAATCTTCCTGATTGAATTTTGAAAGGTTGTATTTTTCTAGGAACGTGTCCTTTTCCTCTAGGTTGTCTAGTTCTTTGCAATAGAGTTGTTCATAGTATTGTTTAACAATCCTTTGTATTTCTGTAGGGTCTGTGGATATTTTGCCTCTTTCATTTCTGAATTTATTTGGGTCCTCTTCCTTCACTTCCACTGTGAGCCTGGCTAGAGGTTCATCAATCTTGTTTATCCTTTCAAAGAATCAGCTCTTGGTTTCATTGACCTTTTGTATTGTTTTTTTGGTCTCTATGTCATTTATTTCTGTTCTGATCTTTATTATCTCCTTTCTTTTGCTCACTCTGGGCTTTTCTCCTTGCTCTCTTTCTAATTCTTTAAGTTGTAGAGTTAGATGATTTATTACCTTTTTTTTTTTTTTTTTTTTTTTTTTTTTAGTTAGGCCTGTAGAGCTATGAACTTCCCTCTCAAGACTTCTTTCACTGTGTCCCATAGATTTTGGATTTCTGTGTTTTCATTGTCATTCCTCTCCAGGATGTTTTTAATTTCTTCTTTGGTAACTTTTGCACTCCAAATCAATGATTTGGTAACCCAATCATTGTTTCATAGCATGCTATTCAGCTTCCAAATGTTTGAATATTTTGACTGTTTTTATTGTAGTTTACTTCTACGTTATATTATGCCATTGTGGTCTGAGAAGATGCTTGATATGGTTTCAATCTTCTTTAATTTGGAAAGAATTTGCCTGTGACACAATATGTGGTCTATCTTTAAAAATGTCCCATGTGAACTTGAGAAGAACGTATATTCTGTAGCTTTGGGGTGAAATGTTCTAAAGATGCCAATTAAGTCGCTCTTATTTAGTGAATCATTTAGGATTGCTGTTTCTTTGCTTATTTTTTTTTCTTGAGGATTTATCCAGTGATGTCAGTGGGGTATTAATGTCCCCTACAATGATTGTATTATTGTTAATCTCTCCCTTGATATCGTATTTGGGTGTTCCTGCATTGGGTCCATATATGTTTACCAGGGTTATATCCTCTTGTTGTAATGATCCCTTCAGTATTGTGAAGTGGCCTACCTTATCTCTTGTTATGGCTTTAATTTTGAGGTTTATTTTGTCAGATATAAGTATTGCTGCCCCATTTTTTTTTTCATTTCCATTTGTCTGAATGATATGTTTCCATTCCTTCACTTTCAGTCTGGATGAGTCCCTTGTTCTGAAGTGGGTCTCTTGTAGACAGCATATATATGGGTCATGTTTTTTTATCCATTCAGCCACTCGATGTCTTTTCAGTTTACAATTAAAGTTATTATTGATATGTACTTGTTTGTAGTCATTTTTATTTTTTTGCCTGTGTTTTTTCTTCCCTTTTTATTCCTTACTTTTACACCAGTCTCTTTAATATTTTTTGCATTGCTGGCTTGGTAGTGATAAACTTCCTTAGCCTTTTTTTTGTCTATGAAGCTCCTTATTTCCCCTTCAATTTTGAATGATAGCTTTGTGGGACAGTGTATTCTTGGATTCAGTCCCTTGTTTTGCATCACTTTGTAAATTTCCTTCCATTCCTTTCTGGCCTGAGGTGTTTCTGTTGAGAAATCATTAGATAATCTAATGGGAGATCCCTTGTACGTAACTTTCTGTCTCTCTTGCAGTCTTTAAGATTCTCTCTTTGTCTTGAACATTTGCCATCATGATTATGATGTGTTTGGTGTGGGTATTTTTGGGTTCATCTTTTTTGGGACTCTCTGCTTGTGTGATCCTTTTCTTCTCCACATCAGGGAAATTTTCTGACATTATTTCTTCAATTAGGTTTTCTAAACATTGCTCTTCTTTCTGTCATTCTGGCAGCCCTATTATTTGTATGTTGCTTCATTTCATGTTGTTCCAAAGCTCTCTTAGGCTCATCTCCTGTCTTTTATTTTTTTCTCCAATTGCAGTTCAGTTTGGGTTTGTTGTGCTTCCCTGTCTTCTAATTCACTAATTTGGTCCTCTGCTTCTCCTAGTCTACTGTTGAAGTTTTCCATAGTGTTTTTTATTGCAGCTATATCACACTTTCTTTCTTCTTGATTCTTACATAAGTTGATTTTTTCATCCATCTGGTTTATGAACTGTATGAACTTCAATCTGAATTCTTTTTCTAACATATTACATGCCTCTGTTTCACTTAGCTGCTTTTCTTGAGCTCCTTTTCTTTCCTTTGGGGGTTTCTTTGTTTCCCCATTTTTGCTTTCACTGGAGGATCTAGATGTTGAGTTGTGTATGGGCTGCTTCTTGGGTGGCTGTGGCTCCTTGTGCAGTGGCTGCTCCTTAGGCAGTCACAACAGTGGCCCCTCCTCAGTTAGCAGCAGCTCCTCTGGTGGGCACTGCTCAGAGCAGTGGTGGTTCCTGTGACTGGTAGGGGCAGGCTGCTTGCCTGGTTGCTACTCCTCAGACAGGGGCTGGCTTCTCATGATGCTGCTTCTCAAATAGGGGTGGGATGTGCACTGCTGCTGCTCCTTGGACAGGGGTGAACGACTTATGCAGCTGCTGCTCTTCAGACAGCAATGGACTGCGCGGGGCTGCTGTTCCTTGGACATGGGTGGGCTGCTCATGTGGCTGCTGCTCCTCAGATGGGGGTGGGCAAATTGCACAGCTGCTGCTTCTCATATGGTGGTGGGCCGCATGAGTCATCTGCTCCTCTGACTAGGGTGGGCTGTTCGCTTGGCTGCTGCTCCTTGGACAGGACATGCTTAATGGAGCTGCTGTTCCTTGACTGGGGGTGGGCTGCTCACGTGGCTGCTGCTCCCATGGTCACAGTTCCCTTGGCTAAAGTGTTGGGCTGGCCAGAGCTAAGCAAGCTTCAGAACTCACAGGAGCCTGCATCCAGGGAGGCTGGGGTCTAGGTGACTGTGGGATCTCAGCCGAGGCAGCAGGTCCCTGGCAGGGTGGCTGTAGAGTCCCAGGTGTTATCTGAGGGCACCATGGGTGGAGGTGAGGCTGGGCTCTCAGTTACATCAGCTCTCTGCTTCAAAAAAGCATGGCCTCTGTGGAAGAGCAGGCCACTCTTGGACTGTTTGCATTGGTAACAGAGGCTGCCTGGTTAAGCAAGCCCAGTCAGACTGTCCCCGAAGGTCCTGCAGGATCTAATTGTGCCTCATTCACACATACACACACACCCCACACGTCCACACACCCCTCTTTTGCTCCCTCCCTCACTCACGCTCTATCCCACATGCCTCTTTCTTCCTGCTTCGGTAGTTGGGTCTGGAGTGTTATTGACCCATTCATGGATGGAATCTCCTCTCTGGGTGTCTGGTTATGTGGCTCGCTCTTTAGCACATTTGCCAAACAGGATAAAATTCACCTTGACAAGACACAACACAAAGGGAATGAAGCACAAATGTACTCACGATACCAATAACCCCAGCATAAGTGACCACCAGAGAAAAGAGAATTAGGGGAGAGAAAAGAGAGCACAAATGATATCAAAGAGAGAAAAAAATTGTATGAGAGAAAATGAAAAGAAAAAAAAGAAGAAAAATGAAAAAAAAATATATATATATATGGAGAAAACACCAGAGAACAAACAGTTAAACCAAAACATACAAATCCCTACATACAGAAAGTAAGGTTAAGGAATTGGATGAATATGGGGAGGACCTCAGTTCAGTATATAGGAAGTAGAAAGAGTATAAGTGGATAATAAGAAAGAGAAAGAGAAGAAATAATAATAATAATATTAAAAAATTAAAAATAATTTTAAAAAGGATAAAATTTTAAAAATTAGAATGATGAAAAAGGTAATGTTGAAAGAAATAGAAAATAAAGAAACAAATGAAAAAGGAAAAGAGAGAAAAAAATAAAAAAAGAGAGATAACAAAATAATAATAAAATGAAATGAAAAAAGTGTAGTGTCATTCCTTTCTGCAGATTTTTAATTCCCTATGAGGGCTGGTTTAAGATCCCACTCTTCTGTACTGCCTGCCACTTCTCAGTTTTCTGTTGCTGGGACTGAAAACCTCTCTTCAGGCCAGTCGCTGAGGGCTTTCAGGAACCATTCTGGGGTTTTTTTTGTATCCTTTATAACACTCAGGATGTAGTCTGGGTGTGGCTGTATTGGTTGCCTGGAGACTGCAGGGAGGGGCTACCTCTTCAGGAGAAAATGGCTGCTTAGGTCCGGCATGTCAGGTATGACTCAGCGACAGACTGGGAGCCACCTCTCCTGTACCCTCTCCTCTCCTCAGCCTTTCCCCAGACTCCACAAGCCTGACCTCCACCTGCACCTCAGCCACGAGTGAGTGTATATATTTGAAAGGTCCTATGAACTAGGTTCAGTGAACAAAAGCAAAAACCAAAATGGAACCAGAAGTATGAATACATGGAACAGACTGGCCTGTACTCAGAAAACTACAGGACATTGAAAAAAACAGATAGAGGAATACATAAATAAATGGAAGACTATATCGTGTTGATGGATTGGTAGAATCAACAACATTAAAATGTCCATAATACCCAAAGCAATCTATAGATTCAATGCAATCCCCATTAAGATTAATATACCAAAAGAGTATTTCACGGATCTAGAAAAAACTCTCCAAAAATTCATATAGAATAAAAAAGACCTCAATAGCTGCAGAAATCCTGAGAGAGAAGAAAAAACTTGGAGGGATCACAGTACCAGGTACCAAACTATATTACAAAGCCACTGTTCTCAAAACTGCTTGGTACTAGCACAAGAACAGACATATAGACCAATGAAACAGAACAGAGAACCCAGAAATAGACCCAAGTCAATATGCTCAATTAATATTTGACAAAGGAGGCAAGAGCATACAATGGAGTCAACATAGTCTCTTCTCTAAGTGGGGTTAGGAAAATTGGACAGATACATGCAAAGAAATAAAACTAGGCCACCATCTTACACCATACACAAAAATAAACCCAAAATGGCCAAAGGACTTAAATGTAAGACAGGAAACCATAAAAATCTTAGAAGACTCCACAGGCAGCAAAATATCAGACATATGTCATAGCCATATCTTTACTGATAAAGCTCCTAAGGCAATGGAAACTAAGAATAAAATAACCAAATGGAACTACATCAAAATAAAAAGCTTCTGCACAGCAAAAGAAACCATCAAGAAAACAACAAGAAAGCCCACTGCATGGGAGAACATATTTGCCAATGTTATCTCCGATAAGGGTTTAATCTCCAACATTTATAGGGGACTCATACAACTGAACAAAAGGAAGATAAACAATCCAATCCAAAGATGGGAAAAGGACATAAATAGACACTTTTCAAAAAAGGCCCTACAGAAGGCCAAGAGACATATGAAAACTTGTTCAAAGTCACTAATGATCTGAGAGATGCAAGTCAAAATGACAATGAGGTACTATCTCATACCTGTCAAAATAGCTGTCATCAACAAATCAACAAAGGCCAAGTGCTCGCAAGGATGTGGAGAAAAAGGAACCTTCTTGCACTGCTCGTGGGAATGAAGACTGGTGCAACCACTGTGGCAAACAGTATGGAGATTCCTCAAAAAATTGAAAATGGAGCTCTTCTTTGACCCAGTAATCCCACTTCTAGAAATATAGCCCAAGAAAACAGAAATACCAATCAGGAAGGATATATGCACCCCTATGTTCATAGCAGCACAATTTACAATAGCTAAGATTTGGAAACAGCCTAAGTGCCCATCAGAAGATGAGTGGATTAAAAACTGTGGTACATCTACACAATGGAATACTAGGCTGCTGTAAAAATACGGGCTATTACCATTTGGAATGGTATGGATGGAACTGGAGAGCATTATGCTGAGCGAAATAAGCCAGTAGGAGAAAGATAAGTATCATATGATCTCACTCATTTGTGGAATATAATGAACATAAACCAATTAAACAAAATAGAGGCAGATTAAAAAATATTTTAGAATGTAATAGAAGTAGTCCTATTATTTGCACATTTTTAATATTTACTACAACTTTTGTGATATTATACTATGTTAGTACAGTTTTGGTAACATTATTATATTTAAAATAATTTTTGAAATATTAATGTTTATTGCATGTAAAATTATTATATTTAAAATCATTTTTTTGAAAACAATATATATAATGAGAGAAACATCACATTTTGGTTAAGCATATCTCCAAACAATTCATGAGTTGAAGAGGAAATGAAAATGGAAATTACAAAGCATTTAGACCTAAACAACTTTAAAAGTACTGCATATCAGAATAATTGTGGTGCAGCTAAAATTGTTCTTAAATATAATTTCATATTGCTTTTATAAAGTATTAGAATGAATAAATATTTACTTTAAGAAAGTGCATTACATCACTTGAAAAAAGTTAGGTACCGAAGTAAGATCTCCTGTTTCTTTATATAAAAAGTTATTGGGCATGTTTTACCATAGTAAAAAATAGATGGGCATTATTGAGTAAAAAAACAAATACCTATTTGTCTTGACTAAAATTTATATAATGGAAGTAATACAAATGCTGATTTAATTCATGCTACCTTCTTTGTCTTTTTTTACAACTGCATTGATCAAAAAATTCAATGGGTTAGGAGATATTTGGCTTCCTCATATGCATTATGTATATATAATATGGACATATATATACAATATGATTCTCTGTATGTATATATTATATATCCAACTGGAACATTTTGCTTCTAAATAAAATAAAATTAAAAAAAAAAACCACAACCATGAGAGGATCAAGATGGAGGGATGAATAGGATCACAGGCCCAGGGTCAGATAGCACTGAATTCTTTCTCCACTTTACCTCATGTTAGCTGGGTGACTCAGACACATCTATGTAACCTCTGAAAACTTCTGTTTCCTTCTCTGTAAACTACAGTTGCTGTAACACTGGTACCAGCCACACATGAGTGTTTCCATGATTCTAAGTTACTGTATAGGCCAGTGATGGCAAGCCTTTTGAGCTCGGCGTGTCAGCATTTTGAAAAACCTTAACTTAACTCTGGTGCCGTGTCACATATAGAAATTTTTTAATATTTGCAACCATAGTAAAACAAAGACTTATATTTTTGATATTTATTTTATTTATTTAAATGCCATTTAACAAAGAAAACTCAACCAAAAAAATGAGTTCGCGTGTCACCTCTGACTCGCGTGTCATAGGTTCGCCATCACTGGTATAGGCCGTGCTTACCTTGCTGCCCAGAAGAGCCAGCGATCATTAAGTAGCAAGTTTTAAGGATTAGAAGAAGGGTGATAATACTTTTTTGTGGAGAGGGACTCTTAATGTTAACAAGCTCTTCAATGTACACTTTTCATTTGGCTTTTGACATTCTTAATACTCCATGAGATAGGGTTGATCAGGCTTTATTTCCATTTTACAGATAGGGCAAGCTAAGCCCTAAAAAGCTTAATAACTTTATCTGAAATAAAAAATACTAAATAAATAAATAAATAAATAAATGAATAAATAAATAAAATAATAAAATAAAAGCCCATGACATAAAGATATGGTATTTTGGGTCTCTAATTGATTTCTTCCTTAAATGTATCCTTATTTATAGCTCCTAGTGTTAATTATTACCAATCCAATTTTAATTTAAAAGTAAGTTTCCATTGGCAATGTCCCTGAGGCAAGTTGAACATTCCGTTAATTTATTTTAAACTTTATTTTAATCATTTGATGCTTTTCTTTTTCACAAATCATATCAATGTTTTAAATATTTACTCTTTCCAACATAAACGAAACTTTTTTCTAAATGCATTATTACTGACGGGTGGAAATGGGTTATTATCAAGGGAATTCTTAATATTTAGATAGAGGAAATACTGAAGATAAAAAAAATAATTTTGTTTTCAGTTTTTAAATAAATATATATTTCATACAGCTGCACTTGCTCTACTAAAGATATTAAAGACAGAACACAATCCAATGATATTCAATGTTTAATAGAAACATGGAAAAATTAATATTTATATTAGTTACCATTTTAGAATGCTCATTGTGTGCCATTATTGTCCATGCTAAATACTTTACACATAAAATCATTTTCATTTTATAATATTCCTACGAAGATAATTACTGCTAGTAATTCTATTTTATAGATTAAAAAACTGGTCTCAAGATCATGTAATTAAAAAATAAGAGTTAGCACTGTAAACCCAATCTCTCTAACCAGGGATCTCAAAGCCTTAGCTACATTATCATCCTAAAAACAGCACAGATTTATCATAGTCATATGTTACAGCATGACTCTCTATGCCTGACTGAATGGTCTTTTACAGAATGAGAAAACAAAGGCATGAAAGTAGATCATTCACTAATGGGACACATGGTAGTTTAGGGATTGGGAGAAAAGAGACAGACTATTACAAATGTTAAGAAAATCTAGTCTAGAAACAAAATGTATATCCATGGGATATGGTCACAGATAGCAGGTAGTTCAGGCTAAATAGCATTACTGATTTCAGGCTTGCTGTGAGGCATGCATGATTTAAATACTTTGAAAGTGCATAGATTAGATCCTAGCACATAGTTAGCATTAAATTAATGTTATTCATTATTATTCATTAGTATGATTTAAACCCATCTAGTAAGGCTAGTGGAGCAAAGAAAGGAATCTAATTTGCTGTGAAAGTCTGAATTCCATATAATTAGCTCACAGGAATTCTGTCAGTAGCTCGTAACATCCCAACTACTAATCTGGAGTTCATAGAAAAGAACTCTAGACTTTCAGAGAAGTGAATCAATGACGATTTTTTTTTCCAATTCTAAAAGGACAGAGGCATGAAAAAATGGTTCACACATAGGATATGAAGACAAGTATCCAGGCAGGAGTTCAGTTAATAAAAAACTTGCCCAAGACTAACACCAGATAAATAGCAAGGAAGATATGATCCATGTTGAAGCTTTAGTCCAACTTGTCTCAGTTCCTGATGACAATTATGGGTTGGGGAAAGGGATGATTCCCTGGGCCAAGGAATTCCTGATATAAAGAACATGGAGATCAGAAGATGGCGCTGGCAGGACAGAGGTGAGGGAGAGGATGTGAGTGAGTGAGGGGGTGCAGGGAGAGTGTGTGGATGTGTGTGGTGTGTGTGTGAGTGAGTGAGTGAGTGAGGGACAGTTAAATCAGGCAGGAGCAGCAGGGGCTGGAACACCAGGCTCTCTTGGACAGGGAGAACCTACCACCAATGTGGACACTACCCAGGCTGCAGGACTCAGGCATGGAGCCCACGCCATCTTGAAGGAGAGAGTGGCCTCTTCTAGGAATTCAACAACACCACCACCCAGATAGCCCTTGGACACTGCCTACGACTCCAGCCAAAATCCTGCTGCCCCACCTGCAGACCTGCAAACCCTAGGACCTCCACCTCCAAAGGTGCACCACTCCCGCAACAGTAAGTGCAACTTCCCCTCCCCAGCAGCAGACCTCCGGACACCACAATTGCCCGTTTCCAGCGCACAGGCCTCCTGAGCACACCACTCCACAGGCAGCTCTTGGATGCTGCTGTGAGCCCCTGCTGGTTGCGATCTTATATAAACAAGGATGCACTGCACCACAGTAGAAATTATGAACTCCCTGTTCCTGGATACCTGCCCACAGACACCTCAGTTGTGCCACTTCAGCACCAGGGCCCCTCAGAGTGCGTCAGTGCGCTACACTGGCAAACACACAGCGTGTGGCCCTGTGAGCAGCCACTGGTTGCTCCTGTATCCAACTACGGTGGCAGCAGCAAAAACTGAGTCTTCCCACCCCACAGCTACAGAACTCTGGACACCAGAGTTGCGCCTTTCCAGAGTGCAGCTCTCCTGAGCCCCACCAAAAGACAGAAGCTCCTGGGTGCCCCTGTGAGCACCCGCTGGGCATGTGCAATTTCAACCAAGGGCACAAGGCAGCAAAAATTGGGACATCCCCCTCCCCGGGTGCTGACTTCTGGACACTACAGTTGCAACTTTCCAACTCACAGGCCTACATCAAGAGAATCCAAATAGCTCAAGTAGGGAGCTATGCTGGATTACCAAGCCCAGGAGACCTGAGAGATCACACCTGTAGCACCATCCCCAAAAGAACCTGGATAGCAAAGCAGTTGGATCTAGGACACAGAAACAGTTAAAATGCTATAGCAAAACATGGAAGACAAAAAAACAATCTGCAAAGAAAAAAAAAGAGAAATCACCAGAAAGGGAGTTAAATGAAATTAAGGCAAATGACATATCAGAAAAAGAATTCAGAATAATGGTTATAAGGATGCTCAAAAAGCTGGATGACAAATACACACAACTCACTGACAAATACAAACAACTCAATGAAAATTATAAGGAGCTGAATGAGAATGTCACCAACATGAAAAGGAACCAAGAGGAAATGAAGAATGACATAGCTGCAATAAAGAACACAATGGAAGGCTTAATGGGAACCACATCAGCGAATTAGAAGACAAGGTAGGAAAAAACACACAAACACAGAAGCAACTGGAAAGAAAATTTAAAAAGCATGAAGAGAGCCTAAGGGAGTGTTGGGACAACACAAAATGAAACAACATCCACATCATAGGGGTGCCAGAAGGAGAAGAAGAGAAGCAAGGAATAGAAAACCTGTTTGAAGAAATAATGACAGAAAACTTCCCTGATATTGGCAAGAAAAAATCTATGCAAGTCCAAGAAGCACATAGAGTCCCAAACAAGATGAACCCAAAAAGACCAACACCAAGGCACACCATAATTAAATTGGCAAACATCAATGACAAAGTAAGAATCTTAAAGGCTGCCAGAGAGAGACAGAAAGTTACCTACAAGGGATCTCCCATCAGACTATCAACTGTTTTCTCAACAGAAACACACCAGACCAGAAGTGACTGGAATGAAATATGCAAAGTGATGCAAAGCAAGAGACTGAATCCAAGAATACTATACCCAGCAAGGCTATCATTCAAAATTGAAGGCAGAATCAGGAAATTCACAGACAAAAAAAGGGCTAAGAGAGTTTATTACCACCAAGCCAGCAATGCAAGAAACACTAAAGGGACTGCTGTAAAAAGAAGAAGCAGAAAGGCAAGAAGAAATACAAACATTAAGTATAAAAATTACAACAAACAAGTATTTATAAATAATAATGTTAAACGTAAATGCATTAAATGCTCTAATCAAAAAACATAGGGTATCTAAGTGGATAAAACCACATGATCCATATATTTCCTGTCTGCAAGAGACCCACTTCAGAAAAAGGAATCACACAGACTATAGCAGTAATGGCAAACCTATGACATGTGTGTCAGAGGTGACACGCAAACCCATTTTTTGGTTGTTGATTTTTCTTTGTTAAATGGCATTTAAATATATAAAATAAAAAGCAAAAATATAAGTCTTTGTTTTACTATGGTTGCAAATTTCAAAAAATTTCTATATGTGACACGACACCAGAGTTAAGTTGGGGTTTTCAAAATGCTGACATGCCGAGCTTAAAAGGTTCACCATCACTGGACTATAGTGAAGGTATAGAAAAAAAAAATTTCAGGCAAATGGAAATGAGAAAAAAGCTGGGCTTGCAATACTTATATCTGACAAAATAGACCTCAAATTTAAGGCCATAACAAGAGATAAGGAAGTCCACTACATAATACTAAAGGGAGCAATTCAACAAGAAGATGTAACTCTGGTAAACATATATGCACCCAATAGAGGAGCACCCAAATACATAAAACAACTTCTGGAAGATATCAAGAGAGAGGTCGAAAACAATACAATCATAGAAGGGGACTTTAATACCCCACTGACACCACTGGATAAATCCGCTAAACAAAAATCAGCAAAGAAACAGGAATCCTAAATGACTCACTAGATCAGATGGACTTAATTGACATCTTCAGAATATTTCACCCCAAAGCTACAAAATATACATTCTTCTCCAGTGCACATGGGACATTTTCAAAGATAGACCGCATATTAGGACACAGGTAAAGTCTCTTCAAATTTAAGAGGATAGAAATCATAACAAGCATCTTCTCAGATCATAATGGCATAAAACGAAAAATCTGCTACAATAAAAACAATTTAAAAAAATCAAACACTTGGAAACTAAATATCATGCTATTAAAAAATTATTGGGTTACCAAAGAGATCAAAAAAGAAATGAAAAGCATACTGGAAACAAATGACAATGAAAACACAACAATCCAAAATCTATGGGACACAATGAAAGGAGTCCTGAGAGGGAAGTTCATAGCTCTGCAGGCCTACCTCTAAAAACAAGAAAAAAATGGTAATAAATTACATAACCTTGCAACATAAAAATTATAAAGAAAGCAACAAGAAAAGCCCACAGTATCCAGAAGGAAGGAGATATAAAGATCATAGCAGAAATAAACGACATAGAGACCAAAAAACAATATAAAAGATCAATGAAACCAAGAGCTTGTTCTCTGAAAGGATAAACAAGATTGATGAACCTCTAGCCAGGCTCACCAAGAAACAATGAGAGAAGACTCAAATAACAAAATCAGAAAAGAAACCAGTGAAGTAACAACTGACCCCACTGATATAGAAAGGATTGTAAAAAAAATACTATGAACAATTCTACTCCAACAACCTGGAAAACCTCGAGGAAATGAACACATTCCTAGAAAAATACAAGCTCCCAAAACTTAATCAGAAGAAACAAAAAACACAAATAGGCCGATAACTACTGATGAAATTGAAACAGTAATCTAAAAGATTCCAGCTAATGAAAGACCTGAACCAGATGGCTTCACAGAGGAGTTTTACTGAACATTCAAAGAAGAACTAAAACCAATCCTCCTCACACTATTCCAAAAAATTCACGAGGAAGGCACACTTCCAAGCTCTTTCTATGAAGCCAGCATTACCCTAATCCAAAAAACAGATAAAGACATCACAAAGAAAGAGAATTACAGGCCAATATCCCTGATGAACATAGATGCCAAAATCCTCAACAAAATTCTAGCAAACCAGATCCAGCATTACATTAGAAAGATCATACAGGAGAGGGAGCCAAGATGGTGGCATAGGTGGACACTGGAGATTGCTACCTCGCACAACCACTTCAAAAATACAACTAAAAGACGAAACGGACATCACCCAGAACCAAAGGAAGGATGGCTGAGGGGAAATTCTTCAACTAGAAGGAAAGAGAGCAGCATACTGAGACTCAGAGGAGGAGAAGTTCGGAAAATAAAGAGGTGCGGAGGTGCGCACGAAGTGGGCTGGCAGCTGAGGGAGCAGTTGTCTGTTTCAATCAAAAGGGAGTCCCAGGCTCTGAGTTCCAGTTCTGGGTGAGTCTATAGGGACCCAGACTCAAATGGGAAAAGGGGGACTGTCTGGCTTCAGTAGGAACTCGAAGGCAGCTTTCTCTCTGAGGTTTGCAGCAGTTGCTGGGACTCTGAGAGGCAGAGCCTCTGGGGACGGGACTGAGAGCAGCCATAACTGCTCTCTCCGCCTGCCTTGTTGATCCCGTGCGACCCGCCCCGCCCAAGCCCTGCACAGAGGCATATGCCAGATAGCCTCAGGCAAAGGCTAGATTAGCACCTCCCCAGAGGACAGAAGTTCTATCACTGCAGCTGATTCTCACAGCCAGTTGGCCTGGAGGTCAAATCACCCCTGGTATTACCCACAACAATCAAGGCTTAACTACAACAAGACTGCACACAAAGACCACTTGGGGGTGCACCAAGAAAGCATAAAAAATGCCGAGACAAAGAAACAGGACAGAAATGACAGAAATGGAGGATATAGAGCTCAAAACCACAATTTTAAGGTCTCTCAAGAACTGTCTAGAAGCCGCTGATAAACTTAATGAGAGCCTCAAGAAGTCTAATGAGATCCTCGATATTGTGATAAAGAACCAACTAGAAATTAAGCATACACAGACTGAAATAAAGAATATTATACAGACTCCCAACAGCAGACCAGAGGAGCACAAGAATCAAGTCAAAGATTTGAAATGCGAAGAAGCAAAAAACACCCAACCAGAAAAGCAAAATGAAAAAAGAATCCGAAAATATGAAGATAGTGTAAGAAGCCTCTGGGACAGCTTCAAGCGTACCAACATCAGAATTATAGGGGTGCCAGAAGATGAGAGAGAGCAAGATATTGAAAACCTATTTGAAGAAATAATGACAGAAAACTTCCCCTACCTGGTGAAAGAAATAGACTTACAAGTCCAGGAAGCATAGAGAACCCCAAACAAAAGGAATCCAAAGAGGACCAAACCAAGACACATCATAATTAAAATGCCAAGAGCAAAAGACAAAGAGAGAACCTTAAAAGCAGCAAGAGAAAGAAACTCAGTTACCTACAAGGGAATACCCATACGATTGTCAGCTGATTTCTCAACAGAAACTTTGCAGGCCAGAAGGGAGTGACAAGAAATATTCAAAGTGATGAATAGCAAGACACTACAACCAAGATTACTTTATCCAGCAAAGCTATCATTCAGAATTGAAGGTCAGATAAAGAGCTTCACAGACAAGGAAAAGCTAAAGGAGTTCATCACCACCAAACCAGTATTATATGAAATGCTGAAAGGTATCCTTTAAGAAGAGGAAGAGGAAGAAAAAGGTAAAGATACAAATTATGAACAACAAATACACATCTATCAACAAGTGAATCTAAGAATCAAGTGAATAAATAATCTGATGAACAGAATGAACTGTTGATTATAATAGAATCAGGGACATAGAAAGGGAATGGACTGACTATTCTTGGGGGGGAAAGGGGTGTGGGAGATGCGGGAAGAGACTGGACAAAAATCATGCACCTATGGATGAGGATAGTGGGTGGGGAGTGAGGGCGGAGGGTGAGGCGGGAACTGGGAGGAGGGGAATTATGGGGGGGAAAAAGAGGAACAAATGTAATAATCTGAACAATAAAGATTTAATTAAAAAAAAGAAAAAAAAGAAAGATCATACAATATTACCAACTGGGATTTATTCCAGGGATGCAAGGATGGTACAATATCTGCATATCAATTAACGTGATACATCACATAAACAAATTGAGAGACAAAAAACACATAATCATATCAATTGATGCAGAAAGGGCATTTCATAAAGTCCGACACCCTTTTCTGATAAAAACGCTTGGCAAAGTGGGAATAGAAGGATCTTACCTCAATATAATAAAAGCCTTATATGACAAACCTACACCCAACATTATACTCAATGGGCAAAAACTAAAACCATTTCTCTAAAAACAGGAACAAGACAGGGATTCCCGCTTTCATAACTTCTGTTCAACATAGTACTGGAAGTGCTGCCAAAGTGATCAGAAAAGAAGAAGAAATAAAAGGCATCCAAATTGGAAAAGAAGAAGTAAAACTGTCCTTATTCGCAGATGACATGATACTGTATATAGAAAACCCTAAAGACTCCATCAAAAAACTATTAGACTTAATAAATGAATTTGGCAATGTAGAAGGATACAAAATCAATGCCATGAAATCTATGGTGTTTTTATACACCAATAGTTAACTTACAGAAATAGAGATTAAAGAAACAATCTCGTTTACCATTGCAACAAAAAAATTAAGATACCTAGGAATAAACTTAACTAAGGAGCTAAAAGATGTGTACTCAGAAAACCACAGGACGTTGAAAAAAGAGATAGAGGAAGACATAAACAGATGGAAGAACATACTGTGTTCATAGATTGGTTGAATCAACATCATTAAAATGTCCACTCTACCCAAAGCAATCTATAGATTCAATACACTCCCCATTAAGATACCAACAGCATATTTTACAGACCTAGAAAGAACTCTCCAAAAATTCATCTGGAATAAAAAAAGACCCCAAATAGCTGCTGTGATCCTTACAAAGAAGAACAAAGTAGCAGGGATCTCAATACCAGATATCAAGATGTATTACAAAGCTACTGTTCTCAAAATGCGTGGTACTGGAACAAGAATAGATATATAGACCAATGGGATAGGATAGAGAACCCAGAAATCGACCCAAACCAGTATGCTCAATTAATGTTTGACAAAGGAGGCAAGAACATACAATGGAGTCAAGATAGTCTCTTCAATAATTAGTGCTGGGAAATTTAGTCAGACACATGCAAAAAAAATGACCACCAACTTACACCATACAAAAAAATAAACTCAAAATGGTTAAAGGGCCTAAATGTGAGAAAGGAAACCATAAAAATATTAGAGGAATCTACCGGCAGCAAAATCTCAGATATATGCCAAAACAATACCTTCACAGACATAGCTCCTAGGGCAATGGAAACTAAAGAGAAAATAAAAAAAATGAAAGTACATAAAAATAAAAGGCTTCTCCACAGCAAAGGAAACCATCAACAAAACATCAGGAAAGCCCACCGCATGGGAGAACATATTTGCTAATGTTATCTCTGATAAGGGCCTAATCTCCAAAATTTATAGGGAACTCATACAACTTAACAAAAGGAAGATAAACAATCCAATCAAAAAATGGGCAAAGGACCTAAATAGACACCTTTCAAAAGAGGACATTCAGAAAGCCAAGAGACATATGAAAACATGCTCAAAGTCACTAATCATCCGAGAGATGCAAATCAAAACAACAATGAGGTATCATCTCACACCTGTCAGACTGGCTATCATCAACAAATCAACAAACGACAAGTGCTGGAGAGGATGTGGAGAAAAAGGAACACTTCTGCACTGCTGGTGGGAATGCAGACTGGTGCAGCCACTATGGAAGACAGTATGAAGTTTCCTCAAAAAACTAAAAATGGAACTCCCATTTGACCCTGTGATCCCACTTCTAGGAATATATCCCAGGAAACCAGAAACACCAATCAGAAAGGATATATGCCCCCCTATGTTCATAGCAGCACAAGTCACCATAGCTAAGATCTGGAAACAGCCTAAGTGCCCATCATTAGATGAATGGATTAGAAAACTGTGGTACATCTACACGATGGAATACTATGCTGCTGTAAAAAAGAAGGAACTCCTACCATTTGCAACAGCATGGATGGAACTGGAGAGCATTATGCTAAGTGAAATAAGCCAGTCAATGAAGGAAAAATACCACATGATCTCACTCATTCATGGATAATAGAGACCATTATAAACTTTTGAACAGTAATAGATACAGAGGCAGAGCTGCCTCAAACAGATTGTCAAACTGCAGCGGGAAGGCCGGGGAAAGTTGGGGGGCAGGAGGGAGGGGTATAAGAGATCAACCGAAGGACTTGTATGCATGCATATATGCATAACCAATGGACATGGGACGCTGGGGGGTGGGGGAGGCCAGGGGATAGTCAAGGGCGGGGAAAAAAAAAGACACATATGTAATACCCTTTGTAATACTTTAAGCAATTAAAAAAAAATTTAAAAAAAGAATAACCAATGGACATAAGACACTGGGGGATAGGGGAGTCTAGGGGACTGTCTAGGGTGGGGGGATAAAATGGACACATATGTAATACCCTTTGTAATACTTTAAGCAATAAAAAAATAATAATAATAAAAAAAGGAGCAGTTGGGAGCTTCAGTCACCCACAGCCTGAAAACAGCCCTCAGCCCCTCACCCAGACTGGCCAGGCACCCCAGTGGGGACCCCCACCCTGATCCAGGACACCCTTCAGGGAAAACCAGCCAGCCCCACCCATGCACCAGGCCTCTACCCTATATAGTAAAAGGGTAATATGCCTCCCAGCACCGGGATCAGTGTGACAGGGGGCAGCGCCCAAACCCCCTGATCGCCCTGTGGCTCTGTGTGTGACAGGGGGCGGGGCCCCAACCCCCTGAGCAGCCCTGCTCTGTGCCTGATATTGGGGAGCTCCCCAACCCCCCCCATGGGCCCTGCTCTGTGTGTGATGGGGTAGAGCCATAACCTCCCCATCAGCCCTGCCCTGAGTGTGAGAGTGGCGGCGCCCCAACCCCCTGATGGGCCCTGCTCTGTGACGGGGGCAGAGCCCCAAACCCCTGATTGGCCCTGCTCTGTGCGTGACAAGGGGTGGCGCCGCAACCTCCCCATCGACCCTGCCTTGAGTGTGACAGGGGACAGTGCCCCAACCCCCCAATCTGCCCTACCCTGAGCATGACTGAGGGTGGCATCATAACCTCCCAATCTGCCCTGCTCTGTGCATGACGGGGCGGCGTCCCAACTCCCCAATCGGCCTTGCTCTGAGCCCGACCAGGGGCTGCACCTAGGGATTGGGCCTGCCCTCTGCCACCCGGGAGCAGGCCTAAGCCAGCAGGCCGTTATCTCCCGAGGGGTCCCAGACTGCGAGAGGGCACAGGCCGGGCTGAGGGACCCCCCTCCTCTCCCCCGAGTGCACAAATTTTTGTGCACCGGGCCTCTAGTGTATATATATATATGGCTAATATGCAAAGTGTCCCCTAGGGAGTTTGATCACTCGCTATGATGTGCACTGATCACCAGGGGGCAGCGCAAAATGAAGGCAGTCCCTGGCCAGCAGCTGGAAGGAAGGTCCTTGCTGGCAGCCCAAAGGCCCTGATCAGCCCTGATCGCCGGCCAGGCCTAGGGATCTTACGTGTGCATGAATTTCGTGTACCGGGCCTCTAGTATAAATATAAATAATACAAATAGAAAAATTGGGAAATTCTAATAAATTCTATAATTTAATTAATGGTATTGTATTAATATTAATTTTTTAGTTTTGATGACCATACCAGTGTTATGTATGTAATCATCAGGGAAAGCTGAGTGAAAGATATGCAGCAACTCTTCATAAGCCTAACATTATTTATACCATACAATTTGTAAAAATATGGGCTAAATTTTAAAAAAATAAGTTTTCTCACATCAATGGAACTTTCTCAAGAATTTAAAATGTGTTACATTTAGTATTATAGTACTAAAAATTTTCAAAAAGACTTCAAGCTACATTATTTGAAAATCAGAATAAGTTTTCCCCCTTAAATACAATCTTTCCAAAAGTAATGCAAAAAGATTTTACAAAGAAAGCCTGTTCAAGTCATTCAAAAACTCTAAACTGCTGTACAAATACAAAGGACTAGAAATATTTATTTTCATTAGATTTATTGGATTGACATTGGTTAATAAAACTATATAGGTTTCAAGTGTACAATTCCATGGTACATCATCCGTATACTGCATTGGGTGCCCACCACCCAAAGCCAAAACATCTTCTGTCACCATATATTTGACCCCTTTTACCCTTTACAGCTCTCCCACCCCTCTTCTCTCTGGTAACCACCATACTGCTATGTCTGTGAGGTTTTTTGTTTGGTTGGTTTTGTTTGTTTTTCTTATTTGTAGCTTTCAGTGTTATATCCCACATATGATTGAAATCTATGGTTTTCTACTTTTTCTGGCTTATTTTGCTTATCATGATATTCTTGTTTCATCCATGTTGTCACAGATAGCAGTATTATTCTTTCACTTACTTCCTTTCTGATGAAAGATATAAAAATATCTCCTAGCAACATTAGGCTAAGTGACAAACTAGCCTGATTTATGACACTTTATATGCCAAGTGTCAACTTTATAGCTGTCTTCTAGCATTGAAGTTAAATGTTACATGTCCTTAAGTTATTTCTGAAGGACACATAGCTGTGGGCAATGACGGATATTCACATTTATGCTTTGTTAGTGATGCTTTACAGTATTTCTTTCTCATAAACCAACCTAGAAGCATCAGCTATTAAATTATCCCAAAATACACTAATTGGGCCTGAGCAATTCTCTAAGATCTGTAAAGTCCTGCAGAAAAGCAACTACTTCAAATTCTTATGGAATTGTTGGTTGCTGCTCACCAATAACGCTGGTTCTAGGCATTTGAAGATGTGTGTGCATTGGGCCCTGACTATATGTTTTGAAAACATGGAGGTTAAGATTATTTTTGCTCAAAAATTCTCTTCCACCTGGGACTGATTGTCTGAACTTCTCATCATCACTAGATGATTACTTATTGGCCCACTAGTCATGGATATTTTATTTAAGTTAATGTCACCCGTGATGTATGTAAAACTTTAATATATACATATGTAAATATATGTATTTAAAACATTAATATATATAGCAAATTGTTTATACTTTCTGGTTTTATAAATATACATATAAAATTTATATGAAATATAGAGAAAATTATATATAAATACAAATAAAATATATATCTCCCAAAGTGTGTTTTTAGGATAGGATTAAATTTATTGAAACATAAACAGGTAAACTTGGTATAAATTTTTAATTTAAATGTTTTTACAAAATTGTAAGTAGACCGTCATGCTTTATGCATAGGCACGCTGTAAGGATACACAGTATATATATATATATATATATATATATATATATATATATATATATATATATATATATACTGAGTGGCCAGATTTTTATGACCACCTGACATTTGTAGGCAAATTAGCTATAATTTTGTGTTGAAGTTGCTAGAGGGCCAGACCATTATAAATAGGGAAGCAGGTTGTTTATCACGATAGTAGAAGTGATTTTTTTCTGAAGATATGGGTAAACAACGCGATTTAGCAGCCTTTGAACGTGGGATATATATACTGAGTGGCCAGATTATTATGATCACCCCATCAATACTTCGTTGGGCCACCTTTTGCCTTCAATACTGTGGTGATTCTTCTTGGCATTGACTCCACGAAGGTGATGTGAGGAATCTGACACCATGCCTGATGAATAGCACTGTCCAGTTCTGTGAGATTTGATGGTTGTGGAACCAGCTGCCTGATGGCTCTTTTAACTTTGTCCCACAAATGCTCAAAATAGGCTTAGAAAAAAGTAAGGAAATGCACCAAAATGATAAAATTAGCCTCTATGCCAGAAAATAACAAGGAATTTTCTTTTCTTTTATAAGTAAGGCGTATTTTCTATGAAGAATTGCATTTGTGGGTAAATTATTTAAATAAGGGAGAGGGAAGAAGACTTTAAATAATAAAAGGAGTTCTACCTTGCTCTCTCTAAAAATAATCACACTAGCTTACTTTACTTTATTTTTATTGTTGGTACTATTGTAAAAATCTGGTATTATTATCTAGGTTTTATAGATAATAAAGCAAATGATAAGAGAAATAAGGTTAATTGTTTAAAGCCGCATTGTGTGATATTTGGATGACGAGCTTATCACACTGGAGCAGAATATGAGAAAATGTGTCAGATCCCTTAACCCTGTGCCTTCCCTCACAAAAGGGTCACTCTCTTTAGTTCCTCAACTGCAGCATTTAACCTAGAAAGATAATTGCTTTTAGCCAGTGTAAAATACTTACCAAGTTTAAGGCCCAGGACTACTATTTTCCATCTATCCTCACTACCAAAGATATTCTTCACAAATCACAGAATAAAATTAAAAGGAGGACTGGGCAAAAAATGATTATGCTATTTTTCTTGTCCAAGCTAAATATAAAAATGCAGTTTCTCACAATGCATTTCTTCAACTGAGTAGCCATTTCTATTTGTACATTAATTCACAACATAATGAGTTATATTGACCACTGGGAATTGATTAGGAAAACTAAAACCTAAATTTGGATTCAATGAAAAATGCATTCCAGAGTTAAAATAAGATCTAATAAACAAAATTTTATAGAGAAACCCATTCCCCCATTGAAGCTACTTTATAGATATATCTGAACAGCATATTTTCTTCTTACACCATATGCATTATTATTATTCACATGTATGTTTTTAATCCTCAAATAGTATAGTTACTTACTCATTAAAGAAATCTATATTTGAAAAGGCACAGATTACACTAAAAAAAATGATACTTTTTTAGGTAGCTTTGCTTCTGTCCCAATCAAATGTTCTTGGATTTTGCTTTTGGACATATTCATAGATAGGGTAAGCAAATAATAACAGTTGCCATTTATTTAAATTTTACTATGTTCTAGGAATTTTATAAATCCTGTTTTAGTTGATCTGGGGTGTGTCTTAGTTATTTTAAAACTCCCTAGTTGATTCAGCCTCATACTGATAACTGAGAACCACTGAACTAAATAAAGGCACATCTTCTCTATTAAGTCATCACCAGTTATTCTGGCTCATGTAGCTCAATCTCCTCAGAAATAATATTTCCTTATAGACACCATCATAAAATAGTGAACTAAAATTTAAACATCTTAGATATATTGAGCTGTTCATCCTAGCTAGAATATAAGCTTTCTATGAATGAGAATATTCATTTACATTTTCCCTCCATCATAGCACTTAGATAAGTAAACCTTTGATTGACTAATGTGTGCCAGATGTTATTATAGGTGTGTTTATTTCTATTTTATTTTATCCATGACAATTTTTGTGCAGTAAATATTATTGTCTCTAAATATGCAATGAGGCTTCTGTGGTTTAGAGAGTTTAAATAAGATCACCCAAGGTATGAATAGACTCTAAGACACAGAGAGTTCAAGCTAAAATTTGATCTAAGGTTTGTCTGGCTCCAATGTCCATGCCTGTTCTTTCCACAATATTAGTAATGTTCACCTGTTTCCTTAATAATGGAGCCCCTTTTTTTTCCAGAAAATATCTAACATGGAAGACCAATGCATAAAATAGGCTGCCCTGATTCAAAAGAATTGGTGACTCAGGGTCCATCCATTTATCCACACTTTTCCCCCACCCACTTAGTTTCTACAACTCACTCAAGTTGGCTCTGAAATGGTACCTAGTAATAACATCAGACTCTGAGAAGCACAATTGAAAAATAATACACTGCTGTTCCACATTACTGGGTACATAGTAGGAGGTCAAAAAATACTAACTATATTTAGACTGTCACTGTCCTATGGAGAAGTTTTAATAAAGAGCAAGAAGAAAACTTTCTTCTTAAAAAAGATTAAGGTGCAAAGATCAAAGAAGGCAAATAAAAGGAGCAAACAATAGCAGGTTAAAATATAAAAGGGAGGATGGGGGAAAGGAAGAAAGAATAAGACAAAGAAGAGACTTAAGCCTTTTTAGGTATATAGAATCAATAATAAGTAAATAAATAAATAAATAAATAAATAAATAAATAAATAAATAGTAGAGTGGCCTAGCCCTTCTAGAAACCTCTAATCAGTGATGGCGAGCTTATGACACGCATGTCGGAGGTGACACACGAACTCGTTTTTTTGGTTGATTTTTCTTTGTTAAATGGCATTTAAATATATAAAATAAATATCAAAAATATAAATCTTTGTTTTACTATGGTTGCAAATATCAAAAAATTTCTATATGTGACACGGCACCAGAGTTAAGTTAGGGTTTTTCAAAATGCTGACATGCCGAGCTCAAAAGGTTCGCCATCACTGTCTAAGATCAAATCAGTCCTTCAGATGCTCTAAGCCATTCCAAGCACAAACTGTTGGCATAGTCAGTTATGTCAATAAGCCCTAGTTATCACATGTTCTAAAATAATGTAGGGGAGGTTACTCCAGGTGGTTCTTGGGTTATAAAAGAAAAGAAAATCGGATGTAACTATCAGCCTTCTATTTTCTTTCTGACAACTGCTAGGAGGTCATATCTGGACATGTGTACACAATTTTCTATTTTCTGTCTAAAATAACTAACCTTTTGGCTATGTCAAATAAATGTCAAGCCTAGGTTGCCATTTGAACACATCTTTGGCAATATGTAATAGAATAAACTGATCCAATTTAAACATTTACCCTCTGTCAAAGAATGCAACAAGTTGAGGAAAATTCTGCAGAGTTCCAGAGAGGATACAGTACAGCAAACTAGTGTCAACACAAAGAATGCCACTTTAGATTAGTCTTTTATGCCAAAAGATTTTTGTTTCACTTGAACAGATTAGAACAGAGATACCTAATTCTTAATAAGGAAGCATTAAGCAATTTTACATTCTAATATACTCCAATTATATAAAATATATTTGATACTATAGCTTCCTAGACAGATTATTTTCAAAAAACTATAAACAGGACATCAGACAAATTTCAGAACACCAAAATGAAATAAATAAGGATTTCTAAGTTAAGAGATTATTTTGGAAATTAAAAAAGCACCTAGATATTAAATCTTTGACTTAATACTTCTATTAAGTCATTGTCAATGTTATAGATCATATAATTTAGCATAATCCAAGATCTTTCTTTGTTTTGGATATTAAATGTTCTACCTTACCCAATATAAGGCAATGCACTTGTGTTTCCTCAAAATATTTAAAAATTAATTGCTTATCTATAATCATTCATTCAATAGTATTTATTGAGCTACCACAATGTGCTAAGCACTGTTTTACAGCAGTGAATTAGATACAGCAGAAAATGAGATGGACAAGGTACCTGCTTACAAGAAACTTTCTTTTTAAAATGGTAAGACAGATAATACAAAAACAAACATGATAGTTGCATTTCACATCATGACAAATGGCAAAATAAAATAAGGTAATGGGATAGAGAGTTGATAGCTATCTTAGATAGTTAAGGGAGGCTACTTGAAATAAATTAAACTTTAACAACAAAAGTGATGTTCAAGCAAATATCTTGATGAAGACTAGTCCAGACAGAGAACAGAAGGCTCAAATACCATAAGAGAAGAATGAACTTGATGTTTTTGAGGAAAGATAAGACATCTGTGTACTATGAGTATTGTGAGTGAGGAAGAAGGTAGGATGAAATGAGAATGGAGAGGTAGGTAAAAGTCAGATCATGTAGGGCCATGATAGGCTGTGTATATCTATACTAATAAAAGGGCAATATGCTAATTAGACCAGGTAGACTGGACATCTTTTGGACATCCTTCCAGACAAAGCCACAGTGGTGGGGTCTGAGGTAGAGGCAGTTAGGAGTGATCAGACCGGCAGGGGAGAGCAGTTAGGGGCATCAGGCTGGCAGGGGAGCAGTTAGAGGTGATCAGGCAGGCAGGCAGAGGGGTTAGGGGTGATCAGGCAGGCAGGCAGGTGAGCGGTTAGGAGCCAGTGGTCCCAGATTGCGAAAGGGATGTCTGACTGCCAATATAGGGCGGATCCCCCGAGGGGTCCCAGATTGGAGATGGTGCAGGCCGGGCTGAGGGACCCCGCCTCCGGTGCATGAATTTTGTGCACCGGGCCTCTAGTTTTATTATAAATGTAATGGACTTAACATACAGAGTTTCAAGCAAAGAAGGGAAAGATCTTATTTACAATTTTAAAAGATAGGATTAAATCCTTTGGGAAGAAGAAACTCTTTGGGAACAAAATAGAAGCAGGAATACCAGTTAGAAGGCTCTTGTAGTTATCCTGGAGTAGATGGTGGCATAGAGATAATGAGAAGTTTTAAAATTAGAGCAGACTAACATAAACCAAAATTATGTAAATCTGTTTACTGGCAGTGCAATAGAATGGATTTAAGTGAAAATCCCAATCCAAATTACAACTAAATGTTTATTTAATGTAAGTTAAGGAAAATTAATATTTACTAGTATATCCTTCTTATTCAAAAAAGTATCAATTGAGATACCTTAAAATAAAATAAAAATACAGGCAAAATAAAAATGGGGTAAAACATTGTTTGCTGTAGTTTAACACACAAATTTTGTTTCAAACTTCCTATTAGCAAAGGCTAATTTATCATGCAGAATGCTATTTATCAGGAGGTATACATTTTACCTCTTAGTGCCAAACTATACATTAATGTTATCTTGTGAATCTTTATACATAAGCACGTAAAGCAAAACCTAATATATGTTGGTTTCACTCATAGTATTATTTTAGTGTAATTATATTTTTAGCCATTTTGGGATATAGGCACTATTGTTATTGAATAAAAATGCTGACTCTCTCTTATATAATGTATCTTCACAGCATCTACTAAAAAGAAAATCCAAACAAATCAGTTTATGTGACTTAATTCTCAAGCAGTAACCTTCCTCCTATAATGAACTACCTACCATTTTAACATCAGTATAATAAAGATGGTAATATAAATAGCTATTAAATTTACTAAGCACTTACTATGTGGTATGCACTTTCTATAGAGTAATAGCTATTACTATTATCCACGTTTTATAAATGACAGATTTAAATTTAGAAATATTAAGTGACTTAAGCCCAAGTTTATGGCTAATAAGTGATAGAGCTAACACTCAAATTCATGTTTGCCATAGAAATCCATGACCTTAATTATTACTGTTCCTAAGCAAACAACATTTTTAGGATAAGAAAGGACTGAGTTTTTATAATAGCCAATGTTAAATGATAGTAACATCTATGGAACCAATTTAATATGTGTCCTCCACATCATTGTGGATATCTAAATCAGGTGGTGCTGTTCTATGTTTTCTTTAACATTGTGCTCCATCTGTTTTCAAAGATTACCACATTTCTATTGAATAGTCCCAAGTTTCTGCCTTCTACCTCCCATCCCCTTTCAAGCTCAAAATTGTTCAGATAGATGGTAAATTACCTTTCCATCTAGCTTTGACCTATAGCAACACAAATGGTCAGTGGAAATTAAAATACTTTCCCCACTTGGGCATCCCCCTGATCTCACTAATGTGGAATCTAATGAACAAAATAAACTAACAAAATAGAACCAGAGGCATATATACATGGAACAGACTGACAGATGTCAGAGGGAGGCGGTTGGGGCCTGGATTAAAGAAGGTGAAGTAGACAAAGAACATATATGCATAACCCATGGACACAGACAATTGTGTGGGGAAGGCCAGGGGAGGTGGAGTGGGTGCTGGGTGGAGGTGGGCAAATGGTGGGGGGCATCTGTAATAGTATCAACAATAAAAAAAAGAATGGCATGAACAAAACACTTTGGAATCAACTTATCTCCTTTATCCTTTACTTTAAGAAAATATTTCTTAACTATCTCAGAAGGAATAAGGCACAGAAAGAGCAAATGGTGGGAGAGGGAGTGGTTGATGAAGATACACTTTGTTGACACAATTTTGCTGAAAAGTCTAGAGCTCCAATTGAATCTCTTGTCATTTACCTACCTCGTCTGTTTCTGCTTCCCTGTATGTTTTGCCTGCACTTTCAAGTAACAATTTTCTCCTATTAACAAATTCTATGTTATACATTTGAATAACAATTTGGAATTCTGCTTCTTGAATGATAAGACTTGTTATTATCATCTTCCTATAGAATCACTTTAATTCACATGAGACAGTAACAAAGGAAATTGCTTAACAAAGGAATCATAATGAAAACATGCATTACTTGCCAGGATACTTTTTAGTAAATGGCATTCATTATGTAGTATCATGGTCCATGGAGAAGGAAGCAGACAGCTGTAGAAAGTGGGAGATCTGAGATCTAATCCTGACTGTGCCACAACCTTGTTATGTCCTTGAGCAAGTCACATCCTTGCTATGAACCTTGGTTTCTCCAGCTATAAAACTAGAACTTTGGGCTTAATGATCTCTAACTCCTTTCCACTTTAGACTTTAATTTTACTCACAAAAATTTATGACATTTTCACCTTTCACATGGAAATTGTGATGTCAGATGCTTTGCAAATAAACTTGAAGAAGTTCTACCAAAAGTAAAAGCTGGACTGTCTGTCTGAAGGAGGAATGGGGAGTGGATGTTAAGTGAAATACTGCAAACATGATTACCAGGAGCATATTTATACCCCTTAAAAGAACAAACTGTTTTTAAGCACCTTTGAAGCATTCATTTACATACAAATCCATTTACATACAAATTCCTGATGACAAATAATTCTCAATTCATTACATTAGCTCCCAGAGGCCCTGTACTCGGCAACACTTTGTTAGCTTCATTGAGGTTGCTGTAGCTCCTTGACTCTAATAAAACTGCCTTTCAATATTCTATCTTTTTTTTTTTTAATTTAAAACGTTTGATTTAAAAAAATTTATTCAGGTCCCAGTTAGACTGAGTTAGCAAGGTTTCGCATTACCACATTTTTGTTCATTAAGGTCTGCCAAGGCTCTTGCCATGGAATAACAATCTCCAGCTGCACCCTAGCCTCTTCTCCAACTCAGTGAGTGTGAGAAGCACTGTTGCTTCCTGAGTGCCCACAGTGCCAGGGGCAGCCACATGGGCCTAATTGGAAAGTGTCTGTTCTTGCCTTCCACAAATATTTTCCTCCCTGGATATATATTAATCCTTCTTCTCCACCCTGGCTGACTTAATGGGGATCTCTCATAGGCTTTTCTTCCCTTGGGCATGACAGTTGTTTGGGGAAGAACTAGGATAGACATAGTAAAACACTCCAAAAAACATTGTGTTCCCAAAAAGCATTTGGAGAGTTTCTAGGCTAGACGATCTCAAAATGTTATAAGAACTACATGCATTAGTGCCACCTATACATGTTTAAAATTCAGATATTGGAAGCCACTTCTATAACAATTGATGCAAAATCTTTGAAGATAGTGCTAAGAGATATATTTTTACAAGTTCCTCAGATGATTCTGAGACATACTAAATTATGACAATTGCTGTCAGACTCACAATGGCTCACAGTGAAATGAGGAAGAAAGAACATTGGGAAAACCTCTGGGATAGCTAATTCTTGTATTCATTATGGCAAGGTACTCCTCTTAGGACTCACAAAAACCACAATCCTGTCAGTAATAATTGCTTATAACAGATACAAATTATTGAGAACTTATCATCAGTCAGGCATTTCACTAAATCCTTCATCATTGCCATTATCCCAACTAAAAAGGGCACCATTTATAGATATCAGTTCATCTTTTATCAGCTTCATCCCATTGAATGCTCTCAAAAATCTTATGAAGGTGGCATATCATTTTCCAGATGAGAAAATCGTAGCTCAGAAAAGTTAATTTTCTTTTCAGTTTTGAATACTTAGTAAAATGGCAGAACTTGGAAGTGAGGTATTTATCTCACTAGTCAATGAGCTTCAAAAAGGCAAGGAAAATGACTGCTTTAACTAAAGTTCCAATTCCCACCCTAGAGCATGTACAGAACAGTGGCTTAGCTAGTGATAAACTGAAATTGGGCTAAGGCTATCCTTGAATGTAAATGAATGGTGGAAGAGCCATTACAGTGAGGGCCTCAGGGATCCAATTACTATGAGGCTCACCCCGATCTCTCTCCAGTAGACTCAAGCACTTTGGTTCCCAGAATCTCTCTCCCATTGATTTTGTGACCCCATAGCAACGTCTTTAATATTTCCTTAATAATTCCACAAGACGAGAGGTTTCAGTCTTCATTCTGGCAACACAGAAGTCTCTCTCTGGAAAAAGTAAGGTATTTCCCCCCCCTTATTAATATTCTCTGCGTCCATGCTATGGCTCTTTTCCCTCTTGGGCATGTGGAACTAATGTGATAAACTAATCTAATAAAAGATGTTACAGCAAATAAAAAATATATATGTTAACCTTCTCCTATGTGTATAAAAAGCTTTCAGACCTTTAATCCAAAGAATAACTAATAGTGGGGATTACAGATAAGGTTGCAGCCACTGATATGAATAAATTTAGTCCCAGATGAAAGGGAAAGGGCATTATGTAGATACATAAACTACACTATGAAACTATTATCACATGATTTCCTTCCAAAGTTGAAAGGTTGTCTGAGCTTCTAAATAGTGTAAAAATGATTGTCTATGCTTCAGGATATTCATCATCTTCTTAGAGTTTTCATAATTAGATGGAATAGCTTGCTCGTTTGTTTGCATTCAATAAAGAAGCCCCCACTGTGTGAGCAAATCAGAAGTGATGCTTTTTACCTTCTGAGGCTTAAATCACATAATGGACTCACAAGAAATCAGGCTCCTCAAACTGTCATAGGTTAACATCATACCGTACATTTAAAGAAGGTAGATTTATACTGTAACGTATCCTTTCCACTGATCAGCAATATGAAGAGAATGCAATTTGTGACAAAAATGAACAACAACAACAAAAAAACAATCCCTTGCCTGTGTGGCTCAGTCAGTTCCAGTGTCACCCCATACACCAAAATGTTATGGTTTTGATTCCAGGTCAGGGCACATGCCTAGGTACTAGGTTTAATCCCCAGGATTCCTTGTCAGGGTGCAGATGGAGGCAACTGATCAATGTTCCTTTCTCCCTTTCCCTCTCTAAAATCAAGAAATATATCCTCAGGTGAGGATTTTTTAAAAGTCAATCAATTAAACATTAATTAGACAGAGCCTAAATACACCCATGAGGGACAATAGAAATGGAGTAAAGAAATCAGGAGCAAGCAAATAATTCCATCCTGGCTATGCCTAACAGAGTCAGGTCCTCCCTGCCTTTTGTCTACATTACCTGAGAAATGCATAAGCCCTGAAGGTGCAAACCTATAATGTGAGGTAAAGGTGAGAGTTTTGGGAATATTTCTCTTACTCGTGCTTGGATTATTCCAATTTTAGAAGATGAAATGTGCTGATTACTGAATAAACTTGGTAGCTTACTCATAATTAAAAACAAATCCTTTTTAACTCTAATAAAAATGGGTTTTAGTTTATCACCATAACACTCTAACCTGCTTTAATTTTTATTTATGAAAAATTTTGTTATTTTAATACTATTTTATTTTAACTTCTTAAATGACAAGTCCTACTAACAATAAGACATCAGTAATAAGAATAGTTGCTGCTCTCTGGTTAGGGATAGTTGAATAGATTTGAAGAAAATAATTCATGATCTTTATAAAGTTGAGGGTTTCCTTCTATTCCAGTTCATAAAGATTCTTTACCAGGAATGGATATTGAATTTTGTCAACTGCTTCTTCCAAATCTATTGAAATTATTGTCATTTGTGTACTTTATTCTATTAATATGGTGCTATTTTTTTATTTTTAGGTAATAAACCCACCTAGTATTCCCAGGACAAATCTCACTTGGACATGGTATAAAATCTTTCATACACATTGTTGACTTGGGTAGCTATTTTTTATTTTTAATCTATATTTGTGACACATATTTAGTCTGTAGTTTTCTTCTCCTGATATATTTGGTTTGGAATGTGGGTGATGTGATATTGGTCTCACAGAATGAGCTGGGAAAGATTCTATCTTCCTAAAGTTTTAGAAAAGTTAATTAAGTAGTGCGATTATTTCCTATTTAAATCTTTGATAAAATTGACCAATTAAGACATCTGAGTTTAAGCTTGTGTTTGTGAAAAGATTCTTAATTACTAATTTAATTGCTTCATTTTTATATTTTTATTCATATTTTCTATTTTTTGTTGAAGGAGTTTTAGTTAATCTTGTTATTTTATAGGCACATGTCCAGTCCATCAAGGCTGTCAAATCTGTAGGCACAAAGTGTTTCATAATAGTTTCTTATAACCATTTTAAGTGCTGCAGTTAGTGGTAATGTCCCCTCTGTCATTCCTAATTACCATTGTCTGTATAGTCCTTTTTTCTGGAATAGTTTAAGTAAAGTTTTGTCCATCTTGCTATCTTTTCAAAGAGCCAACTTTTTTCTTTCTTCTATTAAATTTATTGAGGTGACATTGGTTGATAAAATTATATAGATTTCAAGTGTGCATCTTAGAGCAGCAAATCAAAATGACAATTCGGTACCATGTCACACCTGTCAGTATGGCTATCATCAACAAAACAACAAATGAGAAGTGCTCTCAAGGATGAGGAGAAAAAGGAACACTCGAGCACTGCTGGTGGGAATGCAGACTGGTGCAGCCACTGTGGAGAACAGTATGGAGTTTCCTCAAAAAAACTAAAAATGGAACTCCCATTTGACCCAGTGATCCCACTTCTAGGAATATACCCCAAGAAACTAGAAACACCAATCAGAAAGGATATATGCACCCCTATGCTCATAACAGCACAATTTACAATAGCTAAGATTTGGAAACAGCCTAAGCACCCATCAGCAGATGAGTGGATTAAAAAATGATGGTACATCTACACAATGGAATACTATGCTGCTGTAAAAAAGAAGGAATTCTTACCATTTGCAACAGCAAGGATGGAACTGGAGAGCATTATGCTAAGCAAAATAAGCCAGTCAGAGAAAGATAAATATCACATGATCTCACTTATTTGTGGAATATAATGAACAACATAAACTCATGAACAAAAACAGATCCAGAGACAGAGAAGCATTGATCAAACTGTCAAACCTCAGAGGGAAGGTAGGGGAGGGTGGGGGTAAGGAGAAGAGCTCAACTAAAGGACTTGTATGCCTGCATATAAGCCTAACCAATGGACACAGACACCAGGGGAGTGAGGGCATGAGTGAGGTGGTGGTGGGCATCGGGAGGATAAGGACACATATGTAATACCTTCATCAAGAAAGAAAAAAATTAAAAAATTGTGAACAAGATTAGGGATGCCTGCTTTCATGATCCTTATTCAAAATAATATTAGAAGTATAAGGCACAACAGACAGACAAGAACAGGGAAGAAAATACATCTGAAAGGATGAAGTAAAACTTTCATTATTTTTAGATGACATAATAATGTGTATAAAGAACCCTAAAGATTCCACCAATCAAATCAAAACTGACTAGAACTGATAAATTAATTAAGTAAATTAGCAGGATACAAATTAAATATCCAGAAATGAGTTGCATTTTTATACACCAATAATTAACTATCAGAAAGGGAAACTAAAAAAAAAAAATCCTATTCACAATTGCTTTAAAAAGAATAAAATTCCTAGGAATAAATTTAACCAAGGACATAGTAAAAGACCTGGTCTAATAAAATTATAAGACACTGAAGAAGATACAAATAAATGTAAGCATACACAGTGTTCATGGATAGGAAAAATTAACATAATTAAAATGTCCTACTACCCAAAATCAATCTACTGGTGCAAGACAATTACTATCAAGATACCAATGGTGTACTTAATAACACTAGAACAAATATTCCTAAAATTTATATAGAACCACAAAGGACTTCAAATAGCAATAGCAGTCTTGAGAAAGAAGAACAAAGTTGGAGGAATCACACTACTGGATATCAACTATACTACGAGGCCATAGTAATCAAAACAGCATGGTACTGTCATAAATATAGACATATAGATCTATGGAACAAAATATAAGAAGAACCAAAATGGCATCATAGGTAAACACCTGTACTTGTTGCCTCTCACAACGACATCAAAATTACAACTAAAAGACAGAACACCTATCATCCAGAACCACAAGAGAGCTGGCTGAGTGGAAGTACTACAACTAGAGAGGTGAAGAAAGCACATTGAGACTGGTAGGAGGTGTGGAGGTGCTGAACGGGCTAGCACCCGGGTGCACTGTTGTTTTAATTGGGAAGGAGAGACAAGCTCCCACCTGCTCTGAACTGGGCGAGACTCTGGGGGACCTGGACACATCGGGGAGAAACTGGACTGTCTGGCATCAGGGCAGGAATGCAAGGGAGGATTTCTTCCTGACAGAGGTGCTCGCAGTGGTTATTGTTCCTGCTCTGGGACCTTTCCAGTGCAGGGCTGACTGGCAGCCATTGCTGTTTGCTCCGCCCTGGGGATTCCCTGAGACCCCACCCCACCCAGCTTACAACCCCACCAGAGCTGTTCTCAGCAGCTTTTGCATATGAATGACCTGTCCTTTCTCAGCCTAAAACGTGTCAAATAGGCAGCAGCTGGGTCAGGGAGCCCCAAAGCTATCAAAAGAAGGCCCAACACCTTGCTTCACAGCTGGGCCTCATCTGGGCACTTCCAAACCTGATACAAAGAGGAGGAATCTGCAGATCTCTCTGTAGCTCCTGTAGGGTGGCCCCAGGCAGTGGCTGACTTTGCACCTCCTTGGAGATCCAAGAGCCAGTAGACCCAGTGGTCAGTGTGAGACCATACCAGATTACAACTCTTCACATTCATAAGTTGCACACTCAAGGGGAAGACTCAGTGAGCACCAAAGCTCCACTAAAGCAAGTCCTGTCTCATAAAGGTGTCTCCTGCACAGCAGTTTTTCCATTGTAGACACAGCTGGTCCTCACAGCCAATTGGCCTGGTGGTCAATTCCTCCCAGTGACACTAATAGCAATCAAGGCTTAACTACAACAATACTGTGCACACAGCCTACAAAGGGGTGCACCAAGAGTGTCCACCTCAAGTGATTGGGGAGGCTGAGCCACTGGACCCTATAGGACACCTACCACACAAGGCCACTCTATCAACTCAAGGAGACTTAGCAGCTACCCAGTACATAGAAACAAACACAGGGAAGCAGCCAAAATGTGGAGACAAAGAAACATGTCATAAATGAAAGAAATGGAAGAAAGAAAAATACTGGATAAAGAATTCATAACCAGTTATAAGGCTACTCAAGAATCTTCTAGAAACCTCTGAGGAACTTAGTGAAAATTTCAAGGAACTTAGTGAGAATGCCAAAAAAAAAAAAAAAAAAAAAAAAAAAAAAAAAAAGGAAAAGGACCAATAAGAAATTAAGCATATACTGACTGAAATAAAAAATAATATACAGAGATTCAATAGTAGACTAGAGGATCCCAAGAATCAAGTCAAAGATTTGAAATATGAGGAAGCAAAAAACACCGAACTGCAAGAGCAAAAAGAAAAAAAAAATCCAAAAATATGAAGATAGTGTAAAGAACCTCTGGGACAACTTCAAGTGCACCAACATCTAAATTATGGGGGTTCCAGAAGAAGAAAGAGAGCAATATATTGAAAACCTATTGGGAGAAATAATGACAGAAAACTTCCCCTACCTGGTGAAAGAAATAGAGTTATAAGTCCAGGAAGTGCAGAGAACCCCAAACAAGAGGAATCCAAAGAGGACCACACCAAGACACATCATAATTAAAATGCCAAGGGCAAAAGACAAAGGAAGAATCTTAAAAGCAGCAAGAGAAAAACAGGTAGTTACCTACAAGGGAGTACCCATATGACTGTCAGCTGATTTCTCAACAGAAATTATGCAGGCCAGAAGGGAGTGGCAAGAAATATTCAAGGTGATGAATAGCAAGAACCTATAACCAAGATTACCCAGCAAAGCTATCATTTAGAATTGAAGGTCAGATAAAGAGCTTCACAGACAAGAAAAAGCTAAAGGAGTTCATCACCACCAAATCAGTATTATATGAATTGCTGAAGGGTATTATTTAAGAAAAGGAAGAAGAAGAAAAAGGTAAAGATAAAAGATAATGAACAACAAAGTGATAATAAATACATATCTATCAACAAGTGAATCTAAAACTCAAATGAATAAAAATCTGATGAACAGAATAAACTGGTGAATATAATAGGATAAGGGGCATGGAAAGGGAGTGGACTGACAATTCTCTGGGAGGAAGGGGTGTGGGGTGTGCGGAAAGAGATTGGACAAAGATCTTACACCTATGGATAAAGACAGTGGGTGGGGGGTGAGGGCCTGGGGGAAGAGGTGGGAACTGGGTGAAGGGGAGCTATGAGGGAAAAAAGAGGAACATCTGTAATAATCTGAACAATAACAATTAAAAAATGGAACAAAATATAGATCTCAGAAATAAGCCCATGTCTTTGTAGTCAAATAGTCTTTGATGTAGTAGGCAAAAAACATACAATGGAGTAAAGAGAGTTTATTCAATAAATGGTGTTGGGGAAATTGGACAAGTTGGTGAAAAAAAAGGAAACTAGACCACCTTCTTACACTGCACACAAGAATAAACTCAAAATGGATTAAAGACTTAAATGGTAGACTCAAAACCATAAAAATCCTAGGAGAACGCAAAGGCAGCAACATCTTGGACATTTTTCTTAGCAATATTTTTTTTTATATACCTCCTTGGGCAAGGGAAACCCTAGTACCCTGCTGGTGGGAATACAGACTGGTGCAGCCACTGTGGAAAACAGTATCCTCAAAAAATTAAAAATAGAACTCCCATTTGAACCAGTCATCCCACTTGTGAGAATATATCCTAAGAAATCTGAAACACTCATCAGAACGAAGATATGCACATCTATTTTCGTAGCAGCTCAATTTACAATAGCTAAGATTTGGAAAACAGCCTAAGTGCCTATCAGCAGATGAGTGGATAAAAAAAACTGTGGTACATTTACACAATGGGAAACCACGTGCCAATAAAAAAGGCAGAACTCTCACCATTTGCAACAGCATGGATGGAACTGGAGAGTATTATGCTGAGTAAAATAAGCCAATCAGAGAAAGATAAATATCACAAGGTCTCACTCATATATGGAATCTAATAAACCAAATAAACTGATGATTAAAAATAGAACCAGAGTCATAGAAGCATGAACAAAATGTTGAAACTCAGAGGGAAGGAGTGATGAGGGCCTGGGAAAGCGGGCTAAAAGAGGTTAATGGGGGGGAAAGGAGGACATATGTAATACTTTCAACCATAAAGATTTTAAAAAATAAAATAAAAAATGGGACTACAACAAAGCAAATTGAAGTTTTCTAACTAAGAATATCTTCTTTGTTTGGAGGAACAGAGTTCTAGAGTTGAAGGAGCAATCCCCTTTTTAGTGGACACCTCCTGTCTTCTACAGGAACATATCAACTTTACCTTCATCCTCCATTTCCAACTGTGCAGGTGTGTCTGTTTCATTGATTGACTACCAGTCAAATCAGAACCTGATGTGCCTCATTAACATACCCTGTTTTTTATAATAGGCTTTCATTAGTTTACTAAGTAATGAATGCTTCTTTTTAAAAATATTTTTATTGATTTTTAGAGAGAGAAGGGAGAGGGTGACAGAAAGAAAAACATAAATGTGAGAGTGGAACATCAATTGGCTATCTCCTGCAAGCCCCCCCACTGGGGACGGTGCCTGCAACCAGACATATGCCCTGACCAGGAATTGAACCAGCATCCCCTTGGTTCAGGAGACGATGCCCAACCAACTGAGCTACACTGGCTCAGGCAGTAATAGATGCTTCCTATTTAAAATTTGTTTTTTTATTAGTTGATTCACATGCAACCCCCTATCTATATTTTCATTTTAGGTCTTTAGACACAGAACCTAGACACAGAACCTAGACACAGAACCTACACAGAACCTAGAGACAGAAGAACTTCGCTGGAGAGAACATGGCAAAAGATCCTGGAGAACAGAAACTGGAGACAGAACCTAGAGACAGAACCTAGAGAGAGAACATGGCAAAAGATCCTGGACTGAACCTGACTACAGAAATTGGCAAGAGAACGTGACTAGAACCTGGTGTCTGAACCTGGCTGGAGAATCTGGACAGAACCTGGCTGGAGAACCTAGCGAGGGAACATGGCTACAGAACCTGGCTGGAGAACCTGGAGAACCTGGCTGGAGAACCTAGCAAGAGAACATGGACACAGAACCTGGCTGGAGATCCTAACCAGAACTTGGCTAGAGATCCTGGCTAGGCTGCTGATCAACTGAACGCTGTCTCCATGTCATTCCTTCTTCGCTGACTCCGTCCACACCTTTGGGGACCCCTGGACCTGCTGGGGTTGGACCCCAGCATCCCCTGGACCTGCTGGGGTTGGACCCCAGCACCCGAATAGCTGCAGCGATCCTGAGAAAGAATAAAGTAGGTGGGATCTCAATACCTGATATCAAGCTGTATTTTAGGTCTTTAAAATTTTTTTTTTAATATATTTTTATTGGTTTCAGAGAGGAAGGGAGAGGGAGAGAGAGAAACATCAACAATGAGAGAGAATCTTTGATTGGCTGCCTCCTGCATGCTCTCTACAGAGGATGGAGCCTGCGACCTGGGTATGTGCCCTGACCGGGAATCAAACCATGACCTCCTGGTTCATAAGTCGATGCTCAACCACTGAGCCACACCAGCAGGGTGCTTTTTTTTTTTTTTAAAGCAGACATATTCTTTTTAAAAAATATATATATATTATTGATTCTTTTTACAGAGAGGAAGGGAGAGGGATAGAGAGTTAGAAACATCGATGAGAGAAACATCGATCAGCTGCCTCCTGCACACTCCCTACTGGGGATGTGCCCGCAACCAAGGTACATGCCCTTGACCAGAAATAACCTGGGACCTTTCAGTCTGCAGGCCGACGCTCTATCCACTGAGCCAAACCAGTTAGGGCCAGCAGGGAGCTTCTTAATCTTAAACTGATTCCCCGAATCTCCTGCCTTGCCACCTTTAAATTAATATTATTGTTGTTCTACATCTTGACTTCTTCCTCAGGCTTTTCATCAGCCCTTGTGAGCACTGAAGTGTTCTCAGCTGCCACTTCACAAAAGAGGTACAAGGTCCACCCTGAATGAGCACCTAAGCAGCAATCCAGCTTTAATTTTTCATTTCCAAATTTGCTTGCCTTTTATTTTCTTCTCTTGCCTGATTCTTCTGGCTAGGACTTCCGGTACTATGTTGAATAAAATTGGTGAGAATAGACATCTGTTTCTTGTTCCTGATATTAGAGGAAAAGCTTTCTGTTTTTCACCATTGAGTATAATATTAGCTGAGGATTTGTTATATCTGGCCTCTATTATGTTGAGCTACTATACCCATTTTATTGAGTGTTTTAATAATAAATGAACATTGCATCTTAGCAAATGTTTTTTCTGCATTTATCAACTACAGCATTACATTAAAAAATAACACATCATGACCAAATTGGGTTCATTCACACCACATTAACAGAATAAAGGATACAAGTAGTATGATCATATGAATAGATTTACTTTCAATTCTGTTTCACTGGGCTGTGTGTCTGTTTTTCTGCCAATACCATGCTGTTTTGATTTTTGTCACCTTGTAGTATAATTCGAGTTCGGCTAGTGTTATATACTTCAGGCTTGGTCCACAAAACATCATGAGCAGTCAAAGTGTTAGCGTAGGTAGCTAGATGTTAATAAGAGAATGGAGCAAAAAGAATCAGACATTAAGAAGCCTAACAAACTGGGAAGTTGAATCCAATATTGTGCCTGTTTCACTTGGAAGCTATAGCTTAACACACTAGCTGGGAACCAACTGGTCCCACTTCTGCAGATTACTAGTGGGAGGGATAGAAGAATAAAGGGGAAATACCCCTGTTGTGCAGATGCCCAGTAGAAGTGAAGATGGTGCAGGGGGAGTTGCTTCCACTTTGAGGAATGCACAGTAGAAAGTAATATAGTGACCATAAAGGGGCAGAGCCTAGACTGGAAAAAGGATTGGATTGGATAAGGAACACAGAACCCTGGAAGATCTAGGAAATGGATTGGTTAGAGGGAGGGACATGCAGAAGCCCCCAAAAGTGTGGGGAATTATTTAGTTAGTTTGAAGAATAGCCTAGTCCCGTGGTCGGCAAACTGTGGCTTGCAAGCCACATGCAGCTCTTTGGCCCCTTGAGTGTGGCTCTTCCTAAGCCTTAGGAGTACCCTAATTAAGTGAATAACAATGTACCTACCTATATAGTTTAAGTTTTTAAAAAAATGGCTCTCAAAAGAAATTTCAATCGTTGTACTGTTGATATTTGGCTCTGTTGACTAATGAGTTTGCTGACCACTGGCCTAGTCCTTCTCAAGCCTGGGATAATATAACCCAAGCTGGACTTAGCAGCCACCTGTGGCCCAGCAGTCACCCAGACTCCAAATATGGGTCTGGGTCGATTGCCTTCCAGAGCACAGCCAAGAACAAAAGTTAAACTAGCCGGACAGAAACAAAGGCTGAACTGGACTGTTTTATATGGACTAAACCAATAGAGTCTCTGAAAACTGGCCTTTGTACTGGGCTTGATGAAGAAAAGATTGGACTTTTACCATGGTGGGATGGAAGGAGATGGGACACAGGGAACCCAGGGGCAGTCTCTTGATTTTGTTTCTACAATGAATCTTACCATTAAAACTCATCCTCCCATGCATGAGTCTTCTGGAACGTTTTTCTCTTGACTTCAAGAAAGGACACCATCTCCACTGGAAACAAAAGCAATTCTGAGAAAAAAGATAAAATCCAGAATAATAATTTCTATACTTATCCTAATTAGTATATTTCTAATTTAGAATTAATAAGTATGTTCTTACCAAAATGACTCTTTTTTATTATAAAATGTCTCCTTGTCCCTCTGGTACAACCATTATGCATATGTTGGTAAACTTTATAGTATTCAACAAGTATCTGAAACTTTGTTCTTTTATTTCATTGAAATGCAATTGACATATAACATTATATGTCTTTAAGGTGTACAATGTATTGATTTAGTGCTTTTATACATTGCAATATGATTACCACCATAGCACTAGCTAATTCCTGCATCACATCACATAATTATTACTTCTTTTTGGTGGTGGGAACAAATAAGATCTAGTCTTTAAGCAATCTGAAGTTTAATTTTTTTATTTTTTAATATATTTTTATTGGTTTCAGAGAGGAAGAGAGAGGGAGAGATAGAAACATCAATGATGAGAGAGAATCATTGATCAGCTGCCTCTTGCACGCCCCCTATTGAGGATCAAGCCCACAACCCGGGCATGTGCCCTTGACCAGAATCAAACCCGGAACCCTTCAGTCTGCAGGCCTATGCTCTATCCACTGAGCCAAACCAACCAGGGCATAAATCTGAAGTTTATAACACAGTATTCTTAACTATCATTTCTATGCTATGCTTTAGATATCCAGTACTTCTTTATATATTAGTTGCAAATTTGAACCCTTAAACGGCATTACCCTAATTTTCCAATCCCTAGTAAGCACTATTCTACTCTCTGTTTCTAGGAATTTGGCTTTTTAAAGATTTCACATGTAAGTGATTACATACAATATTTGTCTTTCTCTTCCTGACTCATCTCACATAGGATAATGTTCTCATAGTCCAAAATGCAGGATTTTTTTTATGGCTGAAATATTTCATTATTTGGAATATTGGTGGACTTTTAGGTTGTTTTTCTATTTTAACTATTGTGAATAGTGCCATAATGAATATGCCAGGGCAGATATCTTTTCAATATCCTGTTTTTATTTCTTTGGATATATACCCCTAAGTGGGAAGGCTGGATCATAATGGGAGTTTTATTTTTATTTTTTGGGGGAAACTCTATACTCTTTTTCATAGCAGTTGAACCAACAGTGTATATATGTTTCCTTTTCTCCACATCCTCACCAACACTTATCTCTGAACTTCCAGATAATAGTCATTTTAACTGGTATAACATTATATATCATTGTGCTTTTGATTTTCATTTCCCTGGTGAATAATAATAATTACTATATTTTCACATACTCTTTGTTTATTTAGATGTCATATTTGGAAAAATGTCTAGTTTCTGTGCCCAATTTATAAAACATGTTTGTAAATTTTTATTTATTGATTTGAAAGAGAAAGAAGAAGAAGAAGAAGAAGAAGAAGAAGAAGAAGAAGAAGAAGAAGAAGAAGAAGAAGAAGGAGAAGAGAGAAGGAGGAGGAGGAGGAGGAGGAGGAGGAGGAGGAGGAGGAGGAAGAGGAGGAGGAGGAGGAGGAGGAGGAGGAGGAAGGGAGAGAGAGATTAATTAGTTGCTGCATTCATCCATTTATTCATTGGTTGATTCCCTTATATGCCCTGACGAGGAATCAAACCACAACCTTTGTGAATCTGGAGAAGGCTCTAACCTACTGAGCTACCTGGCTAGGGACCTGTGCCTATTTCGTAGTCAGATTGTTTCTTTTAATGTCATTGGATTTTGTGTTATTTATATATTTTGAATGTTAACCCCTTATCTGGTATATGTTTTTAAAACATTCTTCCCATTACATAGTTTGTGAGGCTTTGTTAAGTCTTATTCATTTGATTTTCTTTTTGTTCCTCAAACTGAATAATATCAGTTGAATTATATTCAAGACTGGTGATTTTCCTCTTTGTAAAGCTATGTAGTGAAATTTTTCTTATAATTAATTTACTTTTGAACTGAGGAAAAATTGGTCTCTTTAATGATCTTTTCTATTTGATGTGATGTCATCCTTATACATTCCTTTATTATACTAGAGGCCTGGTGCATGGATTCATACACTGGTGGGTCCCTTGGCCTGGCCTGAACCCTCTCACAATCTGGGACCCCTTGGGAGATGTCGGACAGTTTTGACCCAATCCCCGCAGACCAGACTGAGGGACTCCAACTGTGCACAAATCTGTGCACTGGGCCTCTAGTATGCATATAAGATCTTTGGTTACTCTCTTCCTGGCCTCCCTCCTTCCCCTCCCCTCTGAGATTCACCAGTCTGTTCCATGTTTCCATGCCTGCGTATTGAGTGTCTTCCCCTTGGTGGTCAGTGTATGTCATAGCTGTCAGTCAAACAGTTGAAAGGTTAAATGGTTGCTTAGGCATATATATATATATATATATATATATATGTTTTCCTTTAGTTCTTTGACTAGATTGTTACAGTTGACGTAAAGTCTTTGTCTAGTAAGTCTGAAATCTGGCTTTCCTAAGAGACATTTTCTTTTTTTCTTCTTCTGTCTAGGGACCATAATCTTCTGTTTTAATCCATATCTCCTTTATTTTTTCGTGAAAACTGAATATTTTAAATATTATGTGGCAATATAACATGGCACCTATGTAAATCACAAATTTCCCAAGATTTAATATAATTAATGTTGTTCATTGTTGTTATTGTTGCAGTTTGTTTAGTGATTTTAACGGACATCTTCTATAAAGTCCATATTCTTTGTTGTGAGTGACCACTGGCATCTCTGCTTGATTAGATTAGTGGTCAAATAATAATTGAAGAAATGTTTTCTTAAGTGCTTTAATCCAATAGCCCTCCAACATTTTACCAAGGGGCTTTGTGTGCATGTGTTGTGGCATGACTTCAGCACTCATGTAGTTTACAACTCTTCCATAAACTTCACCACAAATGATTTACATTTGATTGGCTTGTATGCACAGGTGCTCAATGTTATCAAGAGGTAAAAAGCCTGGGTCCTCTCAACTCTTGCCTGGGAATGCAGATATCCCTGCACCTGTGTATGGTTGTCTATCTTCCCAGGAATATGTCAGAGTTTTCCAAAGCCCTCTATTGACATTTTGTTTCCCAGACCTTTATTTTAATTTTGGGGCAGGTACTTGTTAAACCCAACAGATATCATAGCTTTAGGCAGCTGTAATGTTAAATAATTGCTGCTTATTGCTTTTGACAAATAACCTGAGGATACAGATTATTTTTTGGAGAATTGTCTCTGAATTAAGTGAAAACGAAAACACTTTGATAGCAGGAGGCTTTTCCAGGGATCTGGGAGGTATTTTGAATAATGATAAGATTCTGGGGATGGAGTTTTTTAGGATCACCAAACCTGGTTTCTTTTCTCCGGTGACAAGAACAATGATTTTTGTAACTGTCATAATTGCATAATTGTTTATTGATTTCAGAGATGAAAGTAGAGATAGAAACATTAATGATGAGAGAGAATCATTGATTGATTGAATGGCTGCCTCCTGCACACCCCACACCAGAGATTGTTCCCACCACTCTGGCATGTGCCCTGGCCTGGAATCAAACCACAATCTCCTGGTTCACAGGTCAACACTTAACCATTGAGCCATGCCGGCTGAGCAAGCTTGCTGTTTTTTTGATGCTATTGAGTAACTGAGAAGAGTAGGGTGAGAGTAGGCCAATTTCAACCTTCACAAACCTTACTGTTATTACCCAGTTTTAACAGATTTTTCTTGAACAAATACCCCTCAGATTTTTGCAAACTTTAGCTTATTTACAAGAGTTCTATAAAAATTGATTTTGATAAATTTTGTTAGTTTTTTTTTGGTGGAGTGTATTTACAAAGGTCCTCATTTCACCATTCCAGAAGTTCTACTCTCTTGTATCTAAATTCTAACACATAAGAATTGATTTTTTTCCAAAGATAAATATATAAAATACCATGCCAATTTACTACATTAAATCTATATTCCATTATTAATCACTACAGATTGACCACAAATATGTACACATAATACTTTGAGCCTAGGAGAAAATTAATTGTAAACCATAGCACTTATAATCACAAGGTCCCATTATATTATGTTCTACAGAATTATACTGTAGCATTTTATAGCTTAATTGATGAGAATGTGACAGCAAATCCACTTATTTCTCAATCAATAGTGAAAACTATATGTACTAATAAAAGGGTAATATGCTAATTAGACCAGAAGACCTTCTGGGAGACCTTCTGGACATCCTTCCGGACAAAGCCATGGTGGTGGGGCCGAGGCACAGGAGGTTAGGGGCAATCAGGCTGGCAGGGGAGGGCAGTTGGGGGCAAGCAGGCTGGCAGGGGGGGCAAGCATGTTGGCAGGGGGGCAGTTGAAGGTGAGCTGGCCAGTGGGGGGGGCAGTTGGGGGTGAGCAGGCCAGCGGGGGAGCAGTTGGGGACAAGCAGGACAGTGGGGGGGAGGCAGTTGGGGTGATCAGGCAGGCATGCAGAGTGGTTAGGGCCAATCAGGCAGTCAAGCAGGTGAGCAGTTAGGAGCGAGGAGTCTCTGATTGCTTGAGGGATGTCCAACTGCCGGGTTAGGCCTGATCCCTGTGGGCAGTTGGACATCCCCCGAAGGGTCCCAGATTGAAGAGGGTGCAGGCCGGGCTGAGGGACCCCACCCATGCTTGTATTTTGTGCACTGGGCCACTAATATATAAACAAAGAAATAAAAAGGTATTTATCCACCAGTTTTTGAATCATGTGCTTACATATTTTATTTTGGTTTATTCTTATTGCCATTAATGCTGAAGTTCCTGTACCTTTGGTCTAAAAAGATACCTAATAAAATATGCAGTCTTTAATTTACTATTTTATCTTCATTAGTGGGGGATATTCTTTAAGACATGTTTTTCTCATGGAAAAGACTTCCAAGGGCATATTGAACATTTTCAAAATATGTTAGAACTTGAAGTTACTGCATATATGCTGATCTGTTTTTCTCAACAAATGATGGGCTTCCTTTAGCCATGGAGGGAGCCAAAATATCCATTTAAATGTGCAAAACTCTATAACATATTATATTTACTGAAGAAGATGATGGAATTATATTATTAACTTGCATAGTTTACTGTTAAGAGGAAGTGAATCTGCTCTTTTGTCACAGGATACCTTAACCAACTTTTGACAAAGCCTGGCCTTTCTTTCAAAAGTTGAGGGATTATAAAAATCAAACTCTGAGAGGATTTACTCATCTAGAGTATACCAACCCAAAGTGGAATTTATAGTTCATGTTTATTTTTACACTCAATAACTTACTTATGCATTCTTTCTATTCACCACTTTTAGAATTTGTTGTTTATATGTATATAGCTACTGTTACCAATGAACTTTTAAAAAATATATTTTTATTGTTGATAGTACTACAGATATCTCCCATTTTCCCCTTTTCTCCTCCTCCCAGCCCCCACCAACCTTCCAAGATCTTCACCACCCTATTGCTCTTGCCCATGGGCTATGCATATAAGTATATAAGTTATTTGGTTTATCAATGAGCTTTTTTTTTTTAAAAGAAAATGAATAATGGTTGTATTGTTTCTTTAGCTCCAAATTATAACAAATGTCTACTACATAGGAGGTACTCAATGATTAGTTCCTAAGAGTAAACAGAATTTTCATTCATAAATAAAAAAATGTCAAGCAAAAGCTAAACACCAGAATACTGAATAAAGGGGGAAAATGACTTGTTGAATGCATACTGTCTACTAAGCACTGTTCTAAGTACTTTGCATGCAGTAACTCATTTAATTATTTTAGAAGACAGAAAGATAACTAGAGAGAGATGATTTACATTTGATAGCACTGAAACAGAGTGGTCAAATATCTTGCCCAAAATCCCCACACTAAGTGATGGTTAAAGGTGTAAATTGCAGGCATTGACAATGAGTACAGCAATGGTTCATTTTCTTTTAAAAAATGCAATTTTATGGCAATCCTTTTACAGATTGAACCGGGCCAATTATTTGTCAATAACCTATTGGGGGGGCTTGGTGTAGCCTTTAAAGTTCTGTGGAGGATTCAGAGGAGTAAATCTAATAACCATTTGTACAAAGTGGAATTTACCTGGTTCAGGTGATGGCATCCTAAAAATAACACTAAAGATAGTGCATGTGATTCTGAATAAAATATCAACTAGCTCAACTACTCATTTGAATACACATATTTCCCACAACATATTGAAAAGGGCTCACAAAACAAAGTCATTGGTTTTACAAAATAGTTGGATAAATTCATCAATTATTTTAAATTATACATAAATTCTAAGTGGCATAAAAAACATTGTTAAATAAGGAAAAAAAGAAGTAATTACTGCAACAGCTGTCCAACTACTCTCCCTGTTACCATTCTGTTCCTCTTTCATCCCTTCTTCCTCTCTCTTCCAACCACTCCCTCCCTTGTTTATTGTGCCTCATCCATACTACTATCTGGCTCTCCTTTAGGAAGCAAATTTCCTTCACCATCCTTCCAGATTTAGCTGTTACAAATAACAGAAGTATTCGCACAGAGATTAGTAAGAACATAGTTACTGGTCAACTTTGCCCCATTACTGAATAGAAGATGCCACAAAACAAAACAGAAAAGCAAGACTTTTCTTCACTCAAAAATGTACCAGACTGCCTGGGTTTCTATTTGTGGCTCTGCAATTTGCTAGCTGTGTGATGTTCATAATTTTAATTAATTTTACTCTGCCTCAGTGGCCTCATCAGTTAAATATATATATAAATAAGTGTTTGCCTCATCATATTTTTGTGAGGATACAAGACATAATCAACAAAATGTGCTTTTAATTCAATGACTGGTTCATAGCAATTCATCAATAAATGCCAAGAACTTTTATTATTATCATTATTATTATCACTTAAAAATATTAAATTCATTAACATTTTATATGACACATATCTTATTATCTGGCACATACCATATTAATTGACACAAATAACATTATTTCATTTAACAATTAAAACAACCTTATGAGGTAAATAGTTCCAGTTTTAGGTGAGAACACTGAGGTACAGAAATGTTAATTAGTTTGGGAAGTTGGATCTGAAGGTTTAGAAAATTGATTGAGAAAATCCTGTGCCACATCAATGATAATAAATTATAAATTTTTACATGTACTAAAGTTGAAACACTCCTCATTGGTTTGGCATAATGGTTAAGCATCTGAGTTCTAAAGTCAGATTACTTGATTCAAACTTTACCCTCACCCCTTAAAAATCTAGAATCTTACACAAATTACTTAATCTCTCTTAAGTTCAGTATCCTCATCTATAAAAGAAGGATATGGGGTATCTGCTTTACAGGAATTATTCAGATTGTAATTCTATAAAACCAGGCACACAGAAAATATTCTGTAAAGTTTAGTTATTACTTATAAATAAATCAGAAATCCACATTTCCCATGTGGTATGTTTTGAACAAGCAATTATCTTTCCAGGCATATTTTATAGTTTAGAATCATGACACACTGACATTGCATACAAAGTTGACACGCTTAGCCCACCCAAAGTAAAACATGTGCTTTCAATTGTTTTCCATCAGTAGCAGCAACGAATTTTTAGAAAACATTTTCATTGCAACATTTAGTCCTGTAAATAATGTCCTCTTTTGCCAGATCACCAGCTTGGATCAAGACAGCCTACTTCGCCCTTCCAACAATTGACTTACTGAATAAAAATTTCCAGCTTATCCCAACCAAACACAGATGCAAATAAACAAAGGAATAGTCAGTCAAATTGACTTATCCCTTGTTTTCAGAAATTCCTTGAAATTCAGTTTCTCATTAAATTTCAGTCATCATTGATATTTTGTTAGAAGTAAAATATCTGTTTTGCAGACAGAATAAGACAATCTATAACACTGAAAATTCAATGTATAAAAACAATTTTCATCATGATTTTAAATAGCACTTATTACTGTAGTCAATCGGCTTACTTTTATATGTATCTGCATTTCCAATATTTTTATTGAAGAAATTTTTTTGTAAAAGCATAATAAATTAATGATTGAATAAATACATAAATGAGGGAATAAACTTTTCTTCACAAAAACAAAAAAATAGTTAATAAATGAACTAATTAAATAACAACTGTTTACTGGGTTTATTTTTTAGTTATTTATTAAGAATGATCCTTGCCCTAGCTGGTTTTGCTCAGTGGATAGAGCATCAGCCTGCAGACTGAAGGGTCCAGGGTTTGATTCCGGTCCAGGGCACATGCCTAGGTTGCGGTCTCGATCCCCAGTAGGGGGTGTGCAGGAGGCAGCCAATCAATGATTCTATCTCATCATTGATGTTTCTATCTTCTCTCTCCATCTCCCTTCCTCTCTGAAATCAATAAAAAAAATTAAAAAGATAAAATTTATTTGTTAAATGATTTAAAAAAATGAATGATCCTGAAGAGGAACACAAAACCATGTGGTCACTCTTACCACTAGATAAACAACAGATTTTTACTATTTTATTTTATTTTTTTACTGAGGATCATATATACATAGGATAATTTTTATTAAAATGCAAGTAACTGATTTTGGAATACCTTATTTATATTGTATTTCTACTTTTTCTAGGATCTATATAATTTATGGCTTTGCTAGTATTTTTAGTTTCTTCAAATTTCAGACCTTTTTATAAAGTTAGCCTCTAATAATGTTATATTCTATCAGATATTATAGCAATATTTAATGCACAGCCTCCTTACAGAAAATCCACAGTTGTGGGAATTTTCAAATGAAGTTTTGAAACTCCCATTTAAGCATGAAGGAAGATACTGGAAAAGAAAGTGCCATAATATGTACCTTCCTCATAGCTTACCACAAATTTCTTTATTACTGTTATTGTTTAAAAAACAAGCAAAACTGCTATTTATAATTTTACACTAATATGGTAACTTTTACAAACACCATAACATTATAGCAAAGAGAGAAAAGTAGATGAGGAGTAGACTCTCTTCCATTTAATAAGGTTTATATGTAAAAATAAGTGCACTTGTCAATTGGCAAAAAGGAACTCTAAGAAGAAAATCTATATTCTCTGCTTTAATTATGAAAGAGAAAGTGTTCTGAGTCCATTGAGTTCTTTTGAAAATAAGTGATTTCATTCCAAAATCTTTGTGTATTAAGCACATTGAAATGAAATTAATTAAAACCAAGTAAAATGGTATCTTATTTAATGTTACATTACTTTTATGTAGTTAAAACTACATAGATGTGTTTCTCTCACATCAATATTTCCCTCTCTCTTCCACTCTCCTTAAAAATCAATGGAAAAATATTCTCAGGTGAGGGTTAAAAAAAGAAAAGAGAATATAAGATGAAAGAAATAATTCCAATACATCATCAATCATAAAACTGTGAATGCATTGAATGTGCACATTAATTCTCAGGTTGTGATTTTTTAACCAAGCTATATACTATTTATAAGGAGTCAAATGAAAACAATACTACACTACATTGGATACCAAAAAATAAAGGGATGGCAATTAATATGCCAGGAAAATACAAACAATGCAGATTTCTTAGTATTGCCATGTAAAATTTGATTCAGAATTTACTTTTTTGACTGGTGCTCCCAATTATCGTAATGAAGGCGGATCTGAAACCATACTTCCAAAAAAAACACAAAACTTAATTAGACCACTGCTGGAGATAGTTTTCTTTGTTTCATAAAACTAAAAATTAATTTCTACCTGAATTCAGATTTACATGTTCACATCAATAGGTTTCAAATTATGGCAATTTATTTTAACCAAAAAATGGTGTCACACAGGACCTGTCTCCAGGAAACCTGGTAAATTTTCAAATTCCTTTATTCTAAATTTTTCCAGTTTTTTTGCTGTAAAACTATGCAAATTAGAAATAGGTGCTCAACTCTTAGATGGATGCAAGGTATCATTGTAAAGTAAAAGTCCGTCTGTTAAAATTTTCAGAGAATACTTAAAATGAAACTGAGTAAATATATTTTTAATGCCAAAATTATTTTAAATAACCACCATAGGCCTCTCCCAAAAATCTATCATAGATGTTTGGGAGGGGGGCATTATTTCCATCAGCTAATAGTATCTTGAACATTAATATATAATAAACATTGTAGATTGGAGTACCTGACATTCACAGTATGGGTTCCATTTATCTAATGTACAGATTGACTGGTTGATCCCAATACTGGGATGAGGGAATTAAGAGAGATATAATGGAATCAAGGAGAAGGGTGGAGTGCTACATTTTCAACCTCTTCTCTAATAATTTCCCTATGTGAGTTGTGTATGCCAATAAAACCATCCTATTGTACATTTTCTGAGTTTTTCCACATCTAAATATGTTTTATATTTGAAAGGAGGCTGATAAGAATATGAAAAGACAAGCTACAGGAGAAATATTTTTCTAAATATATACCATATAAAGGTCTTGTATGCAGAATATATATAAAGAGCCATTATGACTCTGTAATAATAAGACAACCTGAAATAGCCAGTGCAAACACTCTAAGGAGGCATGCCTAGCTTGTTGAAGGAGGCTACTATGACAAGATTTCAGTGATTGAAGAAAAGACGAATTGAAAAGAATATAGAAGAGACTTGATCATTAGGACTTTATAAGTGCTAAGGATGTTGCTTTAATCTGTGTGAGATGGGAGGACACAAGTGCAGGGGTTCTTGACCGTGAAAGTCTTTGGACAGAATGCAGGTCTGTAAACCTAGCTGGAGAAAAAAAAATCTTTATTTTTATTAATGCCTAACTAAAATTTGCCATTTCTTTCCATTATGAATGTAGCAACAAACCACATTACTATTAATATTACTTGTAATTTTGTCACAAATAGAAAACAAAGACAGTGTTTTAAATTTATTTGTATTGTTAAAAGTATTACAAATATTCCCTTTGTTTGTGTTTCTCATTGATCCCTTCCACCCCATACCATCCCCTCCCAGGCGTTCACCAGTCTATTATCTGTGTCCATGGACTATGCATATGAGTTCCCAGGTTCATAACTCCCCACTCACCCCCCCCCTCCTCACCATCCCTCTGAAATTCATCGGCCTGTTCCATGCTTCTATGTCTCTGGATCTATTTTGTTCATCAGATTCCACAAATGAGTGAGATTATGTGATACTTATTTCTGACTGGCTTATTTCGCTTAGCATAATACTCTCCAGGTCCAATCATGCTGTTGCAAGTGGTAAGAGTTCTTTCTTTTTTACCTCCATGTAGTATTCCATTGTGTAAACATACCACAGCTTTTTTATTCACTAATTTGCTGATGGGCACTTTGGCTGTTTCCAAATATTAGCTATTGTAAGTTGTCCTGCTATGAACATAGCATATATTCTTCCAGATTGGTGTTTAGGCTTTCTTAGGATATATTCCCAGAAGTGGAATTAATGGGTCCAAAGGGAGTTTCATTTTTTATTTTTTGAGGAAACACCATACTGTTTTCCACAGTAGCTGCACCAGTCTGCATTCCCACCAGCAGTGTATTAGGGTTCCCTTTTCCCCATATCCTTACCAACACATGCTGTTTATTTATTTATTGATGATAGCCATTCTGACAGATGTGTGGTGATAACTCATTGTCATTTTAATTTGCATCTCTCTGATGATTAGCGACTTTGAGCATTTTTTCATATGTCTCTTGGCCTTCTGTATGCCCACTTTGGAGAATATATATATCCCTGTATAGGCTATAACATTAGAAAATATGTTCTCCCATAAGTTGGGTTCTGTTTTCATTTTGATGTTGGTTATTTTTGTTATGTAGAAGCTCTTTATTTTGATGTAGCCCATTTGTTTAACTTTATCTTTTTTTTTCTTGCCCTAGGAGGCGTATCCATGAGATGTCTGATATTACGCTGCGTATATTTACTTCTAAGATGTTTATGGTTTATATTTAAGTATTTTATCCATTTTGAGTTTATTTTTGCCTATTGTGTAAAAGGGTGGCTCATTTCATATTTTTTTGCATGTACCTGTACAATTTTCCCAACAACATTTATTGAAGAGACTGCCTTTACTCCATTGTGTGCTCTTGCCTCAAATATTAATTGAACATAATGGTTTGGGTTGATTTCTGAGTTATCTATTCTGTTCCATTGATTTAAATGCCTGTTCTTATATCAGTACTAGGGCATTTTGAGTACAGTGGCTTTGTAGTATAACTTGATATCTGGTATTGTGAGCCCTCCAACTTCGTTCTTCTTTCTCAAGATTGCTGTGGCTATTCAGGGTCTCTTTTGGTTCCATATAAATGATTGTAGTGTATGTTCTAGATCTGTGAAATATGCGGTTGGTATTTTAATAAGGATTACATTGAATCTATAGATTGCCTTGGGTAGTATGGGCATTTTAATGATGTTGATTCAACCAATCCATGACCACTGTATATCCTTCCACTTGTGTATATCTTCCTCTATTTCTTTTTCCAATGTCCTGTAGATTTCTGAGTAGAAGTCTTTTACCTCCTTGGATAAGTTTATTCCTAAGTATCTGAATTTTTTGTTGCAATAATAAAAGGGAGTTTTTTTGTTGTTATTTCTCTTTCTGAGAGTTCATTATTGGTCTATAAAAATGCTATCGATTTCTGGGTGTTAATTTTGTATCCTGCTACATTGCCAAAGACAGTTATTAAATCTAGTAGTCTTTTGATGGTGTCTTTAGGGTTTCCTATGTACAATATCATGTCTTATGCAAATGACAGATTTACTTCCTCCTTTCCAATTTGGATGCCTTTTATTTTTTGTTTCAAGTCTGATCACTATGGCAAGGACTTCCAGTACTATGTTGAATAAGAATGTTGAAAGAATACATCCCTGTGTTGTTCTTTTTTTTAGGGGATATGGTTTTATCTTTTGCCCATTGAGTTTGATGTTGGCTGTAGGTTTGTCATATATGGCCTTTATTATGCTGAGGTATGATCACTCTATTACCACTTTGCTGAGAGTTTTTCTTAAAAAGTGCTGGATTTTTTCAAATGTGTTTTATACATTAATTGATATGATCATGTGATTTTTGTCTTCCTATTTGTTTCTGTGATGTATCACATTTATTGATTTGCAAACATTGTACCAGCCTTGCATCCCTGGAATAAATCCCACTTGGTTATGATTGATTTTCTTTTTAATATATTACTGGATTCAATTTGCTAATATTTTGTTGAGGATATTAGCATCCATGTTCATCAGGGATATTGGCCTGTGACTCTCTTTCTTTGTAGTGTCTTTATCTGGTTTTGGAATTAGAGTAATGATGACCTCATGTTGGTGTAGCTCTCATTAATAGCCTTATAATTCTCATTAAGTTGCTGGTAGTTCTCATGGAATTGGTTGAGCATCCTTATTACCATTACTCTGAATTTTTTATTTGATAAATTGTTTACCTCCATTTCATTTAGTTCATTTTATGGCAATCCCCCCCCTTTTATTTCATTTGTAGGTTTTTTATTTTTCTCCCAATTTTTGGCATCCCTTTTTATTTGTTTCTATGTATTAGATCAAACTTCTAAGCCTCCCACAATTTGTGGGGTGGTCATATATAGTTAGGTGTTTTGTGTGACCCAGTGGTACATTCTCTTAGATCTCCTGTGCTGGGTGCTCTAAAATCCCCTTACTTGAGTTAATTGTGTTCTCCTGTTGTAGTTGGGTCTTGAATGTTATGTTATTGTTCTGTTAGTGGATGGAGTCTCCTTTCAGGCTGGATGACTATGTTGCTCACCCCAGATCACGTTGTGCAAGTTGTTGTGGAGGTGCTGACCAAACAGGACAAAAAAACAACACAACAAAACACAAAACAGAAGAAACAAAACCAAAATATACACAAGAATCCTACAGTACCAACAAAAGCAATCATCTGAGTAGAGAGGATTAGGAAATAGAAAAGAGAGCAAGATTTATAGGAAAAAAACAAATTTAAAAAACACTAGGAAAAAACAAACAAACAAAAAAGTACACAAAAAAAACAACAACAAAAATGGGGGGTGGAATGTGTAGATACAGAGCAGAAATAAGGAAATAAGAATAAAGAATTAGAAGAATAGGGGAAGTACAATGGTTTAAAATAAAGAGGAAGAAAAAAGTGAAAAGACAAGAAAAAATTGCAAAAGAGAATAGATGAGAAAGCAGATAGACCTAAAATAAGAAAAAGAAAAAAAAAAGATGAGAAAGCAGAAGAAAAAAGAAATTAGTAGGAAAAAGGAAGAAAAAAAATGGGTATATGAATGAAACACAGAGATGACAATAATAAGAAAGCAATACAGCAGATAGAAAAAGAAGATAAATTTAAAAAGGAACATAAGAAAGAGAATAAATTAAAAAAAAAGAAAAGTGAAGATAGAAGGGAGAAAAAAGTTTTTTCTAAAAAAGTGAAGTGGTGTTCATTTCAGCTGAGTTTTTTTTTCTTCATAATTCTTTATTGTTGAAAGTATTGCATATGTTCCTGTTTTTCACCCATTGACCACCACTAGCCCACTCTCACAGCCCACCCTAGTCCTTCAGCATCCCACTGTCTGTGTGCATGTGTTATGCATATATGCATACAAGGTCTTTGGTTGATTACCTCCCACCTACCCACCCCTGCCTTCCCTCTGAAATTCCGCACTCTGTTCCATGCTTCCAAATCTCTGGAACTACTCTTTTAATCACTTTATTTTATTACATAGATTCCATGTATGAGTGAGATTATGTCATACTTTTCTTTCTTCGTCTGACTCATTTCACTTAGTATGATGCTCTTCATGCCCCTCCATGCAGTCTCAAAGGGTACGAGAGTCTTCTTTTTTATTGCTGCATAGTATTCCATGGTATAAATAAGCCACAACAAAATGAAAAAGAAGCCTGCTGTATGGGAGAACATATTTGGCAAGGATACATCTGATAAAGGGCTAATATCCAAAATATAGAAGGAACTCATACAACTTAAAAGCCACAGCTTTTTTATCCACTCACCTACAGACGGACACTTGGGATGTTTCCAGATTGTAGCTATTGTAAATTGTGCTGCTATGAACATAGGGGTGCATACTTTCTTTCTGATTGATGTTTCAGGGTTATTAAGATATATTCTTAGAAGTGGGATCACTGGGTCAAATGGCAGTTCCATATTTAATTTTTTCAGGAAACTCTATACTATTTTCCATAACGGTTGCACCACTCTGTATTCCCATCAGCAGTGTACTAGGGTTCCCTTGTCTCCAAAACTTCCCCAACACTTGTCCTTTGTTGATTTGTTGATCATAGCCATTTTGATAGGTGTAAGGTGATAACTCATTGTCTTTTTAATTTGCATCTCTCTGGTTATCAGTGACTTTGAGTATTTTTTCATATGTCTCTTGGCGATCTGTATATCCTCTTTGGTGAAGTGTATATTTAGGTCCTTTGCCTATATTTTAATTGGATTGTTAGTCTTCCTAGTGTTAAGTTGTATGAATTCCTTTGAAATTTTGGATATTGGGCGGGGAAATCCCTGTCTTGTTCTTGTTCTCAGGGGAAATTATTAGTTTGTACCCATTAAATATGATGTTTGCTGTAGGTTTTTCATATAAGGCCTTTATCATGTTGAGATATGCTCCCTCTATTCCCATTTTGCTGAGAGTTTTTATCACTCTCAACAAACTTGGGTTTTGTTGAATGATTTTTCTGCATCTTTTGATATGATCATGTGATTTTTGTCTTTCAATTTATGTATCTGATGTATCACGTTTATTGATTTCTCAATATTGTACCAGCCTTGCATCCCTGGAATAAATCCTACTTGGTCATGGCATATGATCTTTTTAATATATTGCTGGGTCTCATGTGCTAATATTTTGTTGAGGATTTTAGCCTCTATGTTCATCAGGGATATTGGCCTGTAATTCTCTTGCTTTGTGGTGTCTTTATCTGGTTTTAGAATTATGGTAATACTGGCCTCATAAACAGAGCTTGGAAGTGATCCTTCCTCTTGGATTTTTTGGAATAGTCTGAGGAGTATAGATTTTAGTTCTTCTTTTAATGCTTGGTAGAACTCCCCTGTAAAGCCATCCAGTCCAGGGCTTTTGTTTGATGAAAGATTTTTGATCTCTGTTTCAATTTCATCAGTAGTTATTGGCCTATTCAGGTTTTTTTTATTCTTCTTGGTTGAGTTTTGTGAGCTTGTATTTTTCTAAGAATATGTCCATTTCATCTAGGTTGTCTATTTTTTTGGAATAGAGTAGTTCATAGTATTTTTTCATAATTGTTTGTATTTCTGTGGGATCAGTTGTTACTTCACCTTTTTCATTTCTGATTTTGCTTATTTGGGTCCTCTCTCTTTGCTTCTTGATGACCTGGCTAGAAGTTCATCAATCTTGTTTATCCTTTCAAGGAACCAGCTCTTGGTTTTGTTGATCTTTTGTATTTTTTTTTGTCTCTATGTCATTTATCTCCACTGTGATCATTATTATTTCCTTCCTTCTGCTTATGCTGGGCTTTTCTTGTTGCTCTCTTTCTAACTCTTTGAGTTGTAGGGTTAGAAAATTTATTAACACTGTTTCTTGGGTTTTTTTTTCTGCAGTAGGCCTGTAGAGCTATGAACTTCCCTCACAAGACTGCTTTTACTGTGTCCCATAGATTTTGGATTGTTATATTTTCATTGTCATTTGTTGCCATGATGTTTTTTAGTTCGTCTTTGATCTCTCTGGTAACCCAGTCATTGTTTAATAGCATGCTATTTAGCCTCCAGGTGTTTGATTTTTTTATTGTTTTTATTGTAGTTGATTTCTAGTTTTATGCCACTGTGATCTGAGAAGATGCTTGGTATGATTTCAATCTTCTTGAATTTGAAGAGACTTTGCCTGTGTTCCAATATATGGTCTATCTTTGAAAATGACCCATGTGCACTTGAGAATAATGTATATTCTGTGGCTTTGGGGTGAAATGTTCTGAAGATGTCAATTAATTCCATCTGATCTAGTGAGTCATTTAGGATTGATATTTTTTTGTTGATTTTTTTGTTCAGAGGATTTATCCAGTGGTGTCAGTGGGGTATTAAAGTCCCCTACCATGACTGTATTGCTGTCAATCACTCCCTTGATATCCTCCAGAAGTTTTTTTTATGTATTTGGGTGCTCCTGTTTTGGGTGTGTATATGTTTACCAGAGTTATATCCTCTTGTTGGATTGCTCTCTTTAGTATTATGAATTGGCCTTCCTTATCTCTTGTTACATCCTTCACTTTGAAATCTAATTTTTCAGATATAACTATTGATACCCCAGCTTTTTTTCATTTCATTTGCCTGAAATACCTTTCTCCATCCCTTCACCATCAGTCTGTGTGAGTCCTTTGATCTGAGGTGGGTTTCCTGTAGACAGCAGATAAATGGGTCATGTTTTCTTATCCACTCAGCTACCCTATGTCTTTTGATTGGTGCATTTAACCAATTTACATTGAAATTTATTATTGATAGGTACTTGTTTGTTGCCATTTTTATTTTTTTATGCCTGTGCTCATTCCTCACTTCCTATTTCTTCTTTTTACAGCAGATCCTTTAGCATTTCTTGCATTGCTGGTTTGGTGGTGATAAACTCCCTTAGTCCTTTTTTGTCTGTGAAGCTCCTGATTTGACCCTCAATTTTGATTGATAGCCTGGCTGGGTACAGTATTCTTGGATTCAGACACTTCCTTTGCATGACCTTTTATATTTCATTCCATTCCCTTCTTGCCTGATCTGTTTCTGTTGAGAAATCAGTTGCCAGTCTGATGGGGGAATCTTTTGTAGGTAACTTTCTGTCTCTCTCTGGCCGCTTTTAAGATTCTTACTTTGTCACTGGTTTTTGCCAATTTAATTATAATGTGCCTTGGTGTCAATCTTTTGGGGTCATTTTGTTTGGGACTCTGTGAGCTTCTTGGCCTTGTGTGAGTTTTTTTCTTCCCTATATCAGGGATGTTTTCTGTCATTATTTCTTCAAACAGGTTTTCTATTCCTTGCTCAGTTTCCTCTCCTTCTGACACCCCTATTATGCGGATGTTGTTTTGTTTAGCGTTGTCCCAAAGTTCCCTTAGGCTCTCCTCTTGTTTTTTAAGTTTTTTTTTTTCCTAGATGCTGCTCTTACTGGATATTTTTTCCTACCTTGTCTTGGAGCTCACTGATGCAGTCCTCCACTTCTTCTAGTCTACTGTTGATGCTTTCCATTCAGTTCTTTATTGCAGTGATGTTATTTTTCATTTCTTCTTGGTTCTTCTTCATTTCCTCTTGGTTCTTACACATATTGTTGAATTTGTCTTTCATTCTTTTCAGCGACCTTATGACCATTTCTCAGAATTTTTTCTTTGACATTTTGCTTGCCTCCATTTCATTTATTTCCTTTGCTGGTGATGCCTCATTTTTTTTCATATGTGGGCTGGTTTTTGTCTCCCCATGATCTCTCCTCTCCAGGTGTCTGGTTATGTAGCTCTCTCTCTCCTGCATTGACTTAAAGGCACAAAATACAACACAACAAGGCATAGTGAACATGGCATTGAACACAAATGTATTCATGATACTAATAACCCCAAATAAAGGTGGCCACCAGAGAAAAGAGAATTAGGGGATTTAAAAAAAATAGTGCAAAAATGATATTGAATGAAGGAAAAAAAGTAAGAGAGAAAAGAAAGAGAATAAAAATGAAGGGGGAAAAGTTATTTATATGGGGAGAAAACTCCAAAGAACAACAACTAATCCAAATGAATTGCAAACAACTAACACCCAGATATGAATGCAAACTATAAACAACAACTAATAACAAGCAAGGAGAGGAAAAACCCATGTGCAAAAAAAGAGAAAGCAAAAAAAGAGAAAAAAATCACAAAAACAAACAAACAAAAATCCAATCTATTCAACAATCAAACTAACAGCAACAATAGGATAGAAAGAAGGGCAAAACAAATCAAAATACAACAATAATATAAATAAAACAACAACAAAAAAAGGGGGAAGAGAGAAAAATATTTGGATAGTGAAAAAAGAGAAAAGTGGGTATGGACTTGGAGCAGGGGATCAGAAATTAGATATGTAAGTAGGATGTATTTTTAACAGGGTAAAAAGAAGGAATAGGGAAAATCTGAAGCAGGAATAGGGTAAGAGAAATAAGACAACAAAAGAGGAAAAGTGAGGAAGAAAGTGTTGAAATAAAGGTAAAGTTGAGATAGAGTAAAATGATGCTAAAGGAAAAATGAAAGTAGAATGTAGAACACTAATCCCAAAATAAAATAAATTAAAGAGAAAATAAAATGAAACTTTTAAAAAAGGTAAAATAATAGTAGTAATAATACTGATTAAAAATAAAAATATAATTAAAAAGATAAAATCAGGGATCCAGGGAGAAACGTAAAATCAAGTGAGAAAAAAGGAAAAAAAAATTAGTTTCTTAAGTAAAAGAGAAAAAATAAAAATATGCAGTAGTAAAGTTCATTCACTTCCTCTACTGTTCTTTTTGGCATGCCTGTTTCCTGTCAGGTAGTCAGGACATTATTGAAGTTCCCTGCGTTCCACAGTTCCTCTGTGTCATAAGCCACAATCCAGTTTCAAGCAGGCAGTATTTCTTTGTTTCTCAGCCTGCTTGTGGTTGTATTTACACAATAGTCATTTTGTGATTCAACCCCTGGGTGTCAATGTTTCTGTATTGACATCTGGGGCTATAAGTCCTCTCTACCCAGTATTTAAAATTTTTTTTACCTTCTGCACTTAATACTGGTTTGGGGTTATGGACTGCCCCAGAGCTGTTTTTCTGATCATTTCTCCCTGCTCTGATCCCCAGGCTCCACAAAAACAACTTTCCCCTGCAGTGTCTGAGAACGCGTTTAATTGGGTGATCTTATATACTGGGCTTAGTAATCAAAAGCAAGTATTTCAAGAGAAAACGTCTTTTCCCCCTGGCACAGTGCAACTGGTTTACTGGTAAAGCTTCAGGCTGCCTTTTGTGCCCAGCCCAGCTATGGGTTGATTTCTAGAGTTCCCTTCTGTCAGCAGACCTGTGGACCCCCTTCCACATTCGTGGACTATGCTGGCCCCAACGGCCAAGGATTTTGTGGGGCACAGACTTCCTCTGAACCTCTAGATCCCACTGTGCACGTTTCTCCCTGGATCGCAGACCTCACCTTTTTCTGTGCAAAATCTGACCATTCCATGAGAAGGTGCAGAGCACTGCTGAGATCTGGTGTTTGTGGGTTCACAGCTGGTCCCTGGGTATTGTGGTTGTAGGGTCCTGGGAGGTATCCGATTCTTCCTGGTTGAAGGTAAGGCTAGGCTTCTGATCACAGCCACTCTCCTCTTTAAGATGACGCACTCTCTGAGGCAGAGCCAGTCACTCTGGGAGAGATTTCAGCAGCAGTGGAGGCTGCCCGGTCAGGGGAGCCTGGTCTGGCAGTCCCAAACAGTCCCTTGGAATATAGCTGTCCCTCACAAATAGATACTCCCTGTATGTTCACACACTCTCTTTTCATTCTCTCACTCACACACTATCTTGCAGCCTGCCTTCCTGTCGGCAGCCATCTTCGATCTCATAAGAGTTTTGTGTTGCTGTTTTTTTAAAAAACATGGTGGGGCAATTGCTTCTGCCTGGAGGCTAATTGTTATTTTCAGTCTCTTATTGGGCCTCAGAAACCCTGCACTGTGGGGCAAGGTGTTTTCCAAAGGTGGGTCAACTGTATTCCCCCCAGGCAAGGTTGCCTGTATAGCTAATGCCTGCATGAGAAAGATGATCTCTGCATAGTGAATGACTCGGTAGAGGAAACCAGGGTATCTGCCTTCTGAGCTCTAACCCCTAAGCCCCCACTCTTGGTTTCTGCTCACACAGCTCCAGTCCACTCTGCCCTCCTTCTGCCTGAGCATGAGTTGAGTGGCTCCTGAGGGAATTTTGTGCATTGGCCCTTTAAGAGGGTGCCTGAATCTCCAGCTATCTCTCGTTGACAGACAGCAACCCCACTGCTTTTCACAGCCAGATGTTTTGTGGGTTCCATTCTCAATTCTGGTGCTCTCTGCTGGGGGTGGAGGGCTCTTGGTGATTAGATCCCAGAGTTCTCAGTGGAAACCCCTCATAGCTGAGATATCTCTCTGGAACTTCAGGTGCTGTCTGTGGGAGCCTGGCCAGCCCTTTCACACCTTCACCCCTCCTACCAGTCTATGTGGTCTCCACTTTCTGTCCTCGGTTATCAGGGTTCTCTCCAGTAAGTCTTCCTTTGATCATTCAGGAAGTTTTTCTGTATTTTGTTGTAATTCCAGTTTGGTCCTGGAAAGCATGTCCAAGCAGCATCCACTTACTCCCCCACCATTTTTAATCTTCTCAGCTGAGTTTTGTGCTCTGAGGGATCTGGCTTTGGATCCCATTCTTCAGTTATGTCTGCCAATTCAGAGCTTCCATTTAAGTACTTAGGTTCTAACCACTGTCAGGAACTTTTCTTTGTCTTTCAGCAACCTACTTGAAGCTCAAATTAATACACTGTTTGTGTCTGTCTCCACAGGACTTTGCTGCAAGCAGGAGGGGCCAATCTCCCCTCTAAAGCAGGTTTGTTAGCAGCATGAGGCCCAGGGCTGGGTCAGCAAACTTACCCTGGTTCCCCAGGCTGTTCCTCTTCCTGTCTTTGTCTGCTAGGCAGCTGTCAATCTTAATCACTCAAAAGTCTATTTCTGAAAGAGCTTAAGGTGGTAGAGGTGCTGTTTAGCTTTTAGGGGATGTAGTGTGTGTGTTTCCCTGTCCCAGATCTACTCCTCTGCGAGTGGCCCAAAATATTACTCTGCCCTCAGCTGGACAGAGATCCTTTTATGGAGATCAGTGCGGTCTGCTTGAAATATGGAGTTTCTATCAGCTCTCCTTTGTGGGGAAAGTACCAGTATGATTCCTAGGACAGTGGAGTAGACAGTCCCTTCCTCACTGAGGCTGCTAAGACTTTTCAAACCTCTAGGCTTGGCTTCTCTTGTTTCCTCTGAAAAGTTAAAAATTTAGGGTGTGGCATTTAGATCTCCCAAGGGTGGAGCTGGCTGTATCACCTACAGGAAGGTTTTTTTTTTTTTCTTGCCCTGTGGCTACTGGGAGAAGCTAGCTATTCTCAGAGAAAAATGGCAGTTTCAGTTTGGCAGGGGGGTGGGGGGGGAGGGGGGTGGAGGGAGGGGGATGGGGGGGCTATGACCAAATACTTATGGCTGCTGCTCTTCCATGTATTCCCCCAATGCTTGCCACCCCTCCTCTCCTTAGGCATCTCCAGTGGAGTCCATGCCTCCCTTCCTGCACCAAATCCTTGGATGAGTAGCTGCAAATGAAAATTTCTGTGCTCTGGGTTTTAAACAAATAAATAAACAAAAAAAAGAAAGAAAACTGAAACTGTGCTTTGTCTATGACTGGCTGTGGTCTACTGGCTCCAGACTCCTTCTGGGCCAGAAGCCCTGCCACCTTTAATGGCTGGATATTACATGGGCAATGGGTCTTGGCTCTCGTGCTCAAGGCTATGGAGCCCAGCCTGGGTTCCAGGCCTCTATCTTCTGAGGGAATAGACCCTCCTGTGGCTAGGGTCTCCCTCCTCACTCGTGGCCTGCAAACATGCCACCACTGTAAGCTGGGTCAGCTCCTCTAGTGACCTAGTCCTTCCTATAGGTGTCCAGGTGTTTTCTTCCTTCCTTGATATAAGCCTCCTCAGCTGGACCTCATAGATTTAGAATACTATGCCATACACCTGAAACTAGTACAATATAATATTGAATGTAAACTGTAATTGAAAATCATTTAAACATTTTTTAAATTAATAAAAATCCAGAATATATAATAAAGTAATTTTATTCCAAAGAATATTAAAGAAATAGCATGCTGAGATCTCTACTAGCATGTCACTATCATGGGTTGTTTGGGTTTGCACTTTAATAAGTGTGCTGTATATCTCACATTCCTCAAGGGTTCTCAGAAGCACTAAATAACTCCAATTTAGTTGTATTTCCAGTCTGGTCCTGGACAGAGGTGCATGACAGGTCTGCCTATTCAGCCATCATTTTTTCTCTCTTTTTCCAAAGACAGATTTATGTCATATTATAGTTATTGCAGATATATTAAAATTTCATTCATTCTTATTAAAATTTTGAAATTTTGGTAGTTATTGAACCTGCCCTTAGATCTTGTTATTTACTGCATTAATAAGCACATATGTTACTCAGTAATAAATTTGCTTTTTAACTATACTTTTGCTATGTATTTCTGAATAAGTCACTTAGTTTGTTTTCTTTTTAAAAATGTTATGTATTTTTAAATATTCTGAGAAGAGATCTAGAGGTTTCACCAGACTACCAAAGGGGTTCATGATACAAATGCAATTAAGAACCTCTGGACTAGGAAGCTAGGGGAGAGTAACAATATAATTTACATTTTAAAGTATCACTCTGTGTATTTTTTTAAAAAAAAATACATTATTGATGGGGGGATAGATTAATTAGGAGTTTATTTTAGTCATCCAAGGTGGAGATTATGATGGCTCAGGCCAGAGTTGTAGCAGAATAAGAGGTGAAAGTATTGTGATTCTTTTTTTATATATTGTATTACAGAGAGGAAGAGAGAGGGATAGAGAGTTAGAAACATTGATGAGAGAGAAACATCGATCAGCTGCCTCTTGCACACCCCCTACTGGGGATGTATCTGAAACCAAGGTACATGCCCTTGACCGGAATTGAATCTGGGACCCTTCAGTCCGCAGGCCGACGCTCTATCCACTGAGCCAATCCGGTTAGGGCAGTAGTGTGATTCTTGTTGTATTTTGAAGATAGAGCCAATGGACTTAGTTTATGGATGGGATTTGATGTATGGGATGTATCAAGAATCTCTCTAAAATATTTTTGCAAACTTTACATTTTCTTACGTGTTTGAATTATAAAAACAAAGTTAGAAATTCTCACAGGTAACTCCATGCCACATACTGCCCCCAGAAACAATGAAATAGAATACCAAAAGGTAAAGAAGATGATGGCAGAGGGGAACACATAATTATCTCAAAGTAGTATCCAGTCATGCCTGTTTTGACATTTTATTACCTTCAAGAATTTTATTCAAAGTTAAAGAACCATAACCTAGTGCAACAATAAAAATAATTTACATACTCCTCAGAGAGAGAGATAGATGATATAGATATAGATATAACAATGATTCATTCTTTTTTTATTTCTACCATCATTTTCTAGGTTTAGTTTCATTAACAATATTACATTTTTGAAAGATAACCTCCAAATGGGAGAAATTGCGTTAGAGCTGCCCGGGGATGTTTACTGTTAGATTTGGGATGCACTTATCTGACTGTGGTTCCCACAGAGGGCAATCAAGATTGACTTCTGGTTGAATGTTTGCTGACACCCTGCTACCTGGGATATTATATGTTTATTCTAATTCCTCCAGTCATCTTACAACTTGCTAGTAGAAAACAAATGTGAGTTTATAAGTGATCAGTGTCAAGAGTTTAGTCAGTGTAACTGGCCTTAAATATATAATTCCCACTCTTTCATTCTATATTACAGGCATCAATAGATAGCCTGGGGAACTGACTTAACTTCAGGTATAGGTGGGTTCTTATCTCTTTTTGAATTATTTCCATATAAATGAGCAACATCTAAAATAGAGTTACTCCACCACCATCACTATGAAGCCCAAATCCGTGTATTTATGGAAGGGGTAATAGAACTTGCCATTCTTCTACTGAAACTCTCATAGTGCTTAATGGCTGCACTATCTACTAGCATATCACTATTATGGATTGTTTGGGTTTGCATGTTAATGAGTATGCTGTATATATCATCTTCCTCAATGGTTCTCAAAAGCACTAAATAACTCTAAAGCATATATATCTGAAATCTAACTTACTCCCTGCCCACCCCACTCATTAAAAGAAAGTTGCCAAGTCTTCCAGTATTCCCCAGTTTAGGAACTAGATTTTTACTTTCAAAATTTGAAACTTTACCTCCTATATATAGCTCTGAAGTGTGAGCTTCCCTCCACCACTGCCAAAACTATGATTAAAACTGCCATCATCATTAGAGGTCCATGGTGGCAGTATAGAAAGATCCTGAACTCACGTCCTTCCACAAACACGTCAAAGCTACACCAATAGATAGAGAAACTTCTTCTGAACACATTCTGCACAGCAAATGAGAGAGAGGCCACACAGAAACAAGTATGGGAGTAGAGATGAGAGAGAGAGAGAGAGAGAGAGAGAGAGAGAGAGAGAGAGAGAGAGAGAGATGAAAATCCCACCCTCAATGCACTGACTTGCAATAAGACCAGCACTGAGGGATCACTCCTGATCTGGGTCACAGAAAAACACACACACAAAATAACCCACAAAAAAACCAAACAATATGGGAAGGAAATCCATTTACTAACCCTAGATCATCTAACAAATGGGAGGAGAACTGCAGGAAACCTCTCTGGCGTATGAGGCACTAAAGAGTGCCATTTGTCGTGATCCCCTTCCATCTTGATTCCACATGCAGGAACTCCATCAAGGTACAAACTCATAAATATAGAGAACAAACTGATGCTTGTCAGAGGGCAGAGGTTAGGGAAATAGATAGAAAGGGGAAGGGTATTACTAGTAGGAAGTACAATCTTCCAGTTATAAGATTAGTAATAGGGATGTATTATATCATACCTATATCATATCATAGGGAATATAATCAATATTATTATCAGTATGTACAATGACAGATGGTTAGTAGAATCAATGTGGGGATTACTTTGTAAGTTAAGTGTTGAATTACTATTTTGTACACCTGAAACTAATGCAATATTATTCATCAAATATAATTTAAAAAGAAAAATATGCCGTCATCTCTTACACGGACTACCCCAGTAATATCTTAATTTGTCTTTCTGCTTTGATTCTGTTACTCTCCCCTCAATTCTCTACACATAAGCTATAGTGATATGTCTAAAAAATATATTGTCACTTCACCAATTCTTGCTTAAAACCAATTAAAGGACTCTTTATACCTGTGTGAACTGATCCATGTTTCCCTCTATTACCTCATCTCCCATGTCTTCTTTGCAATCTCTTCACTCCCTTCACACAAGATATTAATTCCTAAAAAATGTCATATTTCCTCCTCCTACAAACTCTTACTCTCCATATATTAATAACCTTACCTCTTTAACATTATTAACCTTTTATCTTCAACTCTTTAACACCTATTCATCCCTCAGATCCCATCTCAAACAAGACATCCTTTATACTCAAATCCAGGTCAAAACCCACTCATATACTTTTATTACAATACGAACCTCCTGCCACTGGAATTTTACAGTGACTTGTGTGATTCTTTGATTAATGTATGTTTCATAGCCAATAACAATAACATTTCTGTTTTATGAATGAACTATGGTAACTATTTTTGTAAGCACAGTCCTTGCATATAGTAAGTGCTTGATAAATATTTATTCAATAAGTGAATCAATCGTTTAGTCTTTATTTTTATAATTCTGTGCATTATCTAGCACATTGGTGAAAATCTAATAAGAGTATAATCAATATTTTTGGGACAATGGCTTTATATTGGACCCTGCATTAAACTAAAAAAAAAAGTTCAAAATTTCCATATTTTCTTTTCAACCAGAAACAAAATTTGAAGATTTAAACTTAAAACTTGCAATGCAGAAAACTAAAATAATACAGTGTTCAGGCTCTTAAAAATATGGAAGTGATGAAACTTTAGATGAATGAAAATATAAAATCAAATGCAGTAAATATTATTTTACTCAAAGAAATTGAAAAGTATAAACTTTTTTTTCCCATTTTTTATTGTTTAAAGGATTACAAATAGTAGAACACATGTCTCCTTTTTTCTCTATTGACCTCTCCCTGATCTCCCCCACCAACATGGCACATGCCCTCACCCTCCTAGTGTCTATGTCCCTTGGTTATGCTTATATGTATGCATACAAGTCATTTGGTTGATCTCTTAAACCCTCCCAATCCTCTCCCATCTTCCCACTGAAGTTTGACAATCTGTTCCATGCTTCTTTGTCTCTGTATCTATTTTTGTTCATCAGTTTATGATGTTCATTGTATTGCACGAATGGTGTGCTGTTTATCTTCCTCTGACTGGCTTATTTCACTTAGCATAATGCTCTCCAGATCCATCCATGCCGTTGCAAATGGTAAGAATCCCTTCTTTTTTACAGCAGCATAGGATTTCATTGTGTAGATGTACCATCGTTTTTTAATCCACTCATCTGCTGATGGGAACTTAGGCTGTTTCCAAATCTTAGCTATTGTAAATCGTGCTGCTATGAACAAAGGGATGCATATATCCTTTCTGATTGGTGTTTCTGTTTTCTTGGGATATAGTCTTAAAAGTAGGATTAATGGGTCAAATGGGAGTTCCATTTTTTTTGTTTTTCTTGTTTGAGGAAATGCCATACTGTTTTCCACAGTGGCTGCACCAGTCTGCATTCCCACCAGCAGTGCAAGAAGGTCCCCTTTTCTCTGCATCTTATCCAGCACTTGTCGTTTGTCATTTGTTGATTTGTTGATGATAGCCATTCTGACAAGGGTGAGATGGTAGCTCATTGTCATTTTGATTTGCATTTCTCAAATGATTAGTGACTTTGAGCATGTTATCATATGTCTCTCAGCCTCTACACCAATAATGAACTCACAGAAAGAGAAACTAAACACACACACACACACACACACACACACACACACACCAAACAAACAAAAAAACGCAATGCCATTTCCCATTGCAACAAAAAATTAAGATACCTAGGAATAAACTTAACTAAGGAGGTAAAAGACCTGTACTCGGAAAACTACAGGACGTTGAAGAAAGAGATAGAGGAAGACATAAACAAACAGAAGAATATACCGTGTTCATGGATTGGTAGAATCAACATCATTAAAATGTCCATACTACCCAAAGCAATCCATAGATTCAATGCAATCCCCATTAGAATACCAACTGCGCCGAAACCGGTTTGGCTCAGTGGATAGAGCGTCGGCTTGCGGACTGAAAGGTCCCAGGTTCGATTCCGGTCAAGGGCATGTACCTGGGTTGCGGGCACATCCCCCAGTGGGAGATGTGCAGGAGGCAGCTGATCGATGTTCCTCTCTCATCGATGTTTCTAACTCTCTATCTCTCTCCCTTCCTCTCTGTGAAAAATCAATAAAATATATTAAAAAAAAAAAAAAAGAATACCAATTGCATTTTTCAAAGACCTAGAACAAACTCTCCAAAAAATCATTTGGAATAAAAAAAAGACCCTGAATAACTGCAGCAATATTGAGAAAGAAGAACAGTGTTGGAGTGATCACAATACCAGATATCAAGCTATATTACAAAGCCACTGTTCTCAAAACTGCCTGGTACTGGCACAAGAACAGACATATAGACCAATGGAACAGAACAGAGAATCCAGAAATCTACCCAAGCCACAATACTCAATATATTTTTGATATGTCTCCTTAAGTAAGGACAAATAAAGCAACATTATATTAATGGAAATTATTTGTACTAAAGAGCTTTGGCTCAGTGAAGAAAACCACACACAAAAAATCACACACAAAAAAAGGACAACCTATTGAATGGGAGAATGTATCAGCAACTCGGACATTTGATAAAGGGTTAATATACAAAATATTTAAAGAAGGTACATGACTTAGTATATTTTGCAAAAAAAAAACAAAAACAAAAAAACAACATACAGATGACAAATGAGCACATGAAAAGATGCTCAATACCACATATCATCAGATAAATGAAAAACAAAACCCCAATGAGATAAAACCTCATACCTGTCAGAAAGGCTATTATCAAAAAGAAAAAAATAACACGTGTTGATAAGAATATGGAGAAAAAAACCCTAGTACACTGTTGATAGGAATATAAAATGGTGCTGACACTATAGAAAACAGCATGAAATTTTCTCCAATATTTAAAAATAGAATTACCATATGATTCAGCAATTTTATATCCAGGTATTTACCCAATTAAAACAAAAACACTAATTGGAAGAGATATATGCACCACTGTATTCATTATAGCATTATCTACAATAGATAATATATAAAAGTAATCTAAGTGTCCATTGATAGATGAATGGATAAAGAAAATATTTTGCCGTTTGGGATGACATGTATGACTGAGAGGGTATTATGCTAAGTGAAATAAGTCAGACATAGAAATATGATATAATTTTATTTATATGTGGAATTAATAAAAAAGGAAACAAAACAAAAATAGACCCACAGTTACAAAAAAATAATTGGTGGATACCAAAGGGCAAAACAAATGGGGATTGAGTGAAATAAGTGGAGGGATTAAGAGGTACACACTTCCAGTTATAAAATAAACTAGAGGCCCGATGCACGAAATTCTTTCATGGGTAGTGTCCCTAGGCCTGGCAGGCGATCAGGGCCTATTAGGGCCTTCCAACTGCTGGCCAAGGCCTTCCTTTGTTCCACACCACCCTCTGGTGGTCAGCACACATCATAGTGAGTGATCAAACTTCTGGTCTCCCAGTTGAACTCCGAGGGGACAATTTGCATATTAGGCAAATATATATATATATATATGAGGTCTTGTGCACAAAAATTTGTTCACTCGGGGGGGTGGTCCCTCAGCCCGGCCTGTGCCCTCTCTCAGTTCTGGAACCGCTTGGGGGATGACCACCTGCTGGCTTAGGCCTGTTCCCCAGGGGATTGGGCTGAAGCTGGCAATCAGACATCACTCTGGCAGCCCAGGAGCCCTTGGGGGATGTCCACTTGCCAGCAGGGAGCAAACCTAAGCTGCAGTCGGACATCCTTAGCGCTGCTGAGGAGGTAGGAGAGGCTCCCACCACCACTGCTATACTGGCAGCCATCAGCCTGGCTTGTGGCTGAGCAGAGTTCCCCCATGTGGGAGCTCACTGACCACCAGAGGGCAGTTCCTGCATTGAGCATCTGCCCCCTGGTGGTCAGTGTGTGTCATAGTGAACAGTCATTCCCAGTCTTTCTGCTGATAGGGTCAGTTTGCATATTACCCTTTTACTATATAAGATAGAGCCCTGGTGCATGGGTGGGGGCAAGCTGGTTTTCCCTGAAGGGTTTCCCAGATCAGGGTGGTGTCCCGCTTGGGTGCCTGGCCAGTCTGGGTGAGGGGCTGATGGCTGTTTTCAGCTGGTCACACCCCCTTCAGGGTGGGGGTCCCCACTGGGGTGCCTGGCCAGCCTGGGTGAGGGGATGATGGCTTTTTTCAGGCTGGCCACACCCCCTTTAGGGTGGGGGTCCCCACTGGGGTGCCTGGCCAGTCTGGGTGAGGGGCTGAGGGCCATTTTCAGGCTGGCTGGTGACTGAAGCTCCCAGCCTCTCCTTTTTTTCTTTTTTGTTTTATTCTGAGATTTATTTACCTTCTATAATTGAAACTTTGTTGCCATCTTTGGAGCTGAGAGCCGCTCCTGCTCGCTCAAGCTCTGTGGCCATGGCCTGCTGTAAGCAGGTATCTGGGGTTTGTTTAGCTTCTATAATTGAAACTTTGTTGCTTTTGGAGCTCAGAGCTGGTCTGCAGCAGGCAGGGAACCTTGGCTTCCTCCATCACTGGAACAAGCAAGCCTCCTGCTCACTTCAGCTGCATGGCTGCCGGCCGCCATCTTGTTTGGGTTAATTTGCATATCGTGCTGATTAGCCAATGGGAGGCATAGCAAAGGTATGGTCAATTACCATGTTTGTCTATTATTAGATAGGATATATATAGAGAGAGACTAGGGGCCCAGTGAACAAATTTGTGCACCTTAAAAGGAACTGTGGGCCATGAGGCTATGGTGGACACAGAGATGGGTCCTGGCCCAGTCTCCACACCCTCACCTGGCCCCTTCTGCCACGGTCTTCCTATCCCCTGTCTGCCGGCAGCCCCACTCCCGCTGCTGCCACTCCCATGCACTGACGTCACCTGCCCCGCTTTCACCCGCTGATGGAGTGGAGCGATTGGGGTCAGTGCCAGAAGCGAGTGCGAGCTGGGCCAGCACTGTCAGGGGTAACAAATGGCAGCTGCTGCCTCGATTGTCCCTCAGGAACAGGGGGAGGTGGAGAAGCCCTCAGGGGTGATCATGGATGGCAGCCACTGCTTGCACCCACTAACAGTGCCAAGTGAATGGGACCAGAGCAGGGCACTGGCAGTGGGTGCTAGTGGCAGCTTCGATGCCAGCAGCAGGTGCAAGTAGGGTCATTGCCGGCACCGGGTGTGAGAGGCTGCTGCTGGCCATAATTGCCCCTCAGGAGTAGGGGGACGTGGAGAATCCCTGAGGGGAGATTGGGGCTGGCAGCCACCACTCGCACCTGCTAACAGCACAGAGCAATCAGGGCCAGTGCCAGGCACCAGCAGCGGGTGTGAGCAGTGGCTCTAGCTCCAGCAGCGAGTGTGAGCGGGGCCAATGCTGGCAGCAGGTACGAGTCCTGGACAGGACTGTGGCACACGGGAGCAAAGTATTTTCAGTAACCACCAGAGGCTCTCCCCGATGACAGCAATCAGTGCCCCACCTTGGTCTGGTGCCCCCACTCACCTGCTCCACCATCCTGCCATGGCCAACGCCCACCATGTTATGTGCATGCTCCCTTGTGGTCAGCACATATCATAGTGACTGGTTGTTTGGTTGTTCCACTGTTTGGTCTATTTGCATATTAGGGTTTAATATATATAGATGAGTCAGGAGAATGCAATGTACAGTATATTGTACACAGTCAATAACTTTGCAATAACATTATAAGGCAGTGATGGCGAACCTATGACACATGTGTCAGAGGTGACACGCGAACTCATTTTTTTGGTTGATTTTTCTTTGTTAAATGGCATTTAAATATATAAAATAAATATCAAAAATATAAATCTTTGTTTTACTATGGTTGCAAATATCAAAAAATTTGTATATGTGACACGGCTCCAAAGTTAAGTTAGGGTTTTTCAAAATGCTGACACGCTGAGCTCAAAAGGTTCGCCATCACTGTTATAAGGTGACAGGTGGTAACTACAGTTATCACATCCATATCAAATACTAGAGGCCCAGTGCATGAATTTGTGCACCAGTGGGGTCCCTCAGCCTGGCCTGTGGTATCAGGCTGAAACTGGCTCTCTGACATTCCCCAAGGGGTCCTGGATTGCGAGAGGGCATAGACCAGTCCAAGGGACCCCACCAGTGCACAATCGGGGGCAGGGAGCTACACATGCGGTTGACCAGCTGGGGATGGACAGTGGGAGGGCTCCAGAGTGTGTATGGCCCATCTTGCTCAGTCTTGATCTGCTGGACCCCAGCAGGAAACTAACCTACCTGTCAGAGCATCTGCCCCCTGGTGATCAGTTCATGCCATAGTGAGTGGTTGAGCGGCCTTAGCATATCATTAGCATATTACACTTTGATTGGTTGAACAGCTGACCAGATGACCAGACACTTAGCATATTAGGCTTTTATTCTATAGGATTGTATATCAGTGTGAAATCACTATAATGCAAACCTAAAACTAACAAGATATTGCATCTCAATTACATGCCAATGGAGATAAACAGAATACAATTGGTGTGAATTTGCACAAATTCATATTTTCATTTGGCAGAAAGTTTGGAAAACTTCAAAATTTTTGTTCTGCAGATGGGTATTACATTGCAAATTGCCAAACCCTAATGGCCAGGCATTGTATGAAAACTTTGACTATCTATCCTGGTTTTTGAATAGTGATAAAATGTCTTCCTTTATTTGCTACTCACTCTACAGTGAATCAAATTCAATATGCTTATATTTAATTATTATTTCCAAAGTTATTAATAGATAATGTAAATTGTATCAACTGAGCCATAAATATGATAAAAAATTGTAAAGGGAAGATCAATGTTTAGTTAGGACAAATTAAAAAAAGAAGACAATCAAAGAGTATATTTCATTTGATGTTCACTTAATAAACAACACTGTGTAGAAGCATTGATATGAACAGACTTTTTTTTTGGTTAATCCTTACTGAGGATATTTTTTATCCATTAATTTTTAGAGAGAGTGGAAAGGAGGGAGGGAGGGTTGAAGGGGGGGAGAAGAGAGAAACATCAATGTGAAAGAGACACATTGATTGGCTGCCTCCCACACATGCTCCAATGGGGACAGGGGATCAAAACTGCAACCCAGGAGACAAGATGGCGGTAGAATAGGCGGACGTGTCCCAAGGCTTCTCCCGGAGCAAATAGAATGAGCAGCTGAAACGAATAACATCCACCCTGAATTGGCAAAGGAGACTCAGCTGGTGAGATAGTTTGCAGCTGGGAAGGGCAGAGTTGCTCTGGAAAGGTAAAAACCAGAGATCTGGGCAGGAAAGTTTGCCAGATCTATGAGCCCAGAGGGTCAGAGGGAAACTGTGCGGCACCCAGCTGTGTCCATGGGACAGGCACAGCCTCTGACTGTGGAAAGGAGATCCACAGGACTGTTGGTGCCAGGGATTCAAGATCTGGGATCCATAATCACAGAAGACTGATCCCAGAGTGGGCAGCCTGAAGGGCTGACCAGACCACGCAGTGCCGAGAGGCGTTCACAGAGACTCAGTCTTTCCCGTTTCTGTGGCCTGAGGGTTGTTTTGTTTTTTCACTGAACCCTGTTCATAGGACATTTCAGATACAGACACTCACCCATGCTGAGGTGTGGGAGAAGGTGTGGACAAGTGGAATCTGGGGAGAGGCTGAGGATAGGAGGGCGTCCAGGAGAGGTGGCAGCAAGTTGAGCGCTGAGTCACACCTGAGCCCAAGACCTGGGCAGCCATTTTCTCCTGAAGATATAGCCTCTCCCTCCAGTCTCCAGGCAACAAATACAGCCACACCCAGATTCCACCCTGAATGGTACAAAGGATTAAAAAAATCTGAATAGTCCCTGGGAGTCCACAGGGTCTGGCCTATAGAGAGGCCTTCAGTCTCAGCAACAGAAAAATAAAAAAAAATCTCAGACACTCCAGAAGACTGGGTCTTAAGCCAGCCAAAGGAATGAGATTTCAATTTTTCATTTTTATTATTATTATTATTTTGTTAGCTCTTTTTTTCTTTTTTTTTCTTTGTTTTCCTTTTTTGTTTGTTGTTTTATTTTCTATTTCTTTTCACATTATTTTTCCATCATTCTATTTTATTTTATTTTTACTTGCTATTTTCTATTTTTATACCACTTTTAAATCAAATTTTTTGTAAATATATTATTTTGTTCTCCTTTTTCTTCTTATCCACTCATCCCTTTTCTACTTCCTCTATACTGAATTGAGGTCCTTCCCATATTTATCCAATTCTTAACCTTATTTTCTGTATATCAGCTCAGCCTCTACAGATTCTGCCCCCACCCCCTTTACTGGGTGTTTGGTGTTTGTATTTGTTTGGTTTATCTATTGGTTCTGTGGTTTTTTCTCCCCATATGTGTGTGTGTATATATATATATATATATATATATATATATATTCGCTTTTTTTTCTCTCCTATCTTTTTTTTTCACTCTTAGATATCATTTGTGCTCTCTTTTCTCTCCCCTAATTCTCTTTGCTCAGGTGGTCACTTGTATTGGGGTTATCCGTGTCATGAGTACATTCATGCTTTGTTCCCTTTGGGTCATGTCTTGTCGAAGTGAATTTTATCCTATCTGACTAATGTGCTAGAGAGCAAGCCACATAAACACACACCTGGAGAGGAAACTCCATCCACGAACGGGTCAATTACACCCTAGACCAGAGGTTCTCAAACTTCTGGCCCTTTAAATACAGTTCCTCATGTTGTGACCCAACCATAAAATTATTTTCGTTGCTACTTCATAACTGTAATGTTGCTACTGTTATGAATCGTAATGTAAATATCTGATATGCATGATGGTCTTAGGCAACCCTGTGAAAGGGTCGCTCAACAGCCAAAGGAGTTGCGACCCACAGGTTGAGAACCACTGCCCTAGACCCAGCTACAGAGGCAGGAAGAAGGCGACAGTGTGGGAACATAACAAGAGTGTGTGGTTGTCGTGGTGTGTGTGTGTGTGTGTGTGTGTGTGAATGAGGCACAGTTAGACCCCACAGGACCTTCAGGGGCAGGCTAACCAGGCTAGCCTAACTAGGCATCCTCTGCTACCATTGCAAACAGGACCAGGAGGCCAGCTCTTCTTCAGAGGCCTTGCCTTTTCAAAGGGGAGAGCTGATGCAACTGAGAGCCCAGCCTCACCTCCACCCAGGGTGCCCTCAGGTAATACCTGGGACTCCACAGCCACCCCTGCCAGGGACCTGATACCTCAGCTGTGGTCCCACGGTCACCTAGTCTCCAGCCACCCCGGGCGCAGGTTCCTGTGAGTTCTAAAGCATGCTCCCCTCTGACCGGCCCAACGCTTTAGTTCAGGGCACTGCAACCACGCGAGCAGCAGACACGTGAGCAGGCTGTTCCTGTCCAAGGAACACCAGCACCGCAAGCAACCCACCCCAGGCCTAAGAACAGCAGCCTCATGTGGCCTGCCCCTGTCCGAAGAGCAGGAGCTGTGTGAGCAGCCCGCTCCACTGTCCAAGGAGCAGCAACCACGCGAGCAGCCCTCCCCGACTGAGAAGCAGCAGCTGCATGAGCAGTCTGCCCATGGCTGAGGAGCGGCAGCCCCACTCAGCCCCTCCCCATCCGAGGAGCAGCAGCTGTGCACAGCCCGCACCCTGCACCAGTCCGAGGAGCAGCAGCTGCGCAAGCAACCGGACCTCGTTCAAGCAGCAGCAGCCGCAGGAGCAGCCTGCCCCAATCCAAGGAGCAGCAGCTGTGTGAGCAGCCAGCCTCCATCCGAGGAGCAGCAGCTCCATGAGCAGCCCATCCCCATTCAGGGAGCAGCAGCAACCTGTCCCAGTCCGAGGAGCAGAGCCACACACCCCCTGCACCTGTACAACGAGTAGCAGCCAGGTGAGTGGTCCGCCCCCGTCCGAGGAGGAGCAGCCACGCGTGCAGCTCACTCCCGTTCAAAGACCAGCAGCCCTGCAAGCAGCCCATCTCCCATCCAAGGATCAGCAGCCACATGAGCAGTCTGCCCCAGTCCAAGGAGTAGCAGCTAAACTTAAAACCATTTCCCCTAAGAACAGGAACAAGACAGGGATGCCCACTCTCACGACTCCTGTTCAACATAGTCCTGGAAGTACTAGCAATTGCAATCAGACAAGAAGAAGAAATAAAAGGCATCCAAACTGGAAAAGAAGAAGTAAAACTGTCCTTATTCGCAGATGACATGATACTGTTCATAAAAAAACCTAGCCAAAGCCGGTTTGGCTCAGCAGATAGAGCATCGGCCTGCGGACTGAAAGGTACCAGGTTCGATTCCGGTCAAGGGCATGTACCTGGGTTGCAGGCACTTCCCCAGTGGGGGATGTGCAGGAGGCAGCTGATCGATGTTTCTCTCTCATCGATGTTTCTAACTCTCTATCTCTCTCCCTACCTCTCTGTAAAAAATCAATGAAATATATTTAAAAAAAAAACCTAAAGACTCCATCAAAAAATTATGAGGCTTAATAAATGAATTTGGCAATGTAGTAGGATACAAAATTAACGCCAAAAATCTATGGCATTTCTGTACACCAATAATGAACTTACAGAGAGACTAAAAAAGCAATCCCATTTACCATAGCACCAAAAAACTTAAGATACTTAGGAATAAACTTAACTAAGGAGGTAAAAGATCTATATGCGGAAGACTATAGGACACTGAAAAAAGAGATAGAGGAAGACATAAACAGATGGAAGAACATACTGTGTTCATGGATTGGTAGAATCGACATCATCAAAATGTCCACACTACCCAAAGCAATCTATAGATTCAATGCATTTCCCATTAAAATACCAACGGCATATTTCACAGACCTAGAATAAACTTTCCAAAAATTCATCTGGAACAAAAAAAGACCCGAAATATCTGCAGCAATCCTGAGAAAGAGAACAAAGTAGGTGGGAATCTCAATACCAGATATCAAGCTGTATTACAGAGCCACTGTTCTCAAAACTGCCTGGTAATGGCACAAGAACAGACATATAGACCAATGGAATAGAACAGAGAACCCAGAAATCGACCCAAACCACTATGCTCAATTAATATTCGACAAAGGAGGCATGAACATACAATGGAGTCAAGATAGCCTCTTCAATAAATGGTGTTGGGAAAATTGGACAGATACATGCAAAAAAAAAATGGAACTAGACCCCCAACTTACACCATTCACAAAAATAAATTCAAAATGGATAAAGGACTTAAACATAAGACGAGAAACCATAAAAATACTAGAAGAATCCACAGTTAGCAAAATAGCAGACATATGCCGAAGCAATTTCTTCACCGATACTGCTCCTAGGGCAATGGAAACTAAGGAGGAAATAAACAAATGGGACTACATCAAAATAAAAAGCTTCTGCATAGCAAAAGAAACCATCAACAAAACAACAAGAAAACCCACTGCATGGGAGAACATATTTGCCAATGTTATCACCGATAAGGGTTTAATCTCAAACATTAACAGGGAACTCATACAACTAAACAAAAGAAAGATAAACAACCCAATTAAAAAATGGGCAACACACACCCTAACTGGTTTGGCTCAGTGGATAGAGTGTCAGCCTGCAGACAGAAGGGTTCCAGGTTCGATTCTGTTCAAGGGCATGTACCTTGGTTGCGGGCACATCCCCAGTAGGGGGTGTGCAAGAGGCAGCTGATTGATGTTTCTCTCTCATCAATGTTTCTAACTCTCTATCCCTCTCCCTTCCTGTCTTTAAAAAATCAATAAAATATATTTTTTTAAAAAAATGGTCAACAGACCTAAATAGAAACTTTTCAAAAGAAGACAGAAGGAAGGCCAAGAGACATATGAAAACATGCTCAAAGTCACTAATCATCTGAGATATGCAAATCAAAATGACAATGTGGTACCATCTCTCTCCTGTCAGAATGGCTATCATCAACAAATCAACAAATGACAAATGCTGGAGAGGATGTTGAGAAAGGGGAACCCTCATGCACTGCTGGTGGGAATGCAGACTGGTGCAGCCACTGTGGAGAACAGTATGGAGTTTCCTCAAAAAACTAAAAATGGAACTCCCATTTGACCCAGTGATCCCACTTCTAGGAATATATCCCAAGAAACTAGAAACACCAATCAGAAAGGATATATGTACCTCTATGTTCATAGCAGCACAATTCATCATAGCTAAGATTTGGAAACAGCCGAAGTGCCCATCAGTAGATGAGTGGATGAAAAAAACTTGGTACATCTACATAATGGAATACTACGCTGCAGTAAAAAAGAAGGAATTACAATTTGCAGCAGCATGGATGTATCTGGAGAGCATTATGCTAAGTGAAGTAAGCCAGTTAGAGAGAGACAAATATCACATGATCTCACTCATTTGTGGAATATAATGAACAACATAAACTAATTAACAAAAACAGATCCAGAGACAGAGAAGCATCGATCAGACTGTCAAACCCAGAGGGAAGGTAGGGGAGGGTGGGGGTAAGGGGGAGAGATCAACCAAAGGACTTGTATGCATGCATATAAGCCTAACCAATGGACACAGACAACAGCGGGGTGAGGGCATGATTTGGGGAGGTCAGTGCGTGGGTATGGTGAGATAAGGACACATATGTAATACCTTAATCAATAAAGAAATTTAAAAAAAAACTGCAACCCAGGTACATGCCCTTTACCAGGAATGGAACAAAAGACCCTTTGGTACTCAGGTCACTGAATTAACCACTTATCAATACCAGCCAGGGCTGGAAAGATTTTGAGGCAGAAAATGTCAGCAGTCATGTATGAAATCCTATTTTATAAATCATTTTCAGTAAACAGGGCCAGTGATTTTTTTCTACCATAATTCATTTCATTTCACTTTAGAAAGCAATATACATAAAATTAACAAATGTTGCAAATCAATTTGAAGTAAGAATTTCCAGTTTTTCTCTGAAAAATAAATATTTCAATGTAAAAATCTCTACTTATAAATGACTGGAAAGGAGTAACTACTATAAACAACATTTATCAACATAATTTATGAACATCATTTATAAAAAGCACTGCAAAGTATCTTACAAAGCAGGTCACTTTAAATATGGAAAGAGAGAGAACACAAAAATTAAAAAGCAGAACTGTTTGCTGAAATATAAAGATTCAAATGAGTTGTAGAGAATTCATTTTTTTTGCTTCCACAATGGAACTTTGAAGAGCTAATTGGTTCATTTAAAAAAATCATATTGATCTATCTACCTGAATTTCTTTTTTGCCTCTTTTCTTCAGGTGGCTCTACATTTTGGCTATTCCACACTTGGAGCTGAACCCTATCATTTGTTCTCATACCCAACCAATGTCACACTATTTGCCCAATAGCCCCAGCCTACTCTCCCATTAGACTAATTGGAGGCCCTCAAAGGAAGAGGCAATAAGGGAAATTATTGATATTGGGCTATCAGAGTGGAGGGAGGCATTAGATTAGAGCCAGGGAATAAGCAATGAATGAAAACAAGGATAGCTATGAAAGGAACAAATGCAAGACTTCCACATACAGTTTACAGAACTATTTTAGTCAATAATATCCCTCTCATCCCCACATACACCCATAGGCCACTGCTATGGTTTGAATGTTTGTGTCCCCTAATCAAATTAATATATTGAAATCTTTAGGATGGAGCCCTCATGAGTGGAATTAGTTCTTTTTACAAAAGAGACCCCACAGCGATCCCTCACTCCTTTCACTATGTGAGAAAACAATAAGAAGTTACCTTATACAAACCAAAAGGAAAGTATTCACCAAAATGTGACCATTTTTGCATCATGATATTGGACTGCCAGCCTCCTGAACTGTAAGAAATAAATTTTTGTTGTATAAACAACAAAAGGCACCCAGTCTATAGTATTTTGTTCTGGTAGCCCATGATGGCTAAGACAACCAATCTGGTAACCTATCAGGTATGGGCAACCTTGTATATTAATGAAGAATCAGCATTACAATAGCTGCTGATATGTTGGGTTTGATAATATCAAAACTGACATTTATTGAGTGAGTTCAATCTAATATATAGTCAATTCCTGGATAAACAATACAAGTACTGGGTAAATAACACAACTATCTCAGAATTATGTGTTTATGACTGCAAGAGACATCCAACTCTACAAATTAGCAGGAATTGTAAATATGCCTAAAATGATCTGATCTACACACAGATAAGAACACAAGCCTTCAAATTAAAAGTGGGTGCATATATCAACAACACATAAATGTGTATTTGGGTGGACTTAAAGAAAATTATATATATTAGAGGCCCGATGCACAAAATTTGTGCAAGAGTAGGCTTTCTTTCCCTAGTACCAGCTTCCCTCTGGCACCCGGGACCCAGGCTTCCCTCACAGCCCTGGCTTCATCGGGAAGGTCGTCTGGAAGGATGTCTGTTCTAATTATCATATTACGCCTTTATTATTATATATATATATGAAAATAAACCATCTCCTTAAAACCAAAGCAAACTGAATTCATAGGCCTCACTGGATTTGAAAAAAATCACATTTAAGATAGTAGTGTTTTTAGTTTTGCATTCTTGTATGATTGCCACAGCTACATCCTGCCATGTCAATCCTACCATTTATTTGGCCCAGTTATTTAGAGTGATTTTTATTTGGAAGTGAACAATTACAATTATTGTTATTTTCATATGATTTATATATATATGCATATGCATATGATTTATATATATACCTGTAGCTGGCAAGTGCATTGTACTTCTAGCAAAGGTTTTTCAACAATATCACTATTGTCATATGGGTGAGATAATTATTTGTTGTGGGGAGTTGTGTTGTACATTGTAAACGTTAAGCATCATCAGTGGCCCTGACCCACTTGATATCAAATAACAACTTGCCCTCCCAGTTGTTTTAACCAAAAACATATCTAGACATTGGCAAATGTCCCCTGGAGGACAATATCACTCCTAGTTGAGTATCACTGCTCTGGACAAAAATTTAGTCAGTTAACTACTTGTTGTAAATTACCCTCCTTAACAAATTCACTCTCCCCTCTAGTGGAATAATTAGTTATCTATGGCCCAATACTGGTTTCTGTTTAGAATTTTGGAGTACTGTTAAAGAATAGAAGTTTTGTCACTATCCAGAATGGATCTTAGCTATTAATTTAACTTGGGTTTCAAATAAAGCCATTGGAATTAATTTGAATGTTTATTCTATGTTCCTAGACATGGAAACACACACATACACACACACACACACACACAGAGAATCAATAAATATACATGATGTCTTGTGTCTGAACAACCACATATTCATTCATGACTGCATTTGTGTGATTTAAAAATAATTATTTAATACACTAAAACATACAGAATAAGACATTCTTATTTGATTCATTTTTTTCTCCACTTATCCTTTTCTCTGACAAATATTTCCCTAAGGTTTAACTATGGCAGCGTTGGAGAAAGGAGGCAGTCCTTCATGGAGAACTCATTCAGCTGCTTAGACCAACAGCATAAATTTAATCTTGTAATTAGTATTCAACTCAGCATCTTGGACAGAAACCAGTGTTACAGCCAAGAGGTGGTTTAAATCACATAAATCATAGATCAATGACAGAACTCAAAGCACTGGATAGATTACAAAAGTAAAACTTTAGTTAAAAATGTATTAATTGTTTCTCTGCAGGAATTCTTTAATCCCCCCACAAAATATATAAAACAAATAATATTAGATCTAATTGTTTTTTGTAGCATATGCATTAATGTAAGTTGAAATGTACTTTTCCCTTCACAGCCATATTGATGTTTTAGAAATGTATATGTGCTCTATACCTGTGACAATATTCCATATTTATAATACTCTATCTTTGCATGATATTATAAGAGACACAAAATACATTTGTTACAGTTGCAATAGTGCAATAGTGATGATGTGAAAACTGTTTTACATTACGTTATGAGCATAATATTTTTGATGTAAAACTCAATAAAAATGTTTGTATTTTTAAAGAAACAATGGATATATTTTAGTCTGAAATCTGTAACTACAGAGGCATATATAGATTTTGAGTTTACAGAAAAAAAAACTACTAAAATGGTAAGTTGTATGAGCTTTATAATAAAGTGTCTCATCAAATAATCATCTCATTAGCTAATTTTACTATTTTATTTTAGAGTTCAGAATTATTCAACACTACGCCAAAATTACTTGAAATAATTTAATATATTTTTCAATAACATTGACAATTTAAAGTGCAATTAAATATTGTTTTGAAATGGCAAATCTGAATCCTTCTACATTAATGTAGAAATAGTATTTATTCCTGACATTAATGAACATACTCAGAGTAAAAAAAGAAAGATTTTTCAAATACAATTTCAGAACACTAAAAAAAAAAAAAAAAAAAAAAAAATCAAATAGGTAAAATTCAGAGTTCAGACACAAAATATAATCCTGTTAATTTAGACAATTTTTCTTAGAGTAAGTAAATTTACTTTCAGATTCAATTCACTAGGAAGATGATCAATACACTAAAAGAAAAACCAAAACAAGACAACTGAATTTTACAAAGTTACTCTAAAGGAAAGAAATTTAATTAAAAATTTCTGGTATATACCAATTACAGAATTAGTACTAACATTAAAAATGTATGTTAAAATCATGACAGCATGTAAGCAATTTTTTTCACTGTTTTTCCTTTCGGGTTTATATTTATGAAATGTTGTGGCACCTCTTTATGAGGAAAACACAAACAACCTCCTGATTATAATTACATCACTAAGCAAGAAGGTAAAAACCACTGTCGTAAGCAATAAAGTTTTTCTGTGTGTATTTTTTATATGAATACCCAAATGGGAATTAAATTTAATGTGTTGCTACTAATGGCTACATAAAAATAAGATATCTATAAGTAGCCCTAGCTGGTTTGGCTCAGTGGATAGAGCATCAGCCTGCGGACTCAAGGGTCCCAGGTTCAGTTCCGTTCAAGGGCATGTACCTTGGTTGCGGGCACATCCCCTGTAGGAGGTGTGCAAGAGGCAGCTGATCGATGTTTCTCTCTCATAGATGTTTCTAACTCTCTATCCCTCTCTCTTTCTCTCTGTAAAAAATCAATAAAATATATATTTTTTAAAAAGATATCTATAAGTCAAAATTGGAAGAAAGCATCATGCTATCTACTGCTTCTTAGTCAAGTTATATTTATTAAAGTTCTATCTTTATAAGTTTCTGAAAAAATCATGTAAATATCAGGGTGTATCTTTTGGTGTTTGTTCATTTAAGTAAATCCACAATTAATAAATAAAAATCTATATATATAAAAGCCTAATGTGTAAATTGTCCTCTCAGGAGTTTGACCGGGAGACCAGAAGTTCAATTGCTCGCTATGATGTGTGCTGAACACCAGGGGGCGGCGTGGAATGAAGGAAGGCCCTAACCACCAGCTGGCAGCCGGCAGCCATGGAAGGAAGGCCCTGGCAGGCAGCCGGAAGGCCCCGATCACCCCTGATCACCAACCAGGCCTAGGGGCCCTACCTGTGCATGCATTTCATGCACTGTGCCTCTAGTAGATTAATAAAATTATACAGGTTTCAGTTTATCCCAATAAATTCAATTAAAAAATTTAATAAAATTTTAAAATAATAGAATAACTATTTTAATATAAAATTTTATGTGTCTTTTTGGATTCAAAGTCTCTGAGACTGTGGCTTACTCACTCCAAAATATGTTTCCACTATCTGTCTATTCTAATCAAATCCTTAACATTTATCTAAAGGTACATAGTATGTAAATATATTCATGATATTAAAAACCCTTGCTCTCATTGCTAGAGATCTGCTTAAGGAATATTAACTACCCATAAGTTGCTCAGCCATGCTCTATCAATGGGTTACAAATCACAAAACCTTTTGACAGATTTATTTCAAGGTCTTGATTGTTCCAATATATTTAATGGAGGATGTAAACAGATACTTTCAAGTTCAAAATAAATGAATTATTTTTCAAATACAAGTAGACTTCTTTTAGGTAAAACAAAAAATCCACAATAAATTAGAAACTACTATTTGAAATCATGAACAAACATTCAAAATTGGCATTTGAAATATTCATTTTCAACCATTAGGAATGAATATTCTGGAGTGAGATAAGTTTACAGCACTCAAGTCTATCTTCCATTCAGTTTATAAGAATAAAACAAATGCCACATTGCCTTCAGGATTCACCTGCTGAAACATGTGAGACATTAAATGAATGAAGCAGAAAATGCAGCCATAAAAGTTTATCATTTTGTCCAGTGACTCAATTATGGCAGTTTCCAAGTCAAATTTTTCATCCAAAATGAAAATAGTTAATATGTCATTGAGAAAATTTATTAAAGAAATTCAGACTCTCAAGTATGTATGCATTTTAATGAGTGTGGATAACAAAAATATTTTATAAGGAACAAATAAAGATCCAGAGAGAAGAGTTTGGGAAACTATACCAGGTCTGTTGCAAACTAATGGAATTTTTAAATACCACCTAATACAAAGCACACTCTATAGCTAGTCATAAGATTAAAAGCTTTTCAAGTTGCTATCTTGGGAAATTTCTTTCAAGGAAATTATTACAAAGCCTTGTTTTAGTAGGTTCCCCTACTGTGCTTCCCACTGTGTTTTTTTAATAAGGAAAGCTATCCATCCATAGAGGTGTATCCTGTTCTCCATGCTTCAGTGTCAAGCAGCAGGCAGATGCTCAGTGTTTGACTCTTTAATTTTCACTCTATAATGTTAATGCCTGCTTTTGCTGACTGATGCATGTATTTTTGTGGTTGTTTAATTATGAGTGGGCACAGATTCTTCCCACCCCATAAACCCCTATTTCTAATCACCCTCCGCTAAAACCATATATAATCTATGGTATCTTTATGTATATAATGTAATACATGTTTAGTGTAAGCATAACATAAAAGTCAACCTGCATGGTTCAAATTATTTTTAAAAACAGAAGGCATATTTAATTACATAAATCAAATTGTTTTGTTATTAATATATAAAAAGTAAATATCAGAAGCTACTTTAAAATTCTCAATTTTACACTTTCAAGTTATGCAGAAAAACAACTGTCAAACTGAACAAAGGATTATAATATTATGGAGGAATCAGAGCAGCTTATCAAAATTCAATCAAAATAAATTAGCAGAGAAGGAAAATATTTTTAACACATAGCGATCTCTTTATTTATTATTTTAAGTCTTAACACCAGTTGTCTCTTTCGGGTGGAAAAAAGGTACATAGAGCTCTTTTATGAAACAAATATCACAAAATGGTATTTTACTCAAAACAAGAAAAAACAAATATATACTCACCAAGAAAAGGAAGATCTTTGTACTTTGTACTTTCTAGACAACCAACTGCAGATTTGGCTATTTTTAGATTACTTTAATCTGCCATTAGAGATAGTGTTATTGTATAAGATAAATGAGTTCTTGATAAATCATAAAGTTCCTGCCTCCTAAAGAGTTGTGTATTGTTTTTAAAGGTCCAGATATGGTCATCAGGTTTGGGGCAAGAATTCCTATGTTCACTTTTTTTTTCACTACCAACATTAGTTACATCAAGAAAATGTAGCCCTGGATGGTTTGGCTCAGTGGATAGAGTGTTGGCCTACAGACTGAAGGGTCCCGGGTTCGATTCTGGTCAAGGGCACATGCCCAGATTGCAGGCTCGATCCCCAGTTGGGGGCGTGCAGGAGGCAGCTGATCAATGATTCTCTCATCATTGATGTTTCTGTCTCTCCCTCTCATTTCCTCTCTGAAATCAGTAAAAATATTTAAAAAAAAGAGAAGATATATAGTTATTATGACTAAATAAGTTCTTTAGAATTGATGACAGAGATAATATTAAAAAGCATATGAAAACTGTAAAATTATCTACAAATTCAGAAAATATACATGCTGTTTATATCAAATATGTATAGAATAATACTACTTTTCCCCACACAACATACTCTGAAGAGAGTATGCACTGACTCACTAACCCAATAAAAAAAAATCTTCTTGATAATAAGAAGCAATGTTTCATGGTTTTTATTTCTGATTTTTATAAGTAACAGTGAGAGAAATACTTTTCTTAAAAGAGCTTTATACAAAAGATTCTTACATTCTAAGATAGTCAATGAATTATAATATTTAATGCTTCACATATCAAATAAATAGAAAGGATTTTTAATAATAGTGATTAAATTTCACATGTAATTAAATTAAAATTGGTAGATAAAAATGAGGTTGTACAATGACTAGAGGTATAGTGCCACTAGTATTGGGTTGTGCTGAATTCATGACAACAGAATGGAAGGTTGCTTTTAATACTATTATCTTACATACTCATAGCTGAATGCTAATGCAGCTATATTGAGAAAAATCAAGTTTCAGATCTGAAGCCATTGAACTTACATACACTATACATATAGTTGCAAATACAGAAAAGAATAGAAATACTAATAGCATGAAAGTCTCTCAAAAGGTTATTATTTTAAAATGTTAGACATTCAAAGAATATTTATTAATGCAAAAACAAATTTAGTAAAAGAAACATTTTGTTGATAGAATGTTTTTGAGAGTGTAATGCACAAACTAAGATATTATTAAAAATTCAGTTGTATTAATTAATAGAACTGTGTGGCCTTTAATAATTTACTTATCCTCTCTGTGCCTCTGTTTACTCTTCTGCAAAATGAGGATGGAAATATCACTTATTTATGGGGAGTTATAAGGATTAAATTAGGTAATTGAAGTAAAGCACTTGATCTAAGAATTCTATAAAAATTCTAAAATGTATTTTTTAGAATAATTATCCTTCATTGAAATGAATCACCAACAAACCATGTAAAGACTGGAACTACAGCCCAAAATATGACAAAGGCTACAATCTTGACTAAGACTTTGATACGGAAATTGGGTTTAAAAAGTAAAAGGGGAAAATATGAGGCTCCCATATGAGTGACTCTAGCAATAGTAGATTCATATTGCTGAATATATTAACCTATATATCTAACTACCGTATATGACTAAAATATTCTCCATGGAAAAACAACAGGAAACCTTATTTGTAACATTTAATTGTCAATATGTGCCAAGTTACTACATAGAATTATTCGCTTATTATAACCAGGCTTCAATTTCAAATAATAGTTTATTTTGTTTTGTAAGTGCCTTCCCTTATCCTCCTAACCATCCACTCAATTTGTATTTTCCTTTCCTAATTCACTGTTCAAGACTTATCTTCTCCAGGGGTATTTCCTCTCACTAGCTTTGCCTATTATATACCAACTCAACTTTAGAACTGCCTTCCCACTTCAATGTACCATTGTACTTCATCAGACAAAGATTTATTTTCCTATCATGATGATACTAGTAATTAATATTTATGGAACACTTATTATGTAGCAGGATCATTGCTAAGCAATTTACAATTATCTTATTTATTCTGTATAATACATGCATAGTATAAGTTGTTATTATCACATTCATTTTATAAAAACAGAAATTGAGGATCAGAGATAACAAGTGACTGTAACTTTAGTGAAGAGAATATGCTTAATAATTAATTTTTATGTGATGCAATATAATAAATTGCCTTTGCGGAACCGTACAAAATGCTAAAGAATGACTATATGTCTGCCATTGTCTTATTTCAATAAGTTTTATATTCTTACCTACATTCTGTTGCTTATAATGAATTAAATTATAATTAATGTTGCCAAGATTAATACTTTTAGATTTTAATTTTTTCATGAGTTTTTAAACCATGTGTTAGGTTAAGGAGAGGGACATGAATAGAAAGAGCAACATATCAAATTATAAAGACATCTATGTTTATTTTATAGAACAAAAATCTGTGACTCATGTAAGTAATTCAATCAATTTTCAAAGTATTTTATGAAGTCAGATAATATAATTTCTTACTCTTGAACTAGGACACATGCTCTTACAAATATTAGTGTAATTAAGGCATAATGGGACAAAATATTTGAAATTAGAAATGTCCTTGAAAATGCAGAGCATATGGTCACTGTATCTATATAACAAAATGCAAGTAGGATTGAATTGAGCTGATGTTTTAGTACCATGCAGGAATATATTTAATTTGTGAAGATTTTATGCATATTTCAGAAAAGCATTGTGTAGCTTTGGTTAAAATTGTTTGGTTCTGTTTGTTTTAAAGTATGTAAAATATTCAGAACAACAAAAGGGCAGAACCCCCTGTGAGGAGCAATTGCATTTTGAGAGGAAGCCAGATTGGAAAATGTAGAGTTTGGCTAAAGTGATCCCGTATGATGTAAATGACCATAAAGAGAAGAAAATGCTTCTTTAGGTTATTGGCAAAGTCCTACAATAGCCAACTCTCCCCAGTTTAAGGGGATAGTTTATATTTTTGAGCAGAGCACAAAATATCTGTGTCCTAAATTCTAAAGCATAAAACTTCCAAAATTGATTTACCCTAGCTTAAATTCTCAAATATCCAACAATTGGTTCTGACAGAAAAGTGCCTCTAAAGATTTGTGCTTTCTAGCTCATGTTGAAGTTATCACTAAGATTTTGCATAGGTTCACTAATATGCAATCCTGCCAAATTAAGCAAGTCTCCCTTTTGAAGGTCCATAGATTAAGCATCCTCTTTCTTTTCACAAACAAGAAAAAAATCCCTCTTGCCCTTGACCCATCAAAGTATATTATCATAACCCTTTTTTATATGCACTGTTTACTGTACATTACAGTTAATTTTATTAAAGACTTTTTTAGTAAACTGTGGATGCTTTAAAATCAATAGTCATCTTTGCATCCTATTGTTGTCTAGAAATTGCTCAAAAATAATTGTTCAATGAATGGAAGGATGCTTCAGCTACAAGATAGCTTTATTTTAGCAAAGTCATTGACAGTTTTTCATAATATCTTTGTAAACTAGATGGGAAAATAGAAGCTACATGACAAAACTAGGTGAGGTTGCAAAAGGTTTTATAATCATACCAAGAATATGAGTTAATGAACTCATATCAACTTGGAAGACATTCCCTGAATTGGCCAACATTTAAACATAAGCTAGATAAATAAAGATATGAATGGCTTATTGTGCAACTCAATGGATGACAAAAATCTAAAATATAAAGCAGAATTTAAAAATCTAGAAAGTTAGACCAAAACTAACAAGAAAATGGACAAGAAAATTATAACTCTCTACTAAAGATTGATTTAAAGTCAGTTGTACAATACAGACTAAATTTAACTTTTGCTATAAAATAGAAGACCTCAAGACTATGGGTAAGATAAAAATGTGCCAGCAATAGAATGGAAATAAAATAATTCACTCATGCATTATGGGAGTCAGCACCTTGCTTGGAGTTAAGCAAGCTTGAGTTCAAACCTGCCATCTATTAGCTTTGAATCCTTGGACATCTTACTCAACATCTCTAGTTCTCAGAGTATTCAGCTATTAAATAGGAATAATAAAAGCACCCATCCCATAGGGCTATGGTAAAGATTAAATTAGATAATTCATGCAAACAGCACAGGAGTTTCTGACACACATTAAACACTCAAAAATAATGCTTGCCTATGGCAAATAAGAATTTCTGAACAAAAGTTCTCTTCTGCATCTGAACTACTCAGAATAAATCCTCTTATCATCTTGGTTTCTGAACCATTTTTAAAGGAATACTGCTGACTCACTGGAAATGAAGACCATGAAGCAATAGCCTATGGGATCTTAAAGTATCTGGAAATGCTCTTATATAAAGAATTGAGAAAGATTGGAAGACAAGAAGGGCATGATTGTATTTTCTTAAGTGTTGAAATTCCATCATATAAAATAATAAATTAAGTTTCTCCTGTATGGTTCCTTATGAAGGAAAAAAACCTATAGATGCAAGTTACAAAAGGGTTAAATATCATATTAATATTATAAAATATTTTCTGACAATGTTATCAGATAATAAATTTGGCGGCCGTGTAAAAAATAACTAAAACGATCCTCATTTGGACTGTATTCAAGCATAAACTAAATGACTTGTCATTAAATATGCTGAAAAGTAGAATCTTATACTGGTAGGGATAGGTCTTTTCTTACTCTAACATTCTCTGATTCTATAGGACAGAGATCGTATTTATGTGAGACAAATAAACTACCATTTTAAATTATAGATTTTTCAAAGTGCATATTATTTATCCACAAAGCAAACAACCAAACTGATCTATTTGTGGTAATGATGGCAAATGGCTGAAATTAACACAAGGGGTTGTCCTATACACATTTTCAAAGTATAGTAGAAGGAATGCAGGTCCTGGAAAACTACATGTTAATTACTTGTGTTTATTTAATAAGATGCTCTATTTATATCGGCTCCCAGTTTTCTATCCATTAAATAAATGGGCTGGACTAGATAGTCTTTAAGAGCCCTTTCATCTTTCACACCACCTTATTGTTTACTTCTTGGAGCATCACTTAACTACACATTATTGATAGCCAAACAAAACTATAAAAATGTTCAAAACTGGTCACTGTTCTTTCACATTATCATAGTCATACAAAATTGCCTGTTTAGCCTAGGCCAGGTAGCTTAGTGTTTTTTCCCCCATTAATATTTACTTTATTGGAAATTCAAATTCAGAAAAATTTAAAATAATTATATAAATAAATGTTATTTCTGGTTCCTTGATGTATAATGTTAGGTTGTTCCAGATTTTGTTTTTTAATTTTTTTGTTAAGCTTTATTGAGGTATAATTGACAAGTAAAACTGTAAGATAGCATTTTGTCTATGCTACATACTTCACTAGTACTGAAGCCATTTGTTTCAAACAATATTTCAAGGAAGAGTTTTTAATAGTGAATGGTGCTACCAAAACTCCTAGACACACATATTTGTCAAAACTTTGATTTTCATTAACGAGATAACATGTACCATCATTCCATAGGAAGTAAGTTCCTCTAGGTCACAACATACCTCTGCAGAAGTCCAGAAAGAAAAGTTTTAAAAATATGTTTTTCAGTGTTTGTAAAATGAGTCAAAGAATAGCATGATGATAACAAATTCCATTACTTTATATTAGAAAAATGAATTATAAAATTGCATATTCTGCACATATTGTTCTAAGTCTCTTTCATGTTCTTTAAAACATATTTTAATTGCAATTGGTCTGCAGCCTCGGTGCCCCAATTATCCTTTCTTCTTTAGGAAAAAAATGGCAGCTTTTCTTGTCCCTCACCTAACTCTAGTAGTAAACTAATCAGTTACTGGAAGTCAAAAGGGATTTTTATTTTCCATTTTAAAGGTCTTCAGCCCATGGAATTAACACTTTGGACTGTTGCCAAAGAAAAACCAATCTCCAAGAAAATAAAAGAAGGCCCAGGGTTAGGAAAAGGCCTTAGTTTTTGCTAAATAGCCCAAGGTGGCACAACATTTGACCTTCTGATGACCCCATTGAGAACAGATGGATTGTAAGTGAAGTCATCTCCTCTCTATAGTCTAGCTACACTCATATTCCCAAATGAGCACTGTGAAGAAATACCATTATTGTTAATGTTCTTTTTCCAGATCTACATTTCAGATAATACCCATCCTTCCACTTGATCAGTTCTACAAAGAGAAATTTGAAGCAGGAAGCTGCTGAGCTCATTTTCCAGTTCAGAAATTCTTAAAAGAAATTAGCCCCTAGTTAGGTAAGTATTTTACTGTAAATTAATTTTAGATACTGTAAGAAGTGATCTGAGATATTGCCCCATCTGTTTCTTTTGACAACAGACTTACTGTTTGAAGTTGTTCTTCAAATTTCACCAGCTCAAGGAGAAGAGTTTCTTCTGGAGAGTTCCCAAGAAAATCTCCACACCAACAAATATCGTCATTAGCTCTCCAGAAGGCATGAAAATTCATCAGCGATTCCTCTTTCCAGCTGGGTAAAACTTGGGAGGTGCATATATTAAAACACTGCCAAGTCTTAAACTATACATTTTTGTTAAGTTTCAAACACATTTCCAAACCACTTTCTGTATAATAAATGTTCACTGTCAGTCTTTTTATAACCTGAAAAATGTTTAAGAGCATAAATATATTTCTATTTGCTAATGTTATAACAATGTAAATATGAAAACACAGAGTATGGGAAAATCATATAATGAGAAGTTAGTAATTCTGTAATTTTGTGGCGGGCTAGCTCTGTCAGCTAAATCATAACATTAATAAGATCATGGCAACAAGCTTTATCTACACAATGACCAATTCAAATCACTTCTTTTCAATAACATAAATTTCAACTATCACTTTAGTGAGCCAAAGGCAAACACCTAATTTTGCTGCAAGGAAAATAAGGTGAGTTTGACTGGCTCAGTGTGAACCCAGGCCTACAGTCAGAAAAATTATTTGAAAAAGTAAGTTCTCGGACAAACTATAGTACATGTACAAAAGCCAGCATGAAAAATAAGTGAAAACAATGAACATTTGTATAACATATTTTGTCTGTAAAGTATATTTACAAACATTGTGGTGCTTGATTTTCATGACAGTTCAATGAATTACCTTCATTTTACAAAGAAGAAAACATTTGTTATCTTATTTTTCAGACTAAGATGAGCCCTATTAAGTCCTACCAGGAAAAAAGAACTTCACAACTTTAAATACTAACAAGAATTTTTAAAAAAGCATTTTATAGCTTTGAAACTTTTGATATGGGAGTAAAAATTTATTTTTATAGAGTTTGCATAAAAAAGAAAGTTAAACATAAAGCGGGCTAAAGTTACACAGTATGCATTTCCTTTAAAATCATAAAAAGAAAAAAAATCTAAGACTAAAGTGAGTTTTCCATCCAAATACTCTGGATGATTCTTCAATTTACCACTTTATTTTATACATATGCAAAAGCCCCCAATCAGACAAGCCTTAAAATTCTTTCTTCCCATTCTAATACTCACAATAATCCTATGAAGTAAATATTATTTGCTTTATTGTTATAGGTAGGAAACAAACTCAGAGATTATGTGATGTCCATTTTCTTTAAGTACAATATTCATCTGCATTTAGGAGTTACACAATTAAAGATCCATAAATAATTAAACCAGTCCTTGAACAACTTTAAATTATTGACCATAAAATAAAACCTGCCTGCCTGGTTTTTAGTTCCATTTTGAGTCACTTATAATTCCGTAGAGCCAGTCTAAATTATAAGTAATTACCATATATAACCAGAAGGTACTCTCAGATTATTTAACCCATGTTTTTATTGACATCCCCTTATATAAATGCTGTAGTTGTAACTGTCCAGATATTCAAAGTAATGCCTTTTCTCTTTGTCTAAGGGTAATAGAGTGTTTCCCTTCTCACCTTAAACTAACAGAAAAATCAGTTACAAAGCCATTCTTGGAGCAGAACTGACAGCTGAACAGTTTTTCCAAGGTTGTATGTTTGAATTTTTGTTACTAAATTGATGAACTTTTTAATTAACAAATAAATGCCCAGTTCTTTTGGCGCCCCCCCCCCCCAATTTTTAAAAATCCCTTTTGTCAAAACACTCCACTTTTAGCAGCATTTTCCTTGCGACATACATGAAGGTTTTTTGTGGGGAAAATACAGATTCTAGAAATGTTAAAATATACTAGTCATTTCTATTCTGTACATCTTACTAGCTTCATTTTCTGCCACAAAGAAGAAAATTCAAAAGAAAAAAATCACACAGATATTTTGAGAGAAAGAATCTCAGCAAAGTTATAGCAGCACAGACAACTTGTCTTTATTTCCATAATTTTACAGACCCAACAAAGTGCAAACTTCATCAGTTTTGCTTCACATGAAAGGCTTCCTGTTCAGCACAAGTTCCTGCTTATCCATTCTGATAAGTTTGTAATGGTTCTCCAATGTGTGCTCAGATATATAGCACTACTATTATCCATGTTAATAAAAGAAATAAATCTTTAGAGTATCTTATTAGAAAATTAATGTGATAACTGGGGCAATCTAACACTTTAAGAGAGTAGGAAAATATTTGTTTTCCCCATATTCCATATTAGTAATTATGAATAAAGTGAAACTTTAGTTTCTTCATTCTCTTCTTTTGGGGCAATATACTTGGAATAAATCAGAAAAGAAAGAAATCCCTGCCCCACAACCGCAAAATCTCTAAGTAACATTAATAATATAAAATGAAAAGAAAAAATTATGACTTAGTTTGAGGCAGTTGTCTCAGGCAGTAATAAAGTCACTAATAGTTAATTCCATCCTGTTAAATCAAGGTAGTACCGAAGTGATTGCTACAGAAACTGGATAGATTAAACATGCTTATTGATCTTAAAACATTTTTTTATTCACTTAATTTTTACTTTTATCTAGAAAAGTAGAGTGAAAACAGCAAAAGGTGCCAATTAATATTTAATCAGGTATTTTTAAACACTACACTATTATTTGAGAACATGTATAACACTCTACTTGAAGAATTTCCTAACAAGAAATTATATTTTTAATTAAAGATTCTTCCAATGTCACCCCCCAAAAAAATCAATAGAAAAAGAAAGCTAAATTAAAATTGAAAAAGAAGAAAACTAAACATTCATATGTATAAAGTGCCTCATAATAAATGACATTTCTGCTCATAAACTCAATTTCCAGTTTAGTATGTAAAGAAACAGTCACTGTCTATTTGTAGATTTTTTGGACCAAAATATTTGATTCTAATAATTCCTCATGTTTTTCCTTTAATGTCCCTTACAAATTCCAAATATGTAAAATCATCTATTTCAATGTTCTCTTAAAATTAATTTTATTCCAAGCCATGGAATAATTTGAATACCTCTACACATCATAGCTATTTCTAGTTTGAATCACAAACACAGGCAAAAAGCCAAATCATAAGAATAAAATTAAAAAGTCATCTCATTTTATAAAATTATATCTGAGTAGTTTTAATGCCATGTGTATGAACACACATGCCCACATGCACAAGCTCCAGGGTGTGTTTGTAACTATTAAAAATTTACCAAAAGCCATGAATGTCATTTCACTGTCACTTCCTTTGATTAACCTTCACCTGACCTCACTCCCTGAGGCAATTTCAGATTATTTTGTTTCTGCATTCAAATTCTTCAGTCAAGCAGGAGAGTTCACAAAAATCAGTCATTAAAAATAATTTCTCAAAAGCAATTTTTGTGAAAATTTTACAGATGATTGTTATAAAAATAAAATTATTTCCCACTAAATATAGCAACTGGTTGTGATTACTCAATTGGTAGGGCACCTCAATTCACTGAAGACAGACCCAAACTAAGCAGGTCTACAGTTTTAGCAATTCTTAATAAGTCAGTAAAATCAGCACAAATAATATAAATATAAGGAAAGACAAGACATTATTGTAATCATACAAAGTGCTTTGCTGCAAATGAGCTGAAAAAAAAACATGTATAAGCATTCAGAGAGGTTAGTAGTATACTGTGAAATAAAGAGATAATCAAAAAACAAAAACTTATTTTCCAAAATATTTCTGTTCTAGATAATGATCTTAAAAAACAATCTATTCTATTAAAACAGTTGCCAGAATGAATGGATTTTTAGGTAATTTCCTATTGTTTATTGTAATAGTTAAAAGCAACTATTTAAATTTTCTTTATAAGTTTATTTCTAAAATAATACAATCAGTGGCAACTTGTCAATATTTCATATAGAAAGCAAGGTTATAAGAAAGGAGAGAGGACAATCTTAAGCACCAAAAGTGAAAAATACCTTTTGAAAAGAATTAATAAGGTAATAAACCACATTCCAGGGTTCTTCTCATATACTTCTTATCCTTATCCCTCTCATCCTTCAAAAATTACACGGCCAAAAGTTTCATTCCACTTGCTAGTTGCAAGAGAGAAAATAAAACTTTAAAATGGAGGAACCAAGTTGTTACCAGTAGTGAACAATCACTTACCATCACTAATAGTTGAACAAGCAGACAGTATATGCCTTTTGATAAAAGGCAATATGAAATATGCAACATATTTGCCAAAAGATGTTATTTAGCCTTTATACAAAACTTTAATTTTATAGGAAGTACAGGGATGTGAGAAATGAATTAAATACCACAAGAAAGGAAGTAACTAAATTAAGAAAATCAAACATTCTGTATAACTACAGGCCCCGACTCTTTAATAGCTCAAGTTTGTAAAGAAAAAAAATAGGGGATATGTAAGGTTAGAAAAATTATTCATGATGTTTGGTCAGATACTGATTTGATTAAGTTATGCAAGACATTTTGTGGACAGTAGGGGGACTTGAATATAGACTAAAAATTAAATTATATCAAGGAATTCTTATTCATTAATAAGTATAAAAATGATACTTTTAGGATATACAAACTTACCCTTAATATTCAGGGAATCATAGTAAAGGTATGGGTAAAATATCATGATATCCAAAATTATCTGTAAAATAATTCAGAAAAATAGATAAAACAAATATGGGAAAATATTAAGGCTCATTAAATCTTAGCAGTGAGTACTGGAAGTTCATTATATAATTCTTTCTGCATACTTAGAAGATTTTATAGTAAAGAGTTAAAAATGCATGCACACACCCAAGTCCTTTGAAAAAAAACACACACAGAGAAACTACTTCAGCCAACATTGAAATTCTAAAACAAAACGTTTCCTGTTTTCTCTCCTCTCTCCACTTACATTCAATTCGCTCTCTCCTGTCCCAATTTCAGGGTAGGAGCCTAACATTCGAGGTTTCCCTGCTCCTGAAACTGCTTTCTACTTTCTCACTGAAAATAAAGTTCTCGGGTTTAGGGTCCTGATATATGTGAATATTAGGGCCCTGATATAAAAAGCTACTTCCTTACAGAAATACAGAAAGCTGAAGGGGAGGTCTTGAACCAGAAATGTTCTGAGACCTTTTTTGGCCTTAGATACTCTTAGATTTGGAAGCCCTATCCCACATCATATGACAAAATATTAAAATATATCAATTATTTATTAAATATAATTTTGATTTAAAAGTCTACATAATTTTATTATTATACTGAATTGAGTAAGATATACAAGAAAAACGTGTTTGGTAAAAAAAAATATGTTGTAATTTAACCTTTATTGTATTTATGCATAATTATTTAAAAATTGAGTAACATTTAACTAGTTGATGAGTTATAATATCTAGAAATTTAAACATGTGGTTAAATTTTTATATTAACAGTTTAGCTGCATATTTTAAAGCCACTGCATATATTTCAGGTTCTGAGAATGTTTATAGGTTCTTGAAAAGCTCGAAGTCCCTAGCCTGGACATGAAAATGTGAGACCAACAAATAGCGCAGCTAATCCTGAGAAATAGTCCTGCCTGTCCCAGGTTCCACATATTTTAACTGGGTAGTTATCTTTATTAGTATGTAGTCTGAATAAATGAATTATATATAATTGAATTCAAGAAAAAAAAGAATCAAATTTTGGTAGTGCCAAGAGTGTTTACCGCAAGGCTCTTGAACTGGAGTCTATGTATGAGATTTTAGGGGGTCACAAATCTCAAAATTTTGGTATAATGTTGTGTAAATATGCATGGGGGTGCATGTGGCTCTATAACTATTTGACATTTTCTAGTGAGAGGGTCCTGTGTTTTCATCAGTGTTTGAAACTTTTTTTGTGACCACCCCTGCTCCACTTTCACAGAGTCACTAATTCTAGTCTACCTACCTCCTATTAAAGATTGGAAAACAGAGGCCTGAAAACTAAAGGAATTGCACAAAGGTGCATAGTTGGGTAGGGTCTGGAGTTTAAATATCCTATCTCTAAATTCTCTAACCTTTCTATAAGGTGGTCCTAAAGTCCATCTTAAGCTATTCTATCACTGAATTTCTTTAAGCCTAAGTATCTTAAGGGAGCTTTCTGACTCTCACATGGTTTAATATACTTATAATGTCTAATAGCCATGCTGCTGAAAGTTTGAACAGTTTTAAATGAATAGGCTGCCTCTTTACCTTTGCTAAACTTAATTATAAAACTAGTGGTCTCTGACATCAAAAGAGATCTCTCTTGATTTTATTGTGTAAAAAATTTTAGCAACATTGAGGTGGAATTTATTTTATAATTCCTTTGATAGGGCTGTAGTTACCAAGGTGAAAGAAATAATGTTTAAAACAGGAATCTGAAGGTCTGGGTTTCTTCCTTTTTAAAAATCATTATTGTTGAAAATATTACAGATATCCCCCTTTTTCTCCTTTATAGTCCACCCCTGCCCCCAGCCCTAGGCCTCCACCACCCTATTGTCTGTGTCCATGGGTTGTGCCTATATGTTCTTTGGTTGATCTCTTTCCACCAGCCTTCCCTCTGAGATTTGACAGTCTGTTCCATGCTTCTATGTCTCTGGATCTATTTTGTTGAACAAAAACAAAATCAGTTTCTTCTTTAATTCCTCTATAAAAATATAGAACAGAACCACAGGCTAAGTAGTCATCTTGGAGCTGTCCCTATACGACTCTGTGACTCAGTTTCTTTGTCTGGAAAATACCAGTATTGGTTCTGTGGTCACCTACATATGACCCTGTGGCCCATGAAAAGAACTATATTTGTAGGAATATTCAAGATTTTCAGATAAAAGGCAGCCCATCAGTGATAACCTAACAAAAAGACAGTACAATCTAACATTATGTCTTCTGAAAAGCATCTCATAATTCAAAATTATTCTTAATAGTTTTCTTCTCTGAACCTGCTTTTAACTTCATCTACTGATCATCTCAAGAAAAAAAGATCTTATATTAAAATAAATTCTATAAAACAAATCTATAAAACAAGTAGTTACTTCTTTTGCTCCTTTTGGTAACTTTTTTCTAGAATTGAAAGGGTCTTTTATTTATGATTACAATAATGAAATATGGCAGTAGATCTTAAAGTGTACTCTTCCTCGGGCTACAGTTATGAAAAAGGTTATATACTACAACAGTTATTAATCCTTCTTCACTTTGACAATTTATTTGAATACAGCATCTGTTGTAGGCTATAATACAAGATCACAAAAGTTCAAAACTAATGTATTGTTCTTTGTTCCACCCTGCAAAACGTGCACCTTATCAAAACTGCTACTGTCATTTTATGCTGAAACAAAAATGCAGATTAGCTATTAAAGGCTTCTCTTTTTTAGTTGCATTCATGAATTACTTAGTAAAATCTAAGTACTGTGATGAAAGGGTGGGGGAACTTCAGAAGAGAATTTTGTAACAGAGTAGAGAGGCAAGTAGGAAAAGAGGTCCCATAAAGGCTCCATTCCTAAAATTCACTGGTGTAAAATTAAGAAATTTACATATTTAAATAAAACACTGATTGTAGTTAGTCCTTGCAGATATTGAACTTGAAACTGGAAACTAGTAGTGGAGAAGATGTCTGTTCCCATTTTGACCGGTTTCCAGTTTCCAGTTAAATAATACCTGCACTTACAGAACATACACCCCAGCAAAGTTCTGCTCAGATGCCAGTATTTTAACAGACTGGAATGGTTTGGCTCACGTTAGTGATGCAAACCTATTGAATTTAGAGGCTAACAAATTCCAGTTAAAGTACAAAGCATTCATTGATTTTAAAAAGAAAAATCTCTAACTCCACTGTGTTCAAGGATTGTTTACAAGGAAGGACAAAATGTAGCAAGCTTTGTTTTTCCATTAGGTCTATACAGAATATTCATCAATCTTTTTCTCACCCTGCCCTTCTCCATTATCACCTCACCTCTAGAGGTCAGAAGGGTGCACAACCCCACATGGGGTTAGATGAAAGAAGGGAGGAAAGAGGAAATATTTGACTGCAAGCTTATTTGAGTAAAACTGCATACAATCTGAAAATAGATGCTGAAATTGACAGTGTGTTTTATGCTGCCCTCAAGCATTGATACCTTCAACTTGTATACATATTTACATCTGTGTATTCCTCTGTTGGTGGGAAAAAGTTACCACAGCAACTCCAAATCACCGGGCAGCTTTGTTATTGCAATAAAGTCACGAAATTCTTGCTCATATGAAAATAAATAGATACAAATAGCAGTAAAAACGGTGTGTTGTAAATAACACCTTTACAGTGGAAAACATTCACCTTATAGCATCCTTGTTCATGCCATCTAGCTAGTTAAGGGTAGAACGTATTCCAGGTCTTTCAGTGCTTTATCTCTTCCCATTTTCCACTCTATTCCCACTGGATTGTGTAAGATTTTCAATGTGCTAATATTGGTTAAAATTGTCCTTACACAGTCCAGTAGAAGGCTTATATGTATATATAGTCTATTCTTCATTTGGGCTTTTCACTTTTAATGTGGAAATTATTGATTTAATATTTATGTGAGTCAGCAATGATGTATTTAGCTTTAATGTTTACATAGATAGGGAGGATGAAAGAATTAGGTTGTTAGAATATTCCCACATAATTTTTTTTCAGTTGAGCTTAGTTCATTTATTTATTACTATGTAGATTTCAAGCCCTTAAGAACTGAAGGGTTTCAGTGTAAAATATACCTAATAGTAGCCTTCAGTTAGTTCCAAGTACGTATTTCATTCCATTGTTGCAAAAATACAATTGCTATGGCAAGTAAAATTTTCTCACTTTCTGAGAGATTTGTTTTATGTTTCTGTTATATGGTTTTTAATTATTTTGTGCCTAAGATTTGTGCTTTATGTAAAACAAAATATTGCAACAATATTTGCATTTTCAGTCTGGAGTGCTATACATATAGATATTTCAATATTGACTTCCTTTAGAAATTGAATTTACAAGATACACCAATTAATATCAAGGTACAAATAATCAAAGATGTGATTCTAATTTCCAGATAATATTTGGAAAAGGAGTTGAATCCTTATTTTTAAATATGTTTCTAATAAATACTTAACTATGTATGAATAAGTTTATTTTGTGGGAGCTATAATTTAGAATTCTTCAGAGGTTAAAAAGGAGGGTGAGAATGGCAAAATAGTCATAATTATTGAAGCTACATATTAATAAATGAAATTTGTTACTATTCTTTCTACCTTTAGGCACATTTGAGATTTTTTTCATAATAAATGTAAAAGCAAAGTCTAAAATATACTTGTTCCAAGATTTTGCTCAAGTAGAGTTTGGTAAATATAATTTAATCTACTTTTACTTCACTGAAGAAACAGCCAGATAAATACATACCCTACATTTCCATGCCATTTTATTTAATTTTCACAGAAATCATATACAGAAGGTGTTACACAATATTACAAACAAGAAATTGAAAGTTGAGAACTGGTGGCAAATCTGTCTGATTACAAAACACTCTGGGTTCTGGACATCTCCACTTTAATAAGGATCTGCCTGTCACCAGTTGACACTGGAGACACTAAATGTGTGCTAAGGTCTTGGAAGTATTTGTTGTGTTTGTTTTGTGTGTTACTGATTCCTAATAAGCATTTGTTTTGAGATTTTTGTTATTTTTAATTGTCACCATTTTTTTTCTGAAATGGAGGGGATATCATTAAAGTACAAGCTAAAAGTTGAAAATTAAAATGCAATACACTATTTGAGGCATGCTTAACTAAAAAAAATCGCTAATTTAGCTGGGAATCCTGTATATTTATTTACTTAATCTGGCAATCCTAGATTACTATGATATTCTAGTTGGGCCATAGTGAACTGAGGTTTTAATAAATACTGACAGACATATGTAAAACACTGTATCCATTACAATGGAGACAAACTTTTAAATACTCAATATTACTGAAAAGCACAACTTCCTCCAAAAAATAGGTTAGAAATTCTAAGTAGAGTCTGATTCATGATTTTCATAATGAATAAGTACTGCTTTTGTAATAAGAAATTTAATTTTAAAATTAATGTATTTTCACTTTAAAATATTTGGTAAGTACTTCTGGATAAATACAATGCTTTATTGTTTTATTTGGTTTTGTAATAATGTTAATTTCTCTCAGCATTGAAGTATCAGAGACCTTTTTCATAACTCAAAATAAGTTCATTATATTATCTCTATCCAAAAATCTTATTCATTTGGTTCATTTACATTTATTTAAGAAATACATTTAATGATGTTTTATTAAAATGTTTTATTACTGAAAAAATTTGGAGAAGACATGCATACATTATAACCACACACATGCACATGCATACACACACACACATACACACACATACACACAAAGACCTTTTTCTTTTTTTAAAAAAAAATAGAGATCACTCCAAGAACTCAAACCTACTAGAAGTTTAAACCAAATCAATGGAAAAAATCTTAAAATATTAAATAAAACCTTAACTTCTTGGGGGCAATTTTTTTCTTCTGTGAAATATTTAAGTGTGTTTAATTGTGGAATGGAAAAGGGAAAGGGAAGGAGACCAATTATAATCACTAAGAAACCAAAAAAAAACAGACAATTCATTCATTCAATCAACTTGTCAATTACATGAGGGTGGAAGGAGTCTAATTTGACACAGCCATCCTATATAATAAAAGCCTAATATGTTAAGTGTCTGGTCATCCAGTTGGCCATTAAAACAATCAAAGCATAATATGCTAATGATATGCTAAGGTCACTCAACTGCTCACTATGACATGCACTGACCACCAGGGGACAGATGCTCAACACAGGAGATGCCCCTTGGTGGTCAGTGCACCCCCACAGGGGGAGCGCCACTCAGCCAGAAGCCGGGCTCATGGCTGGCGAGCACAGCGGCGGTGGTGGGAGTCTCTCCCACCTCTGTGGAAGCCCTAAGCATGTCCAACTGATGGCTTAGGCCTGCTCCCCAACTGCAAGAGGGTGCAGGCCAGGCTGAGGGACATCCCCCCCAGTGCACGAATTTTGTGCACCAGGCCTCTAGTAATAAGATAAAGCAATTGCTCTTTTCCATGAACTCTGCTTAAAAATCTTTCTTGCCTCTAAAACTTTATAGGGAAAAACAAAGCTAATTAAGAAAAACACATATGAACTTATTTACTTTGTTCAAGAAAATTATCAAAACTGTTGCTTGTATCCAAATATTATTAGTATCTTCTAGTGGTTTCTAGTACCTTCTGAAATTTTCTTTCGTCCCAAATCAGGACTCAGTCTAAGCAAAGCTGATATGTATGGTTGTCCTCACTGCATTCCATCTGTTAGACATGCTGAAAGTAAGCATTGATTCTTTTATTGACCTATACAGAATGTGGAAGCCATCAACACAAACAAACCCTCCCAAGTGAAAAAGAAAAAAAAGAAATCAGCAATTGCTTCAGAAATTTTTCTTTATGAACATGACTCTTAGAAAATTGAAGGAGTGATTGAATCAAATAAGAGCAATGCCACTAATTGAAACTGCTAAAGTAATGTTTGTGGAGATGTATAGCTAATTTCCTGCCTATTGGTAAATATGTTTCTCATTTAACAAAATTTATTGTTTCCACTCAATTTATAATATGACCTTTGAAATGTGTTGTCTTTATAAACATGAAGGGTCTTCATTTTATTGAATATTTCACTTCCACCAATTGCTGATATTTCATTTTACATTCAAAGATACTTGTTTGTCTTCTTTTATATGGACCATTAGGGACCCAGTGCACAAATTCATGCACCTTGAAAGGAACTGCAGGCTGTGAGGCTGCAGTGGGCACAGGGGCGGGTCTCGGTCCATCCTCCACGCCCTCACCCAGCCCCTCCTTCTGTGGCCCAGAGTCCTGTCTGAAGCCCAGCTACCGACACCACCACTCCCACGCACCCCACTCACACCTGCTGATGGTGCAGAGGGATTGGGGCCATCACCATCAGCAGGTGTGAGCAGCGGCTGCTGCCCCAATCCCCCCTCAGGAGCAGGGGGAGGTGGAGAAGCCCTCAGGGGCAATTGGTGCCAGCAGCCACTGCTCACACCCACTGACGGTGCCAAGCAATTTTGACTGGTGCTAAGTGCCAGGAGCAGATGCAAGTGCCCAGTGGGACCACGGTGTGCAAGAGCAAAGAATTCTCAGTAACCACCAGAGGCTCACCCCGATGACAGCAACCAGTGCCCCGCCTTGGTCTGGCGCCCCTGCTCATCTGCTCCATCATCCCACCATGGCGCATGCCCACCATGTTCCGTGTGCACCCCGAGGGGTCAGCGCATGTCATAGCAACCAGTTGTTTGGTTGTTCAGTTGTTTGGTTTGTCTGCTGTTCAGTCTATTTGCATATTAGGCTTTTATATATATAGATTACCAAACTGCCTAACTCTATACTCATATCCCATGCTATTTGGGTTATTTATATCCACTTTTCTTTTACTCTGAAATCTTATACCAGACGACTTGTTTCTCCCATATACCTGGTCATCGTGGCTCATGCCACCTGTCCAAATCTCAATCGTTATGGCTCCAACGCAAATCATACATCTGCATGAAGTCCTCCCAAACTACTCCAACTCACACAGATTGTCCCCTTTTCTAAGCCCCCAAATATGATTCTCAAAAAGTGGTTCAACAAAGCTTGCAATTTCTAAAACTCTTTTATGTAGTTTGTTACATTAAAATTATTTCTATAAAGATACCAATCTTAATCTGCCTGTTTTTAACTGTGCACCTTTTCACAGATGGTGCAAAGGCAATGGGGGTTAAATGTTCTGGCACCTTAGTAAAAATCAAAGCAGTGTCAGCAAATTGTTACTCATCATTGTATTCTTCATTTTCATATATATGCAGGTAAAAAATTAAAGCCAGTTTCACATAAAATATTCTTGATAAAATAATAAATATAATAATATTTTATTAAATTTTAATTCTTAAATACACAAATTTGTAGTGATTCTGTGATAAAATGTCATGTACACATAAAACATGTTTGCTGTATACTGAAGTATGATGGTTGTCTGGTTGTTGAGGTACAATCTGCTGCTTATTGTTTTAATAAAACACATTTTTTATTTTAAATAATGACTAATAGACAAAATATAGTTATTTAGTTTTGGGCATTTAGCAGATATTGTCTTTTAAACTAAGAAAGCAAGAGAGACACTTCAATGTAAAAAAAATAAAAAATGACTTTTTTTTCCAATAATGAAATTTGATCTTTCAAGAAAAATTAATAGTTTAAAATTTTTCCATGTGGCACTGTGAATTTGGCAAGGTCCCAGTAATTAAAAGTGTTGTTATGACAAGGATGTTGAAGTTAAGGACTATGGCTTTTGGATATTATATAATAAAATGTATCAATATTTAGTGATTTGTGTAACTCAGTGAATAAACATTTTCCAAATGTCAAATACATTAACATGGCTTTATATTTCACATTGCTACTATCTTATTGCAACTAACACATATCAAGTTTTGGTATAATATCAAAGAGGTATATCCATAATTATATGAAAAGTTATTAAAATATTCTTTTTTTCAAATTTCATGTCTGTGAAATGCTGGATTTTCTCCCACAATTTCAATTGAAATAAGAGATCACAAAAGACTAAATGCAGAACTCAGCTGTGTTATGGTCAAACAAAAGTGCTGGGATAGACTCTTCACCCACAATTTTGTTAGAATATTGCCACACATACACCAAAATACTATGCAAAGATTTATTACTCACATAATAAGGATTTCTGAGGACAGTGGCGAATGTTCTCTAACAGATCCTAAAATGGCTTGAAAAAGAAAAAAGAATGGGCTTGGATTTGAATTTGTTTAGGGGATGATGTGAAGGACTTAATGTGTATGCTGTCTTATCATCTGGCCCAGATGTAGGATAAGAGGAAAGGAGGGACAAGAGGGACTTGAACGTTTTCAAGAGTCAAACCTTAAGAATAGAGTCACTTTATTAAAAGCTATTTTATAGTAGCTAAAACATTCAAGAAGTTGCAAATGCTGTACAACAAAGCCACAGTTCTCAGTAATTTTAAATTGGCTTGGAAAAATGTAATTTTATTTTTCAAAACTTATTTATGTTAATATATATCGGGTTAATTATTTTATATTTAAATATGTTTTATATAAACATTTAAATTAAATTTATTTAAAAGAGAAAAATAAGGTTTATTATATAATAAAATGGTATCAATTCATTAAAAGGATATAAGAATTGTAAATATTTATGTACCTAATATTGGAGCACCTAAACACATAAAGTATTAGTAGACCTGAAGGGAGAAATAGGCACTGATGCAATAATAGCAGGGGACTTCAATACCCATCCACTTTCAACAATGGATAGATCATTCAGTCATAAAATAAATAATGAGAAAGTGAACATAAACTACACATTAAAATAAAAGGAACTAACAGACATTACATCCACCAACAGTAGAAAACACATTCTATTCAAGGGCAGGTGGAACATTCTCTGGGATACATCAAACCTTAGGCAACAAAGTAAGTCTGAAGAAAGTTAAGAAGAATGAGATCATATAAAGCATCTTTTCTAACTATAATGGTATAAAGCTAAAAAAAAAAAATAATTAAAAAAGAAAACCAGAATATTCACGAATATATATATGTATATGTATATGTATATGTATATGTATATGTATATGTATATGTATATATATCCTATCTAATAAAGAGGGAATATGCTAATTGACTCTCATGCTGTCATGGAGATGGTGGCGCCCATAGCCAAAAAACAGGAAATATTCTAATTGACTGCCCTGCCCTCAAAGATGACAGCACCCACAGCCAGTAAGGAGAGATTATGCTAATTTACTGCCACACCCTCAAAGATGGCAGTGCTCACAGCTACAAGATAGCAGTGCCCAGTCCCCTCAGCCCCGCCAGGGTGGCAGGTGCATGGCAAGGCTGGGCCCGCCCCCAGGCAGGCCCGGCCACCCCACATGCCTGCTTCCAGAGTCCCCCAGTCCACTCAGCCCCCAAGCCACCCAGGGTCAGCCCGAGGCACAGGCAAGCCTCAGATGGTGGCTGCCCAGCTGCCCAGGGCCACCCGAGGCTGAGGTAATGAGGGCCGACCAAGGCTTGCACTGCTGGCAGTGGCAGCAGCAGAGATGTGATGCGGTGTCACCTTCCCCTGATCACCAGGTCGTCTCCTGCCCCTGAAGGCTCCCGGATGATGAGAGGGGGCAGGCCAGGCTGAGGAACCCACCTCCAGTGCATGAATTTTCATGCACCGGGCCTCTAGTATATTAAATAACATGCTTCTGAAAAAAACAGGGGAATCAAAGAATAATATCAAAAGTGAAATAAAAAACAGATTGATATAAATGAAAGTGGAAACAAAACATACCAAAAACTTAGATGCAGGGAAAGAAGTTTAAATGGGAAGTTTTAGAAATGTATGCCTACAATAAGAAAAAGGTAAAATCTCAAATAAATAATCTAACTATACATGTCAGAGGACTATTTAAAAAAAACTAAGTTTAAAATCAGTAAATGGAAGTAAATAACAATGATATGAGTAGAAATAAACAAAATAGAGAAGCCATAACCTTCCTTGAGATCTCCAGGTTAGGAGGGGAGGACAGAGTCCCCAGGAGCCAAGGGAGCCGTCTGAGGCCAGGATGGAGATGGGAGGCTGAGCCAGGTAGGGGGACCAGGGCTGCAGGCAAGACCAGAAAGGAATTGAGGGCCAGGAAGTGCCAGGACCAGAGTGGTCACCCAGAGGTCCCCTCTCACGTATGCTGCCACCAGTCACCCCTCCAGCCCCTGAGCAGGGATCCTAGAATGTGCCAAGCATCCCGCCGGCCTGGGCCAGGTGAGCCTGTATATAGGGTCTGTGTGCAATAGGGAGGGATTTCTTCTATTTTTTGCTGCCCCCTCCCCATCGCTGTCCCGGGCAGGGGGAGAAGGTATTTTTCAGACATAGCACAGGCACCACAAGTAAAAGTTGTGAAGTTGCAAAAAAAAAGCAGGCCTACCAGCCAAATACCCCCTCTCTTCCCACCACCCCCCCGCCAGCCCTGGCCTTGATCAACCTGCCCCACCACAATAAGCCCACAGCCCCTCCCCATGGCTGTCTGCTCCTGATTTCACCCCCCCACCCCAAGAGGGGGCAGAGCTGGGCGGCCAACGTCCTGCAGCCCCTCCCAAGGCTGGCCCCACCCCTGATCCCCCCACCCCAATAGGGGGCAGGACTGGTCAGCCAATCTCCTGCAGCCTCTCCCCTTGCCCAGCCCCACCCCAGATTGCTCCCCCACCCCAATAAGGGGCAGGCTGGCTGGCCAACCACCCATGGCTCCTCCCCCAGGCCACTGGCCCCAATCACCATCCTCCACCCCATTTGGGGGGGTGGCCGCCCAGCCCAAACCACAGCCCCTCCCCATGGCCAGCTCTACCCCCAATTGGCCCCCCAACCCCAATCAGGCTGGCAAGGGGGGCAATTGGGTACAATCAGGCCAGTGGCAGGGGGTAGTTGGGGGCAAACAGGCTGGCAGGGGGGCAGTTGGGGGTGATCAGGCTGGCAGACAGAGTTGTTAGGGGCAATCAGGCAGGCAGGCAGGTGAGTGGTTAAGAGCCAGCGGTCCTGAATTGCGAGAGGGATGTCCAACTGCTGGTGCAGGATCAGGCCTAAACCGGCAGTCTGACATCCCCAAGGAGTCCCACATTGGAGAAGGTGCAAGCCAGGCTGAGGGACCCCCTCCCCTCAGTGCACGAATTTCATGCACCGGGACTCTAGTATTAATATAAAATACAATAACAGATTACATGAAAAATTATATGCCAAAAATTGGACAACCTAAAAAATGCATAACTTCATAAAAACATGTAACCTGCAAAGACTGAATGATGAAGAAAGATAAATTATAAACAAACCAATAATGAATAAGGAGATGGAATCAGTAATCAAAGACTTCTCAACACAGAAATGCTCAAGACCAGTTGGCTTCATTGGTGACTTCTACAATATGTTTAAAGAAAAATTAACACCAATCCTTCTCAAATTTTTTCAAAAAAGTTGAAAAGAAGGAGAGGCATTCCCAAACTAATTTTATAAGGCCAGCACTACTCTGGTACTAAAGCCAGATAAGAACACAAGAAAAGAAAACTATATAGCAATATGCCTATTGAATACAGATGCAAAAACTTTCAACAAAATATTAGTAAACAAAATTCAACACACATTAATGGAATGATAAACCATGACCAAGTAGGATTTATGCCAGATGCAAAAATGTTTCAAAATACAAATAAAAATGGGTGATACACCACATTAATAGAATGAAAGATAAAAGTCATATAATCATATCAGTAGATTCAGAAAAATAATTTGACAAAATAAAACATCCTTTCATAATAAAGACCCTCAACAAATTGGGTATAAACAGAACACTCCCCAACATAATAAAGCTTACTAGTATATAACAAACTCAAAGAAAATATCATAGTCTATGTGAAAGCTTTAAGTATATTGCTTTAACAGGAGGAACAATACCAGGATGTCCACTCTTACCATGCTTATTTAACACTAGAGGCCCGGTGCATGACATTTGTGCACTGGAGGGGGGCGTCTCCTCAGCCCAGCCTGCACCTTCTTGCAGTCCAGAACCCCTAGGGGGCTGTTCACCTGCTGGCTTAGGCCCAATACCTCTCACGGTCCGGAGCTCTCACAGTCTGGGACCCCTTGCTTCTTACCGCCCACCAGCAGTGGAGGCTCCCACTACTGCCTCTGCACTCACCAGCCATGAGCCCAGCATCTGGCCCAGCACTCCCCCTGTGGGAGCGCACTGACCACCAAGGGACAGCTCCTGCATTGAGCGTCTGTCCTCTAGTGGTCAGTGCACATCATAACGACCGGTCATTCTGCTGTTCAGTTAATTTGCATATTAGGATTTTATTATATAGGATAGTACTTCAAGTCTTAACCAGAGTAATCACGCAAGAAGTAGAAAAAAATGGCATCCAAAATGGAAAAGAATAAAACTGTCTGCAGAAAACATAATATTAGAAGAATATCCTAAAAATGCCAACAAAAATTGTGGAACTAATAAATGAATTCAGTAATATTGCAAGATACAAACTCAATACACAAAAATTAATTGTGTCCCTGAGAGACAAAATGGCAGCGGTATAGATGGACATGTCCTGTGCCTTGTCCCAGAGCAGATAGGGTGAGCAGCTGAAACGAGTAACATCCAGCCCAAATTGTCAGAGGAGATTCAGCTAGGAGACAGTTTGCAGCCGGTAAAGGCAGAGGACTCCCGGAGAAAGGTAAAGTCAAGGCTCTGGGAAGGATAATCAGCCAGAACTGTGAGCCCTGAGGATCAGAGGGAACCCACACAGCACGGGCTAGGGCCGCATCCCTTGGGACGGGTGCAGTGGAAAAAAAGGTACACAGAACTGCTGGTTGGCAGGGGAGTCTAGATCTGGGTCCACAATCAGGAAAGGCTGAGGAGTGCCAGCAGAAGAACGCGCAGAGGCGCAGCCTTTCCCCCCTCGCAGGGGATTTTGGATATGTGTCCACAGTCAGTAAAGGCTGAAGAGTGCTGGCAGGAGAGGAGTGCGCAGAGGTGCAGCCTCTCTGGCTTCTGTGGCTTATGCCTTTCTTCATAGAGCCTAGTGCATAGGACGTTTCAGATACAGACACTTACCCATGGCTGGAGCATGGGAGAAGGTGCAGAATTGTGGAATCTGGGGGGAGAAGGGGATCCAGGAGAAGTGGCAGCAAGTTTGGTGCTGAATCATGCCTGAGCCTGGGACCTGGGCAGCCATTTTGTCCTGAAGCGATAGCTCCTCCCTCCAGTATCCAGGCAACTAATACAGCCACACCCAGATTCCACCCTAAACAGTAAAAGGATTAAAACAAACAAACAAACAAAACCTAAATAGTCCCTGAGAGCACAAAGGGGCTGGACTAAAGAGGGACTTTCAGTCCCAGCAATCGGATCGTGAGAAACACTAAAGTACAGAAGACTGGGATCTTAAGCCAGCCAAAGGAACACTTCACTTTTTCATTTTTATTTATTTATTTTTTTACTTTGTTATCTCTTTTTTTTTCCTTTTTTCTTTGTTTTCCATTTTTGTTTGTTGCTTTATTTTCTATATCTTTTCACATTATTTTTCCATAACTCTATTTTATTTTATTTTTATTTGCTATTTTTATACCATTTTTGAAATCAATTTTTTTGTAAAATTATTTTTTTTTCTCGTTCTCTTTCCTCTTATCCACCCATCCCCTTTCTACTTCCTCTATACTGAACTGAGATCCTCCCCATATTCATCCAACTTTTAACATTATCTTCTATATATAAGTGTTATGCCCAGATTTCAAGATTCCCAAGGGCCCACCAGGGAGCCAGCGAGTCTGATGCAAAAGCAAAGAGTCCTTCATTTCAAGCTAGCTTGAGCTCACCATCCACCACACTCACCGACACAATGGCAAGCCAAGTGGCCGAGAGAGAGAAAACTCTGTGTGGACTGTAGGCCCTGACGATTGGCCAGGCGCAAGTCGGTGTCTTGTTACACAGGATGTGGTCATATCTATGGTGACTTCCCTTGATTGTCATTGGTTAGTTTAAAGAAGTCCTGGGTGTGGCTAGCAGAGGCTTGGCTTCCTGGAAGAAGCCTTGCTGAGCACATGGCCAAGGTAAGATGGAGGGCATAGCCCTTACCCTGGGGCAAGATGGAGGGCGTATAGTCCTCGCCCTTTCATTCCCCCCTTTGTCTTGGAAATTCCGGCTCAATCATGAGACAGACTGCATTTCTATTCCACCGTTGCTAGAGGCCCATACTGGGCACACAGAACTATCAACTGAACTATCCCTATAAGCTTAACAAATGGTCCGGTGGAAGGGAAAGAAACCATTTTAGATTTAACAACTTCTATTGAAATAGGATTTTTCTTCTTAAAATTCCTCCATGGCTATCAAAAAGCCAAATCAAGATTAATTTATCTACTGTCCTGATGTTTGCATAAACACAACAAGAATGGTAACTGACTACCTTTGCTGGAATTTCATGGTTGAACCTTAATGTGCCCCGTAGGGCCAGGAAGCCAAGCCATCCAGCTGCCATCAGGCCTGCCTGCAGTATCTGCTGAGTTAGGTGAATGCCTCACCTGTAGCAACTCCACCTGAGCCCGTGCTCCAGGCTTTAAGGCCCATCACAGTAGCCCTCCTACTCGTTGCGGCCCAGAGTGTGTGGGGGTTCTGCAGGGATGCAGAGGCATCTTTACTGCTCCCCTTCTACTCTTACCAACCTCCAGTGATGGTAGGGCATGGGCCTGACGCTCCAGCACCAGCCATCTTCAGGGCTCCCAAGCAGGATACCAGGCTTTCTTCATGGCATTCTTAGTGGCTTCAAGTCTTTAGAGTTCAGACAGGGCTCTTTAAAACATGATACTCCAGTCGAAGTTTCCCGTTAATAAAACCACTATTAGGAATCAGTCTTATTGGATATATGCAAAGAAATGTACTTATTTAGCATTGCCAGATTTCAGAGGAATTACATAAGGAGAAAAACATACTGATCTGCTCTAAGATTTTCTGACTTTCCTTGATAATTCCTTTTCATGGATTTAAAATAAAACAGTAACTGTTGGCATAAAACCTTCTTTCTATGCATAACCATGCCTCAGACCTTCTATTCTAAAAAGGCTTTTTCCAGCTTTACTACCCCTGACATGGGCATGGTGACTCAGGCCTGCAAGACAGTATTACAGGCTGCCAACTGTTAGCTGTCTCTCAACCAACAGAGACCAAAACCTGATGGGCACCCTTCCCTGCCCAGTTGGGCACCGGCCCTCTTGGAAGCTAAACACCCTTTACTTTTGGGGGTCACCCCACACAGCTCCCTTCCAGGACAGCCAACATACATTCAAACCTGCAAAAGAATCAAAGGTTAATATAACATATCAATACAATGAAACATCATGGCCGCTCCAGGCAGCCAAATCTTCTGCTACTAAACATGTGATCCTATAAATTGTCCTTGTCTCTTTGGAGCCATGTCCATGAAGATGCAGCCTGGTGACAGGAGTGATCGTGAGTCATGTTACCGGCATCAGGCAGGTCGAGCACGCTGCAGCTTGAGCTTGAGTGGGTTACGTTGATCTTGATCGATGCTCCATTTGGTGATGAAGTCTTTCTGGGTCATGGATGGATCCGCTGACTGGACGTGAGTGTGATGGACCCAGGTCGCGACGCTGTCTACCTTGAGAGCGGGGGGGTCGTCAGCACCACAGTGTAGGGACCCTTCCAACGTGGCTCTAGGGTCTCCCAGCAGTGCCTTCTGATGTAGACCCAATCTCCTGGTCTGTGCTGATGAGGAGTTGGGGTTGGGCTGGTCCCGTAGATGGCGCGGAGGCGCGGCCAAATGTCCTCGTGCGCCCTCTGGAGCCCTCTCAAGGAAAGAGATTGTTAAAGAAAAGCCACCCAGTCCTCACCAGTCTCGAGTCAGATTTCTCCTCTCTTGGAGAACTTCAAAGTCCTGATGGCTTCTAGGTAACCCTGTTTATTAGTTACAGCGCTCTGCTTTTTTTTTTTTTTTTTTTTTTTTGCCTTTCTACCAGTTCCCTTTGTGGCAGAGCAGCAACCAGGCCTCTTTCAAGGGAGTGCGCTAGAAGTGGGTATCAGCCCCTCCTTTGCTAGCAGCAACAGGTACCAAACCCTTTCCGTACATTTGACCAGCTTCATTCCTGCCCACCTTTACAGATTCTAAGGCCCATTGTTTTCCTTTAACCAGCAAGCTAAATGACACTGGCCTGTATTATTTAATTCAGCACAGGCAGGGGGAAGGGCCCATGAAATTTCTCCCTGAGGAACTGTGAGCCCCACCCTTAAATGTCCCAATCAGACTAGAAAAGCCACAAATACCTTTTAAATCTACCCCAGAATTCCAAAATCCCAACCCAGCACCGAATACAGAGATGTTTACTAGTTAGGCTGGCCAATTCCACCTCTGACAGAGCAAGCGCTCTTGGGGAAAGCCGCTTGGGGCGCTTTGCTTTCGGTCAGAGCACTCAGCCTTAAAGAAATCAAGCGTGTGCCTTTTTTTTTTTTCACAGACTTCCACACTTACATGACCCAACTAGACATACAAACATCAAATAAACGTTTATACTTATACCCTTTCGGTGAACAAGTACTTTTACAGTCTTGGGATCTTGAGAAGATAACAGGAATATAGCACAAGTCCCCTGATGGGGGCCTGACAGGAACAGATGTGGGGGCCTCCCTTTCCCTCATCCCAGGACAGGATTCTTGACCTATGTCTCATCCAGATAGAAATGGTACTCATATTGAACAAGGAAATCAAGACTAAATAGACACGATAACTAGATACATTCCCCATTAAGAACTTTGAGGTGCATGCCACATTTATACCACAAAATACCAACAAATCAATTTCAGTTGTGTCGAGATACAGAACAAGTCCCTGAACAGAGGCAGTAGAAAACTGCCTAGGAATGCTTCTTTTCTACCTTTTTAAAAGATAGGCCAGATTTGAGCCAGTCCGAGTTTTGACTTCCCTCCGGAAGTCCCAGAGATGGTGAATACCATCTAGAATCCATTCCTCCAGATACAGGATAAGTCCCTTAGAGATTCTTGATAATCTACATCAGTAATTCATTCATACAATCCCCTAAAAGTTAAAGAGGAAGGAAAGAACCATTCAATGTCCTTCAAGAGGATTTCGGCAAAACAACAAAATCGACAGATTAAACACATTGGATAACCAAGGCCAGAAGTACCCTCTGACATTTCAGGGGTACCAAGGAAGGAGAAGTTAGGCCACGTCCAGCGCTTCTCACAATCCACCATTAGTGACCAGTCCCAGCTCACTGGTCTACCATCCATTTAACATTTCTTTTTCCTCCCATCACACCAAGGCCATGCTTTCCAGGTAGCTAGAACTCTTCACTAAACAATTTTAAACAACAAAGATACATATTTAAGCAATAAGGAAAGATCAATTTACAGAAGCAGAGACAGCATACAATTTAAACCACAGCCTTGGGTAACATAGGTTATACTTAGGCATGTCCTGGGTCTCCAGAACACTGAACTGGAGCCCTCTAATATCAGTATAAAACCAGTTTCTACCTGAAATCTTTGTCAGGTTCATCTCCGCCATTTTTAAGGCCAAAACAGTCTCGGGTTTTTATTCTGTACACAGCAAAAGGTCAAGTTCAGCTCAAAACTATGCACACTCGTTTTTAAACTGGCCTTTTCCCTTTACATGTGCACAGAAATCCTGGGTGCATTTATGAATTTGTAAAAGCTTTTCAATTCTCTATCTACAAGCCCTTTAAGAAATACGAGCTCTATTGTTGGCCCTTATGAAGCCAACTGCTCAAAACATTGGTCTATCATATCACTAAAATTATATTAAGACCGTGATTGCTAATTTATTAAGCATTAAAGATATCTTCTTAAAAATAGTATTAAATAAATCTGAGAGGCAGGCACACTTTCTGCCCCATCTGCATTTCCTTAGTAAAACTCCGCCTTAAAACTCCACCCCTGAAATCCCAACCTGCCTCAGTGAGCAGACATTCCTTTTGTGATTGACTAAGTCAGAGGGAGGGGCCTTTGCTGTTCCAAGATGGCGGCTCCCAGGGGCACAGCATGCCATGCGGCCAACATGGTGGCTGCCAAGTCAGGCAGCTCAACATTGTGGCTGTCTAAACTGTTCTCTGACAGAAAAGATGATTTCCTCATTCTCACAATAAACAAGGGAAGAGCAAACCAAAACCCCTAAAAGATAGATGGCCAACATTATATTGCAGAACTTTAAACCATGATTTTTCTGCCTAGGGACTACTGGTGGAAAGCTGATTTCAAAGGAGCCACCTTTTGGCCACTTGACCTTTTCTGGGAAGGTCGACTAGCAAAAGGTGTAGCCATTTAAATGCAAACTAACACTCCTAAGATGGCTGCTGGCGGGAATTGGATTACCTGCCTGCTAGGGGAAGGGCGTGTCTACCCCTCCCTCCACTAAAATAGGTGTAGCTTTAAATTTTTTAACAGCAAGAAAAAAGACCTTAAACTTTCAGAGCTTTAAATCTTATGTAGCAAAATACTTAGCATTTTTCAAATCAATACTTTTACATTTAAGGATACATTTCAAATAAAATATAAGGCATTTTCAATTAATAGATTAACTTCTATCATCTAGACTTCATACTAGGCATACTCAGATAGCCACACAAAGTAGGGGAGAAGGCAGGCCCCCTCCCTCCACATTCACACACTTTCACCAGACATTCATTCAGAGTTTAAACAATCCATTCAATTCCAAACAACTTCCCAATTCCTGAGGGAGCTCTAAAGCTTCCTCCAATCTCCTTGAAATGATCAATCACAATACCCAAAGGTGCAGTCTGAGTCCATCCCATAACATCCGTCCAGTACAAACACAGAACACTAAACAGGGCCCGAAAATACAGCCTTCCAACTCCATGGAAGCAACTAGACATTGGCCTTACGCCAAACCAGCGGGAGCGACCCGCCTCGTCTCAAATCCGAGAGGGGCATATCCATCCCTTGTGAGGGGCATATCCATCCCTCCTGGGGTTAGGGGCATAGACTTCCCTCCTGGGGAGCGGAACATCTTCCAACTCTCCCCCGCCTGTGGTCTTACATGGCGCATCCGCCTAGACCCCTCAGGCACTTACAGATTCCAGAAATGAGCTCACACAGAACAGAACACACAACGACACACACCTACCACGGTCAGTCAGACTCTTCGGATCGGCGGTCCCTCGATGGTCTTGGGAATCCCGGATGAGCCCCCAAATGTTATGCCCAGATTTCAAGATTCCCAAGGGCCCACCAGGGAGCCAGCGAATCCGATGCAAAAGCAAAGAGTCCTTCATTTCAAGCTAGCTTGAGCTCACCATCCACCACACTCACCGACACAACGGCAAGCCAAGTGGCCGAGAGAGAGAAAACTCTGTGTGGACTGTAGGCCCTGACGATTGGCCAGGTGCAAGTCGGTGTCTTGTTACACAGGATGTGGTCATATCTATGGTGACTTCCCTTGATTGTCATTGGTTAGTTTAAAGAAGTCCTGGGTGTGGCTAGCAGAGGCTTGGCTTCCGGGAAGAAGCCTTGCTGAGCACATGGCCAAGGTAAGATGGAGGGCATAGCCCTTACCCTGGGGCAAGATGGAGGGCGTAACCCTTACCCTGGGGCAAGGTGGAGGGCGTAGTCTTCGCCCTTTCAGTAAGCTCAGCATCTACAGATTCTGCCCCCATCCTCTTTGCTGGGGGTTTGGTGACTGTATTTTTTTATTTTTATTTTAAACATTTTTTTCTTTTTAAAAAAATTATTATTATTATTATTTGTTTGTTTGCTTATGGATTGGTTATGTGGTGTTTTCACCATATATATATAATCTCCTTTTCTTCCTTCTACTTTTCTCTCCTATCTTTTTCACTCTCTCCAATATCATTTATGCTCTCTTTTCTCACCCCTAATTCTCTTTTCTCAGGTGGTCAATTATAGTAAGGTTATTATTGTCATGAGTACATTTGTGCTTTGGTCCCTTTGTGTTGTGTCTTGTCGAGATGAATTTTATCCTGTCTGGCCAGGTGCTAGAGAGTGAGCCTCATAACCAGACACCTGGAGAGGAAACCCCATCCAAAAAATGGGACAATAACACCCCAGACCCAAACTACAGAGGCAGGAAGAAGGCGGCAGTGAGGGAGAGAGCGTGAGCCAATGAGGAACCAAAAGAAGAGTGTGTGGTCATGTGGGATATGTGTGTGTGTATGTGAGTTAGGCACAGATAGATCCCGCAGGGCCTTTGGGGTCAGGCTAAACGGGCTCGCCTAACTAGTCAGCCTCTGCTACCATGTAAGCAGTTCCAGGAGGCCGGCTCATCCTCAGAAGCCTAGTGTTTTTAAAGGGAGAGCTGCTGTAACTGGGATCCAGGCCTCACCCCCACCCAGGGTGCCCTCAGATAACACTTGGGACTCTACAGACACCCCTGCCAGGGACCTGCTACCTCTGCTGGGGTCCCACAGTCAACAAGTCTCCAGCTACCCTGGGCGCAGGCTCCTGTGAGTTCTGAAACGTGCTCCTCCCTGACCAGCCCAACACCTTAGCCTGGGGCACTGCAACTATGCAAGCAGCAGACACATGAGCAGCCTAATCCTGTCCAAGGAGCAGCAGCCTCACAAGCAGCCTTCCCCAGGCCTAAGAGCAGAAGCCTCACGTGGCCTGCCCCTTTCCAAGGAGCAACAGCTGTCAGCTGTGTGAGCGGCCTGCTCCCCTCTCTGAGGAGCAGCAACCATGTGAGTAGCCTGCCCCATATGAGGAGCAGCAGCCACACGAGCAGCCTGCCCATGATTGAGGAGCGGCAGCCCCACACAAGCCACCCCAATCAGAGGAGCAGCAGCTGCACAGCCCACACCCTCTTCCTGTCTGAGGAGCAGTAGGTGTGCGAGAAACCCACCCCCATCCAAGGAGCAGCAGCTGCACAAGCAGCCTGCCATCATACAAGGAGCAGCAGCAGTGTGAGCAGCCCATGCCCATACAAGGAACAGCATCACTGCGAGCAGCCTGCACTCATTCAAGGAGCAGTAGCCACCCAAGCAGCCTCTCCCAGTCCGTGGACCAGCAACCACACCAGCAGTCCACCCACATCTGAGGAGCAGCAGCCCTACACAGTCCAAACTGGTCCAAGGAGCAGCAGACACATTCAGCCTGCACCTGTCCAATGAGCAGCAGCTGGGTGAGCGGCCTGCTCCCATCCAAGGAGCAGGAGGCACACCTGCAGCTCGCTCCCACCCGAAGAGAAGCAGCCACACAAGCAGCCCATCTCCCGTTTGAGTAGAAGCAGCCACGTGAACAGATGGCCCCCATACGAGGTGCAGCTCACTCTGGCCCAAGGAGCAGCAGCCACCTGAGCAGCTAGCTCCTGTCCAAGGAGAAGCAGACACACGAACAGATAAACCAAACACATCTGAGGAGCGGCAGCCCTGCGCAGCCCACACTGGTCCAAGGAGCAGCAGCCACATGCAGTCTGCACCAGTCTGACGAGCAGCAGCTGGGTGAGCATCCCACCCCCATCTGAGGAACAGCAGCCACACATGCAGCTCACCCTCACCTGAGGAGCAGAAGCCATGCAAGCAGCCCATGCCCCATCTGAGGAGCAGCAGATGTGTGAGCAGCCCACACCTGTACGAGGAGCAGTAGCCCTGTAAGCAACCTGCCCCTGTCCAAAGAGCCGCAGCCTCACGAGCAGCCCAGCCCATCTGAGGAACAGCAGCAGCGTGCAGCCAGCCCCAATACAAGAAGCAGCAGCCACGTGAATAGTCCGTGCCCATCCAAGGAGCAGAAGACACGTGAACATGCCACTCCTGTCAAAGGAGCAACAGCTGTGCTCAGCCAGCCCCCACCTGAAGAGCAGCAGCCTTGTTATCAGCCCACCCCTGCCCAAGGAATAGCAGCTGTGCGAACAGCCTCACCTACCAGTCAGAGGAGAGACCACTGCTGCGAACAGCACCCACCAGAGAAGCCGCTGCCAACTGAGGAGCAGCCACTACTGCGACCACGTGAGCAACTGCAGCCCGAGGAATCACTGTCATCCAAGCAGCAGCCCCTGCACGACTCGACATTTAGATCAGTCGGTGAGACCAAAAATGGGTAGACAAAGAAACCCCCAAAGGAAAGAAAAGGAGAAATCCCAGAAAAGTGGCTAAGTGAAACAGAGGCATGCAATATGTCAGAAAAAGAATTCAGAATAAGGGTCCTAGAGTGCATAAACCGGTTGGAGGAAAAAATCAACAACTTTTGTAAGAATCAAGAATAAATGGATGAAAAAATCAATAACTTATGTAAGAATCAAGATGAAATAAAGAGTGATATACCTGCAATAAAAAAACACCATTGAAAATTTTAACAGTAGACTAGGAGAAGCGGAGGACCGTTTTAGCAAATTAGAAGACAGGGAAGCAAAACACACCCAAACTGAACTGCACTTGGAGAAAAAAATTAAAAGACAGGAGGAGAGCCTAAGGGAGTTATGGGACAACATGAAAGGAAGCAACATACAAATAATAGGGGTGCCAGAACAACAGGAAGAGGAACAAGGATTAGAAAACCTATTTGAAGAAATAATATCAGAAAACTTCCTTGCAGTGGGGAAGAAAAAAGTCACACAAGCACAGAGAGTCCCAAGCAAGATGAACCCAAAAAGACCCACACCAAGACACATCATAAGTACCATGACAAATGTTCAGGACAAAGAGAAAATCTTAAAGGCTGCAAGAGAGAGACATAAAGTTACCTACAAGGGATATCACATTATATTATCAAATGATGTCTCAACAGAAACACATCAGGCCAGAAAAGAATGGATGGAAATTTAGAAAGTGATCCAAAGCAAGGGATTGAATCCAATAATACTCTGTTCAGCAAGGCTATCATTCAAAATTGCAGGGGAAATAAGAAGTTTCAGAGACAAAAAAGGGCTAAGGGAGTTTATCACCACCAAGCTAGCAATGCAAGAAATGCTAAAGGGACTGGTGTAAAAAGAAAAAGAAAAAGGTAAGAAAGAAAACAGGCACAAAAATAAATATAGGTACAAACAAGTACCTTTCAATAATAACTTCAAACATAAATGGACTAAACGCTCCAATCAAGACATTGAGTGGCTGAACGGATTAAAAAAAAAAAAATGACCCATACATTTGCTGTCTACAAGAGACCCATCTCAGAAGAAGGGACTCACACAGACTGAAAGTGAAGGGTGAAGGGATGGAAAAATATCTTTCAGGCAAATGGAAATGAAAATAAACCTGGGGTAGCAATACTTATATCAGAAAAAATAGATCTCAAAGTGAAGGCCATAACAAGAGAGAAAAAAGGCCACTTTGTAATACAAAAGGGATAGATACAAAGAAAAAAACTCTCAGAAGATATCAAGGGAGAGATCAACAGCAATATAATCATAGTAGGGGACTTTAATACACCACTGACATCACTGGATAAATCCTCTAGACAAAAAATCAGCAAAGAAACAGCAATCCTAAATGACTCACTAGATCAGATGGACTTAATTGACATCTTCAGAACATTTCACCCCAAAGCCGCAGAATAAACGTTCTTCTCAACTGCACATGGGATATTTCCAAAAATAGACCACATATTGGGTCACAAACAAAGTCTCCCCAAATTCAAGAAGACTGAAATCATACCAAGCATCTTCTCAGACCACAATGGCATAATATTAGAAATAAACAACAATAAAAACAACCCAAAACACTCAAACAACTCAAACACTTGTAAGCTGAATAGCATGTTATTAAATATTGATTGCGTTACCAATGAGATCAAAGGAGAAATTGAAAACATCCTGGAAACTAATGACAATGAAAACACAACCATCCAAAACCTATGGGGCACAAAGAAAGCAGTCCTGAGAGGGAAGTTTATAGCTCTACAGGCCTACCTCAAAAAACGAGAAAAAATGGTAGTAAATCATCTAACTCTACAACTCAAAGAATTAGAAAGAAAGCAACGTGAAATCCCAGAGTGAGCATAAGGATGGATATAATAAAGATCAGAGCAGAAATAAATGACATAGAGAAAAAAAAAACAATACAAAGATGAATGAAACCAAGAGCTTGTTCTTTGAAAGGATAAACAAGATTGAATAACCTCTAGCCAGGCTCACAAAGAAGCAAAGAGAGAGAACCTAAATAAACAAAATCAGAAATGAAAGAGGCGAAATAACAACAGACCCCGACAGAAATACAAATTATAGTTAAAAAATACTATGAACAACTCTACTCCAACAAACTAGACAACCTGGAGATAATGGACATATTCCTAAAAAAATACAACTTTCCAAAACTCAATCAGGAAGAATCTAAAAATCTCAAAAGACCAGTAACTATGCAAGATATTGAAGCAGTCATCAAAAAGATTCCAGCAAACAAATCCCAGGGCTAGAGGGCTTCACAGGGGAGTTTTACCAAACATTCAAGGAAGAACTAAAACCTATTCTCCTCAGACTATTCCAAAAAATTCAAGAGGAAGGAACACTTCAAAGGTCATTCTATGAAGCCAGCATCACCCTAATACCAAAACCAGATAAAGACAACACAATGAAAGAGAATTACAGGCCAATATTCCTCATGAATATAGAAGCCAAAATCCTCAACAAAAACTTAGCAAATCGGATCTAGCAGTATATCAGAAAGATAATACACCATGACCAAGTAGGATTTATCCCAGGGATGCAAGGATGGTACAATATTCGAAAATCAATAAACATGATAAATCACATAAACAAATTGAGAAAAACAACACATAGTCATATCAATTGATGCAGGAAAAAGCATTTGACAAAATCCAACACCCATTTCTGATAAAAACTCTCAGCAAGAAGGAAAGACTTCCAAAATGGAGACCAGCAGGAAGGTAGGGAGGGAGAGAGTGTGAGAGAGCAAGGAAGTGATAGAGGAGTGTGTGGACATGTGTGGTGTGTGTGCATGAGCTAGGGACAATTAGATTCTGCAGGTCTTCTAAGGGACTGATAAACCCAGCAGTCTTAGGCGGCCTAGTCCCGCTCCCTACGCGGACACTCCTGGGCAGCCAACACAGGCACGGCGACAACGCCATCTTGGGAAACAGAGCTGCTTGAGACTAGGATCCTGGCCTCAACACCATCCAGTCTGATCTCAGACACAAACCAGGACCCTGCAGCCACTGGGGACAGAGACCTGTGACCACAGCTACAGACCTGCGGACACCAAAAGTTCAGAAATTCCCACAGCAGATCCCTGAGTAACAGAGCCCATCACCCTTTCCCGCAGGCTTGCAGGCAGCACCAGAGTAACTAACTGATAGACCCACCCCGTTCCAGGGCCTCAGCGCTCCAAGAACTTTAGCCTGGAAGTGCTCCACCACCTTGGAACTGATCCTATGCACACTGCCGGCTTGTGAGCCCTGGACTGGGAGCAAACGGGAGAAACCCAGGAACTGAGCATATGTGCACTGCCGGCTTCTGAGCACTGGGCTGGGAGCAATCCCGCGAACACCGGGAATTTGTCCCACATATCACAGGCCCAGGGACCCCGATTCTCTGGGCAGGAGGCAGCACCAAGCACCAGTGACTTGACTGTGTTTCTTTTCACCTGAGCCTGAGATTCTGATTTCCTGTGCATTCATACTAAGAGCCAGTGAATCCAATTCCTGGTGCAAGGGCACACAGGGACCCTGATTCTCAAGGCAAGGTCTCGCAAAGCAACAGAGACTCTGATACTGGATTCTGGGGAACTCTGACTCCTGGCGCACGCTAGGGGGCTCTGGTTTTCAACACGCTTCAGGGGGGTCTCTGTTTCAGCACCATGCAGGCAGGGTCCCTGATTCTAAGGGCGCGTATGAGGCCACATTGAGTGCTAACAAAACTGACTCTGAGTGAGCCTGGTGCCCACCAACCCACCACAACCTCACATCTTAGTGTCAGAGCTCTTCAGTGACACTAGGGTGGTGGGAGGCTCCCACTGCACATGGCCCAGGCCCACGCAACTCGAGGTTTGAACCATCGGGAGATAATCAGAATGAAGAGACGAAACAACACCCAGAGAAAAGACAATGAGGAGTCACCAAGAAAGGACATTAATGAAGTTGAAGCATGCAACATGACAGAAAAAGAATTCAGAATAATGGTTGTACAATTCATTCACCGGATGGATGAGAAAATCAACAACCTATGCAAGAATCAGGAAGAAATGAAAAGTGATATAGCTACAAGCAAAAACACCATGGAAAGTTTCAACAGCAGACTAGAAGAAGCAGAGGACCAAATTAGTGAGTTAGAAGATAAGGCAGAGAAACAAGCTCAATCTGAACAGCAACTGGAGAAAAGAATTAAAAAGCAGGAGGAGAGCCTAAGGGAGCTTCAGGACAACATGAAACGAAGTAACATACGCATAATAGGGCTGCAAGAAGGACAAGAAGAGCAGCAAGGATTAGAAAATCTATTTGAAGAAATAATGACAGAAAACTTCCCTGATATGGGGAAGAAAAAAGTTACACAAGTACAGAGAGTCCCAGGCAAGATGAACCCCAAAAGACCCACACCAAGACCTGTCATAATAACGATGGCAAATGTAAAAGACAAAGAGACAATCTTAAAGGCTGCAATAGAGAAACAGAGAGTTACCTACAAAGGATCCCCCATCAGATTATCAAATGATTTCTCAACAGAAACACAACAGGCCAGAAAAGAATGGACAGAAATTTACAAAGTGATGCAAAGCAAAGGACTGAATCCAAGAATACTCTATCCAGCAAGGCTATCATTCAAAATTGAAGGGGAAATAAGAAGCTTCACGGACAGAAAAAGGCTAAGGGAGTTTATCACCACGAAGACAGCAATGCAACAAATACTAAAGGGACTGGTGTAAAAAGAAGAACTAAAAAGCCCAGAAAGAAAACAGCCACACAAAAAAATAGAAATGGCTACAAACAAGTACCTTTCAATAATAACTTTAAACGTAAATGGACTAAATGGTCCAATCAAAAGACATCGAGTGGCTGAATGGATAAAAAAACATGACCCATATAATTGCTGTCTACAAGAGACCCACCTCATTAGAAGGGACTCACACAGACTGAAAGTGAAGGGATGGAAAAATATCTTTCAGGCAAAAGGAAAGGAAAAGAAAGCTGGGGTAGCAATACTTATATCAGACAAAATAGACCTCAAAGTGAAGGCCATAACAAGAGATAAGAAAGGCCACTTCATAATACTAAGGGGATCAATACAACAAGAGGATATAACCCTGATAAACATATATGCACCCAATGCAGGAGCACCCACATACATAAGAAAACTCCTGGAAGATATCAGGGGAGAGATCGACAACAATGCAATCATAGTAGCGGACTTTAATACACCAGTGACATCACTGGATAAATCCGCTAGACAAAAACTCAGCAAAGAAACAGCAATCCTAAATGACTCACTAGTCAGATGGACTTAATTGACATCTACACAACACTTCACCCCAAAGCCACAAAATATACATTCTTCTCAAGTGCTCATGGGGCATCTTCAAAATTAGACCACATATTGGGTCACAAACAAAGTCTCCCCAAATTTAAGAAGATTGAAATCATACCAAGCACCTTCTCAGACCATAAGGCCTTAATATTAGAAATAAACTACAATAAAAACAACTCGAAATACTCAAACACTTGGAAACTGAATAGCATGTGATTAACTATTGATTGGGTTACCGATGAGATCAAAGAAGAAATTAAAAACATCCTGGAAACTAATGATAATGAAAACACAACAATCCAAAACCTTTGGGACACAATGAAAGCATTCCTGAGAGGGAAGTTTATAGCTCTACAGGCCTATCTCAACAAACAAGAAAAAATGGTAGTAAATCATCTAAATCTACAGCTCAATGAATTAGAAAGAGAGCAACAAGATAAGCCCAGAGTGAGCAGAAGGAAGGAGATAATAAAGATTAGAGCAGAAATAAATGACATAGAGACCAAAAAAACAATACAGAAAATCAATGAAACCAAGAGCTGGTTCTTTGAAAGGATAAACAAAATTGACAAACCTCTAGCCAGGCTCACCAAGAAGCAAAGAGAAACGACCCAAATCAACAAAATCAGAAATAATAGAGGCGAAATAACAACAGATCCCAAAGAAATACAAATGATTGTTAAAAAATACTATGGACAACTCTACTCCAACAAACTAGACAACCTGGAGGAAATGGACATATTCCTAGAAAAATACAACATTCCAAAACTTAATCAGGAAGAATCTAAAAATCTCAATAGGCCAATAACTATGGAAGAAATTGAAGCAGTCATCAAAAAGCTTCCAGCAAACAAATACCCAGGACCAGATGGCTTCACAGGGGAGTTTTACCAAACATTCAAGGAAGAACTAAAACCTATCCTCCTCAGACTACTACAAAAAATCCAAGAGGAAGGAACAGTTCCAAGCTCATTCTATGAAGCCAGCATCACCCTAATACCAAAACCAGGTAAAGACAACACAATGAAAGAGAATTACAGGCCAATATCCCTCATGAATAGATGCCAAAATCCTCAACAAAATCTTAGCAAATTGGATCCAGCAGTACATCAGAAAGATCATACACCGTGACCAAGTAGGATTTATCCCAGGGATGCAGGAATGGTACAATATCCGCAAATCAATAAACGTGATACATCACATAAACAAATTGAAAGAAAAAACCACGTAGTCATATCAATTGATGCAGAAAAAGCGTTTGACAAAATTCAACATCAATTTTTGATAAAAACTCTCAGCAAGGTGGGAATTGAAGGATCATACCTCAACATAATAAAAGCCATATATGAAAAACCCACAGCCAACATCATACTCAATGGACAAAAACTAACACCATTTGCCCTAAGAACAGGAACAAGACAGGGATGCCCACTCTCACCACTCCTGATCGACAAAGTACTGGAAGTATTAGCCATTGCAATTACACAAGAAGAAGAAATAAAAGGCATCCAAATTGGAAAAGAAGAACTAAAACTGTCCTTATTCATAGATGACATGATATCATACTTAAAAAACCTAAAGACTCCCATCAATAAACTATTATACTTAATAAAATAATTCGGCAATGTAGCAGGATACAAAATTAACGCCAAGAAATCTATGGCATTTCTATACACCAATAGTGAATGTGCAGAAAGAGAGAGTAAAAAAGCAATCCCATTTACCATCGCACCAAAAAATTAATCTACCTAGGAATAAACTTACTAAAGA